>NW_017619350.1:1402500-1727344 GCF_001879475.1 Ipomoea nil
AGGTTGTAGAGCAATCCTCGGGTTTCGTTGAGCTCGGCGGCTTGGGCTGTATCCCGAGCGCGTCGCCGTCGGTGAGATCTCGACCCGCTATACCCGGATGAAGCCTCGTGGCTAGCTTCCTGCATTTGTACGTCCTCTTGCCCGCGATTCGGGTCTTGGGGTCCCAAACGCTGGCGCATCTCTGGTCGGAGACGATCAAAAGCTACCGCTCGGGCAACTTCTTCAGGGTCCTCCGCTTGAACGGCCTGAGCTGGTGCCTCCATCGCATCAGCACCCCCCGACCCCAACCGCGAATGAGCCGAGCGTCGAGCCCGGGATGTGGACTGACGCTGCGGCTCTACTTGTGCGGTCGGTTGTACTGGAGGGGCGGCGGCTGGAGCTGTATAGGCAGGCGTATATGGTGGATAACCAACCGGGGAAGTGTAGCACATCGGTTGGCCTGGCCAATACCCATACGGTGGAGGTGGGACCGGGTACGGATACTGGGCGGGATACATCATCGGCTGCTGCTGGTATGGCAGGCCGGGTGGTGGGTATCCCGGTTGTATGTAATTCACCGGCTGCTGGGCGGCCGGGTATGTATTTGATGGATGTGGTGGCGAGAGGTTGAGGTTGAGGTCCATCGTCTGACCCTGCTGTTGGGTAGCATAGTGGTCGGAGGAGCTCGCCGCATCCGCCTGGTCGTCGGCAAAGTTGTTGTGTGCCCACGGATACATGTCGATATGGTGATCGGGTGCTCGTCAAGACGTTGGTTTCTTGCACGGTCCCCACAGACGGCGCCAAAATGATACTGCTAATTACACGTAAGCAATATATAACAACACGAGACCAATTAAAGCAAGTAAATATCTTTATTGATCACGGTAAGGCCCTAAGTACAATCTACTTGGTTGCTCTGAGTACCGACTGACTGCGGTCGGGATTCTCTAACAACAACCTATCGATCGTCCAAAAGTCCCTTACACTGTAGCTACTGTGGGTATTTATAGCCGCTATGCCGGGGACAGGATTCCAGCCGTTCGGCATGTCCTCCACGTAGCCACCATGTGTCATCCTCCCGGGTGCCCTGCCTGTCGATGTAAAGAGCCGCCACGTGTCCTTCGTCAGCTCTTTCGCCAAAGGGCTACCGCTCGGTGGTCGACACCGTCGCTTGGGCAACTCCCGGTCGGTCTACGACCGGGTTCTTCTCGTGGAACCCGACCTGCTACCTGCAAAGACAAGGAGAAAGAGACAAAGGCTCCTCGGTCGTGGTGAAGCTATGTCGGTCGGGATATTCCCTACCAAGTCAATTTGACCTTTTTAACTTTATTCAAAGGTAGAACCGTCGAAATGGGTTTTACACCACTTAGTTTCATTTAGACTTTAGAGTTTTGGAGTCTGGAGACGTCAGACGCAACACAGAGCCTCAGACCATAGTCAGGTTGTCTTCTCTTGGAGAAGACGACCGGAGATCTTATTCTCCGGTGGAAATGGGTTTTTTCAGCGGTCAACGTCGATAATTTTATGGACAACCTATTGGTTATTGGTAAATTAGGTCTATTTGACTCACTTTGTCAATTTCAAGATTTAATTGCATTTTTTCAAGTTCAAGAATATAATTGTACTTTTAAAGAAAGTTGGAGATTTTGTACTTTGTAATATAAAATTCCTATGTTTAGTTCAAGTTATGTAACTTTCCCAGAGAATATCATATAAACTTCGCATTATGTTTTTAGTTATTGAAAGGGAATGTGAAATACCCTCTAATTTCTTATATAATTTCACATTTCTTTATCTTATTATTAATATTGAGTTTATATTTTTTAATCAATTTATTTTATTAGTTGCATGAACCAAACGCCCTTAAAAGTTTTTAACTTTTTAGGCATCCTTTAAAAACTAGATAGGCAGTGATTATCATGTTGTCATTCATGAACCATGCTTTGAACTTAATTTCCGAAATTACCCGACTTTTGGCTCCAAAACTATCCAAATTGGCGCTCCATATATTTCCATAATTGCAGCGAGGAAATGCGTTGATTTTCTCCGCCCTCAAAGAGAGCAAAAATGTCGAGGTTCATTCATATAGCAGACGCCATGGCTTCACTGAACCAAAAAGTCAATCTCATTGGCGTCGTCACCGAGAGTGGCATTCAAAGGAAGTCTAAAGGAACTGGTAAAAACCTTACTGAAAAGTGAAAACTCCGTTTCTTCATACTCAGTATAATCTATGCGCGGGTTGAATTAATTTTTCCTTTAACTTTTTGGTGGGCTATACGTAGATTATTATGTTTCAATCAGAATCGTTGATGAATCGCGGCCGAGTCCTGCGCTTCCAGTTAATTTTTTCACGGAGACAATGGACAAGCTGCCTCAAGGGATAACAGAGGGAGATATCATTCTGCTTTCTAAAGTTCTGGTAATATGATTTTACGAAGTTTTCAATTTTTGTTAAAATAGTTCTGGTAAAGTGAAGCCTTCTTGCTCTTCTAATTTTTCTGAGTAATATAACATATTTGTCCAGTCCTGCTCTCAAGCTGTTTGGAAGTGCTAGTATTTCATACCTGAGGTGCAAGAGCTGTTATAGTTCTTATGAACGTATTTGATTTTGGTTTTAGGGTGTTTATGGTGCTTCATGCTAGTTTTACTGACCTGACCAGTGGATAAATGTATGTAGACCAGTTAACCATACTAAATAGGTGGAACAATTACATTTAGGCTTTTTATAGTCTTTCAATATTTCAAAAAGTGGTTATTAGCAAGCAAAACATATCTTGTGCAGATGAAAATTCATGGACCTGATGTTTATGCTTGTTTCAACAAGAAGTACTCATCATTTGCTTTATATGAAGGAAAAAACAGTACAAGCTTTGAGCCTTACCAATGTTCTGATAAATTTTGTCCAATAGAGCAAGTTAATAAGAAAATTATATTGGACCTGCGAAAGTGGTTGTTGGCTGGTCACCAAATTGATGCTGGTACGAACTTGATAACATGTTGAGAGTAATTGAGTTTATAGCCTGGCTTTCCCTGTACCCCTCTACTGATGATCTTTTTCCTTGTTAGGGTTAACTGACTTACTACAATTGGAAGAGTTGAAGGAAGGTGTCGGCTTCAGTTTGGTTTGTAAGGTGCTCATTTATAATCCAGTACACTTTAATCTATTGCCTATTTCTTCAGAATTATCCAACTTCTGCTGCATCTCTTACTCAAAATTGCCATTATGATAATTTGGTATTATTTCTGCTCTTCAATGCAAGGTTCTTCATGTGTGTGAAACTGAAGGAGACCACTGGATGCTCTTTGTGTGGGATGGTACTGACACTCCCCCAGTTGCAATCAAATCCAAGTAATCTTCGTGGTTTTATTTTTCTGTTTATTTTTAGGGTTCATTACCATAAGATATACAAACTTTGACACAATTCCCAATGGTAGCTTGGCCTGTAAATAACTACTCTTCAATAAAAAATGCTAACAATATACCATCTGCTAAACTCCATTGAGTTTTTTGTTCCGTATCTATTCATTCATTTGGTATTTTAATTTTTATTTTAATTTTAATTACTTTTTCGTATTTCTTACCAAAAATTACAAAAATTGAAAAGGAAAAAAGAAAATTAAGTGCCTGTGTTATGTCTGTAAACAGATAATCTGTCACACCCCAAATCTGGATCATAACATGTCCTTGCTATAACAACACCAAGCCTCATTGCATGAAGCCAACAAAAGCATCACACTTGAAGGGACAATCACTTAAATGCCAAACATACAATTGTTTCACTTGGCCAAGCACTCTAAGCCCCAAGCCCCCAAGCAACCGTCATGAACACTCACAATATTCTTGACAAGCTAAATCTCAAAGTTCATCAAACAAAACACAATTTCTTGAAAACTGTAAAACCTCAAAAATCTTCCACCCTTATTTGTGCGGATCTGGTAAATTGGATAGATAAAATATACTTTAAATTTGAAATCACTTGTGTTAAGAACATTTTTGCCTTTTATTTATTTATTTATTATGATTATTATTATTATTAATTTACAGCCTAGAAGATGAAAAGGAAAATCCGCTTCCTTTACAGTTGGAACCTATTCCTTTATCAAGAGATGTTTTATGTACATTCCCACCTGTTGGAACTGTTTTAAGAGTGACTGTTGATTCTGGTGATGTAAAGCTTGGCCTCAACTGCATTAAAACGGGTCGATGGGTGAAGCTCATAGGCTTGAAATGTGAAGTTCGCTCATCACTGTGGTGTGCTGTTCTAAAGTCATTTACAAAATTGTGTTACTTGTCTGATGACAATGACCTCGTATTCAAGCACGAAAGGTTTTGTTGCTTTAATTCAGCACTTTGTTACCTTTAATGTAGTTTAAGATGGTTTGGGACTGTTCAAAATGGCTTATAGATCCCCTTGTTAGAGATAAACAGCATGGTTATAATAGGATATAGGAGGGGAAGTACATTCAAAATAACAAAATTCTCATTCATCTGTCCCCATATTGCTTTCACCCTTGAACTTAATTTTTATTTTGGAGTCTAACTACACATTCAATCACTGGCCAGATGGTTTTGACTTTTAGTCCTTAGCCCCTTGCAAATTTCATATTCTAATTGACATTTCTCCTAATACACTTACAAAAACCCCCAAGCAAACAACAGAGGAATCATCAGAATTTCTGGTCTACCCAGCATTTTATGCATTTTCTTCTCAAGTTACAACCTTTTTGTTTTTTTTTTTTTTTTCATGCTTTTTTCTTTTTGGTTTTGTTTTTCAAATAAGACGTTTGTTATGCCCAGCATGCTGCTAGTACTCTATCATGCAATGCTTATTTTATGTGTTATTCTTCACCATCTATACAACAGGAGTTACAATGGCCGTTTTTCATCAAGACGGGGACATAAGGTTTTTACATGTTTTCCTTGCCATTCTGGCTTGACAGGTTTGGTTATTATGTTCATTGGATACCCCTATGTTTTGACATGGTAACTGCTAATTTATGATTTCTTTTAATATCTAAAATTTTCAGAGACTTCATGTTCTCGGAAAGTGCCCTTCATCACTCTGATGAATGTTCTAACCTATCCAGAGGTATACCACCTTATCTTTACCCTCTCCTTTAAAAGTTTTTTGATAACAGTGGCAAGCAATGGAGAGACATATAAACCCTAATTTTTCTGCCCAGCAATTCACCAATATAGGAATGAGATTCAAGCTCGGATTTACTAGATGGGAAGTAGGAATGGCTGTAACATACTTTAAAGCTAAACCCTAAACCCAAAAAAGGTGAAGCTATACTTGGGGAATATTCTGATAAGATCCTGCCTTGTGCTGTAGGTGACATATAAGTATCGATGTGTAGTTCGAGTAGTAGCAACAGTACCTTGGCGAGTTTCAGACTTCCGTTCTCCTTCAAAAGTCTACAAGATCAGGTTGACACTAGAGGATCCAACTGCCAGAATCCGCGCTTTTCTATATAAAGATGATGCGGTAAATTGAAATTCCATTCACATTTTTGTTCTAGTTCATGATTATTATGACTACTAACTACTGTACAGGAAGCCATAAAAGAAAATTTGATATACTGGCATATGAATAAATGTAATTACAGCATCCATAACACACACATGCCTATAACTGGTTATGTACATTCATAAATTATGTCCCTAATTAATCAAACTCTGATATCTTGCTTTACTTTGCCTTCTGCCTGAACAAATGTGTCCTACCACAACAATAAGAATTGCAGTAATGACTGTGGCTATTAAAATTACAATTCTTTGTCTAGTGAGACTTCCACATTTCCACTGATATATGCTGCTTTTGTAGCTAAGATTAATTGATTATCTAAATTCTACAAAATTCTTGATAAAGCTATCTATTGATCTCATTACTCAGGAAGAGTTTTTTGCTCGTTTCCCATCGCCTGATGATGTATTAACAAGAGAGTGGAATGCGTTGCTTGGAATTCCCAACACTGATGATTGTAGTGAAGTAGGTGATGCTTCCAGTTCCAGACACCCGCCATGGATTGATTGCTGCTTGAAATCTTATTACATTGACAAAAATGATGTTTGGGGAAGTAGGTACTATCAGATCTTTTCAACAACTCTCGTAGGACGGCCACAAGCAGGTCAGTAACTGTGAATTCTGCATAATCTGTAATCTTTTTGGCACTACATCCGTAAATATGGTTAGACAGAAGCAGTAGAAGTTGCAGAATTAGTGTATAATGCTAAGGAGTGGTGCAGTAATCGATTTTTGCCAGACCAAAACCCACCAGGTAGAGTGGTACATTAAATAATTAGGTAGAGTGACGCTAACAAAATGTCGATTTGCTTGACTTGATACTTTGAGTAGTTCATTTAATTAGAAAAAGAGTAAGAGAAAAAGGTCAAATAGGCCCATGATCAACGCTCTCCCCGTGTGAGCTATTTTTCCAACGGTGCTGATCCCATGATGTCTCCCGTCGCTTCCAAAACTGCCGTTACTAGTGGATATCAAGCTTCGTTTTCAATGGCCGGCACAATCACTCACCGGCGATGAAAATCTCGACGATATTCCTTCACCTTTTAAACTTATTAATGTTATATACTTTAATTGTTTCAAGTGTAGATACACATGTTTTGTTCAATCGCAAGTTGTAATGTTATTTGCGTGGTGCATTTTCTTTAAATAAATTTATTACAATGCAAACCACAACCACTATTCAATAATATATATTGGATTAATTCTGTTATTGTGTAATCATATGTGACATGCTTAATCAACAATATATTAACAATAATAGAACCCTTGACTTTGAGTATGAGAATTATATACTTTACCTAGTCTATTCACATAATGTGAATGATATAATCTTTATTCACACTTATTATGTTTTTAGATTATATATAGTATACTTTGTTACTTTGGTATTAGTGGGATGTTAAAAAATTCGATAATTATAATGGGTGAGTATGTTTTTGAAACAATGGATAAGGAAATTGTTAACCCAATCTTTAGTTGTTATCTAATTGGGCCTTAAAATGTTTGGATTGGGCTCAAGTATTAACAAGCACAAAATCTCAAGCCCTAAAGCGGGCTGCAGCGATACGCCGTCGTACGGTGTGTTAATCTTCCGTCGTCTCTCTTTCGCGAAACTGGAGCATTAGAGTCTGCTCTGCGAGGAAGAAGCAGACGTGAGATATTGAATTGAATATCTAAGAATGGCATTTAAGTCAGTGTTCGATTCTTCTATTGTTAGAGCTGAATTTGAGAACGCTGGTATCAATACTCGATTCATCCCTCTAATCTGGAAGTAAGTTTCTCATTCCTATGATTTTGTTTGTTTGTTTGTTTTGTGCATATATGGTGTTTACCGATGCGGATGACACTATTACAGGCATGTGATACAGAACCCTAATTGCCAATGGGATGATATTCCATCTCTGCCATCACGGGCATACCCTCTGCTTCGTTCAAAGTTTGTACCTTTAACTTCTACCCTTCACTCTGCCGTTGAATCAAACGACGGTGTTACCACCAAGCTGCTCATCAAGTTGCAGGTGATTGTTTTCCTTTCTCTCTCATATCTCTTGAGCTGCCATTAAATAATATAAGTATCTTCCCATACTTGTTTGGGAGTGATTTAGAAGTGCCCAAGTTGCAGTCTGTTTTAAAATTCTCCTGGCTTGAACCTTCCAAGTGTTGCTCGCATATTTGGCTGATTGGTTTGGGTGGTGGGGATGACAATCATTAATATGTTACAGATTTGCAATAGTTTTTCTTCTTGTTGTTGTTGCTAGAATGGAGCATTTGTGGAGGCTGTTATCATGAGATATGACTCGCGCTTGGGAAAAATTAATGGAAAGCCTCGTCCTGGTGGACCTAGATCAACCCTGTGCATATCCTCTCAGGTTTGCCAATTCTATTCCACTTTGCATTTATTGCTTCTTCTAGGTGTATGGTGTTGTTTTGTTGATAATGTTAATGCACTAACTGATATAATGTTAGCTCCAGAAAGCGGTGTCTGACCTAAGCCTCTTTGTGATATAAGGTTGGATGCAAAATGGGCTGCACATTTTGTGCAACAGGAAGCATGGGATTTAAAAATAATCTCTCGTCAGGGGAGATAGTTGAGCAGTTGGTGCATGCTTCTCGTTTGTCACCCATACGCAATATTGTTTTCATGGTATTACCTTGCTTTTCCTTTGGGGCCTTGAATACCACAAATTCTGGATACAACAGATGGCTGAAATATTTTCTAATCTGTTATAATTCAACTGCTTGATAGGGAATGGGAGAGCCATTAAACAATTATTCTGCCCTTGTAGAGGCTATCAAGGTTATAACAACATCCCCATTTCAGTTGTCTCCAAGGAAAGTTACTGTCTCAACGGTATGTAGGGTGCTGTGATTTCTTAAACTACTACATTCTCCAACTTTTGCTTTATTAGATTTATACATGTGAAACTCTTGTAAACTATGTTTAAAAGTTGACCTATAACTGTGGAATATATCATAGTATCATACACTACCTGTTCAGTTGCATTCTGTTTGTGGATGATGGATATAGGAATAATACAGACTAATGTATCATACGAAACTATCTGAAAACTTCCACTTGGATATTTATTAGGTTGGCATCATCCATGCCATTAACAAGCTCCAAAATGATGTCCCAAATATAAACCTTGCCGTGTCTCTGCATGCACCAGTTCAGGACATCCGTTGTCAGATAATGCCCGCAGCCAGGGCTTTTCCTTTGGAGAGACTGATGGATGCATTGCAAGCGTATCAAAAGCGCAGGTGTTTTCCAAGTCCGCTCTTCTTTCTTTTCCTCCTTGATCAATGACTCACTTTCTATGACTTTCATCTTCGGTACATGTGATAATCCTTCTTTAGACTGTTGGAAGAAATTTCTCGCAATATCTCATTTAGTCCTTATTTTTAGCCAGCAAAAAATCTTTATTGAATACATAATGCTTGATGGAGTGAATGATGAGGAGCAGCATGCCCACCAGCTTGGAAAGTTGTTAGAGACATTTCAAGTGGTAAGTTTCAAGTGTAATTAGACTGTTCTTTTCGAGGTAGGGATACTGAGCACCTAAAACATTTCTTGGCACGTGCAAGATCTTTATTGTAATAGCATCATTGACATAGATTTATAGTCGTGCCAGCTGATTTGAATATACCACTTTGGCAGGTTGTGAACCTGATACCTTTTAATCCTATCGGTTCACTGAGTGACTTCAGAACGAGTAATGATCAGAAAGTGATCAGATTTCAGAAAATTTTGAGGGATATTCATGGCATTCGAACAACAGTTCGTAAGCAAATGGGGCAAGACATAAGTGGTGCTTGTGGTCAATTAGTAGTTAATTTACCAAACAAGCAGTCTAAAGGGCATGCAGATGTCTTAACTGACATTGAAGATCTTCGCATCTAAAGATCCCATTATTCAAGTAAGCTACTTTTGTTGATATCTGAGATTTTGCCCTGTTTGAATTATTTTCATTCAAAGTGATTTCTGTTTTTCGTTTTTCCTTTTCCAGGAAAACATTTATCCCTTCTGAAGATCTTTCTTTGACAACATTGGATTTCATAGGGAGCAGAAATTGGAATTCCTTCACACTTCACTTAGAACTATGCATGAGAACCTGTTATAATCATGGCTGGTTTCCTATCCAGGATCAGAATATATACATATGCAGATTGTAATATTTGTAGATGGCACTGCAACATACACTACATAGCCTAAATGTGTTTATATGTACTCTGTTTTGTTATGGAATAGTGCAAGAAGTGTTGTGTTGCAACTTGCAAGCATCCTCCACCTCTTCTCAAGTTGGAATTTTGGCATTGTATTCTTTAGGCCCGAATTGTACCCGCAAAGTTTGACTCTTACTCGTGAGAGATTTATCAAAATTGTTGTCTTGTCCTGTTTGCAGTCCTATCACTGCTAGATGGTTTAAACCTAGCACACCATTTGATGAGGAGATCTTCAACATTGGCATCCATTCTTGTTCCAATACCTCCCCAAACCAGCATGTGCCCTATATCTCCAAAGGACTCACCTTTCACTTCCTGCACCACCTTGAACCCAATTCTTCTGTAGAACCTCACCAGCTACTCATTACCAACCAAACCAAAATGTAAAAACAAAACAGACCCATTATTCATGAAAAAGTATGCATTGATCACTTTAAAAAAAAAAATTATCTGGGTGACGAGGGAACTTGAAGCCCACTCTCTGAAGGTGTGCACTAGGTAAACATTGTCTTATGATCCTAATTGGGACCACAATGAGATAAATCTGGCAAAAGATTACAAGGAGGTAAAACAACCAGCCTAGATTGTTTATAGTTGATCGGCTCAAATCAAGAGGTAAATCCTTATAAGGAAGTAAAACAACCCACCTAGATTGTCTATAGCTTATTGTTCCCACTCAGAGGGAGTCGAACTTGTGGTTAACAAGTCAACAACCCGAACAACTTGGAACATTAATCTTTATCTAGTTGGAGTCAAAATGTTGTATTGTAAAAGTGAGTTGGTAATTGGTGTAGCATACCTTGGAGTGGTAGAGATGAGTGTCATTAATGGCAAGCAACTCTGCTTTGGTACAGCCACAATCATATCCATGCCTAATTGCCACTGCTCCAATAAAAACACCAATCCCAAATATGGATTTTTCCATCCCCAGTGTCTCCCTGTTGAGCTTAATGGAGTCCAGATGGAGGATTTTGCCTCCAAACCACACCCTAGTTAACCCTTCAGCCCTCCCAAGCTCATTCTTGGTTGTCAGATTCCTGGCTGTTATTCTGAAAAAGGGTCCTAGGGTTTGGAGCTGCAGATCAAGATTCTGCGCTCTTGATGACTCCATTATCTCTGACATGGTTGGGATGATGGCTTCCAGATTGGCACAACTACTGCTGGCTTTGGGACTGGAAAAACTGAAGGATTTGTTGAATGAAGAATATGAACCAATGGTTTGTCTTCTAGCTGCTGCTGCTCCGAAATGAGGAGATTTATGAGTTTTGGGATTTATAAGCGCCGCAATTCGACAGAGTTCCATTTGAGGGGAAATGGAGGCTCTGCAACACCACAGGAAGGGGAAAGATTGAGCATTGAAGAAGACGAGTATATATACTGTCGTGGCCAAATATTGTCCTTTTTTTGAGCGAAAATCCAAACACATAGTTCTTTGACTATTTGGTTTTCATATCCTATTTAAAATCAATTTCATGGGTGAACATTAACCACATCTCGAATCAAACAGGGACTGAACTCAGCCAACCCAGTAGAAGCCCAACAATGGTAGTTTTTGTTCTTTTGTGCCAATAATATACTCTATTGGAATAATTTATTTGTTTAAATTATAATTCTAAAAAATAAAATGTAGGAATATACTATGATTAATAAGATTATGATGAATTTTAATGTTATAAAAGTGTATGCAATTTATCAAACGTGTACTCTACTCCAAACATATATCAAATATATAGTGTGGTTTTATTTTACATATAATACTAACATTCAACTAATTGATTGTTATATACAAGAGAGGGGGAAGGACAACTAAGCCAAGCAGTCAGCAAACCAATTCATTTTGTCCTACATCTTTGAACACTGCAATGGAGTTTTGATGTTAGAAATTCTGACTTGTCTTCACAAAGAAGCTATCAATGGGAGTGCATTTAGTGGGTGTTGGAGATAATTTCTTCTTCTTTCTCTGCCTACCGCGATTCTGTGTATCGTTGCTCTGTACAGATCTGCTACAAGGTGAAAACAATGGAAGAACATTCTATGATGGATTGATTCAGAAACTATGTTCTTATCAGGCAAAAGAATGGAAACTAGGTGGTGGGTGGGTACCTTTGCTTCAGTGTCGGCCATCTAAGGTTGTCTTTTGATTCCTCGTCTTGCAGCCTTTCAGCAAGATGGAAGTCGGAGTGCTCCTGTCTTTCCTCGACAAAACTTGGAGGCAGTTCGGTTCCACATAGAGAGCATTTGTAGTCGTCCAACCAAACAACGAGATCTTTATGATCTGAGCATGATCCCGTTTCATCATATGCACAGTTAGCACCCCTCTTCGGTTTATCTAGGCTGATCCCCTCCAACGGTCCTGGAAAGGGTATCCCCTCTTCATTTGATTTACATACCTGGATAAAGCGAGAACAGTTTGGTTAACTGAAATTTTGATTCTTGAACCGGGTATTCATTAAAATATAGGCTCAATGCATACATTGATTTCAAGTTCATCATTTTGAGGCTCGGGGCGTTTCCCCAATTCTTCACTATAGTTCCCTGATATACAGCATCTGTCATTAGGATCTGATATTTGTGGGTTATCGGTAGGGGCTCTAAGATCCCAAGATATTGTTTCACCGCTGTTGGTAGGAAAATCAGTATGTGTGTCGTGGGTGAAGGCGTTATCGCTAACATCTGAGCCCAAAGGCAAACACTCATCTGCGTTTTTCCCAGAAGCGTCTCCTTGAACAATGAACTTGGAAAGTGTTCTTTGCGTAGGATCAGAAGGACCAACGTTTTCTTCCATAAACTGGGAAATACGAAGCCCTTGTTGAAAATAAATATTCAAATGATTGGTCATGCTACCTCGGAACAGTTCAAAGAAATAATGGACTACGGTTTCATGTTCTCCACAAGATAAAAATAAAAATTTAAAAAGAACAAAGTGGCAGAATAGAGGCTGAGTTATGAGAACCATTAGACGGATATGTATAGGAAAAAGCGAGGTTACATACCCATGAGTCTCAAAGATACAGGGAATTCAGCCTTCAGCAGCTTTGAAGCGTGCTTCAAGATATCCTCACTTGAGGAGATGTAATTAGGCAAAGTCACTGCTCGGGTCCTTACCTGAGGTTCATCGTTGATATGACCAACCAACAACCGAAAACAAAGAAGTTAGGGGACCAGAGTATTCAAGCATTATATGGTGCCATTCGTTTCCTCTTCCAATAGATCGGCAATCCAATTGATAATAACGACACTAGCTCTCTACTCTGAAATACTGGAAATACCTCGAAAGATGCAGTTTTCAATTTTAGCGTCAATGTCCGCCCACAAAGGCCTTCTTGTTCCATCTCGTCAGAGAGCATCTCTGCAAGCTCCACTGCAAAAGAAATTATGGGGAGAATTCCAGAGATTTCACCATGAAATTAGAAAATGGACCTTATATTAAGTATATGCGATACCAATATGCTTTAAAATCTTTGTACATATCATTTTGGCCAGCTTGAATGCCATAGTATGGTCTTCGTCACAACATAAATAAAAGAAATTATGGGCATACCTAACTTTTTATAAAGCAATGTCTCGTCACCAGTGGCTGAAAATGTCCTCTCATTACTCATACTCTTTCGCATCTTTGTTTCAGGTGTATCTGTCCCGCCAAGTCCTAGACCGACACAAAAAAAAAAATCTACAACAAAGAGGCAAGAAGATATTAGCACACCACAGGACGGAAATGTTATACTAAGCCATGTCAGTTGCTAATATCAAGTTTCTTGGAGAATAAGAAACACCGTAAAACTGATTTGAATATAAAAGGCAAATAAAGAATATTAGTATGGTAAAATTAGATTCTTATACTCGGGTATTGTTGTAGGGAATTCTTACAGTAAATTTCTGAATGAATTTGAAAATTACGGGGAAATGAATGATAAGAACCAGAGAATGAGAGGACCTGCTGAGGAACGGGAAAATAGTGCACACAGAAGATTACTTTTCTGCAACATTTCCTCGCATGTTGTTATTCCAAAAACATCCTTTAATATGTTTTCAGTAACTTTACCAATGCCACCAATCTGTAAAAGTTTTCCAGAACCAAAACAACAATAGATGGTTTACCAGGAAATATAGATTCTTTTTAAGAACAAACAGCGAAAAAGACCAGCTATAAGTGAAAATCTAGAAGAATACCTTCCTAATAGGAAGTGTAGAAATAAATGCCATGATAGCCATGCGATCATTAGGCAAAACAAACTGTCCGTTAGGTTTGTTGATATCTGAACAAACCTGGCAACCAAAAGATTCACTATCAATAAATATAGAACTTATACTCTTATGGTATACCTAGAAAACACACCCAAAACTCCAAAAGAAAAAAAAATTCTACTCGGAAAAATAATTATCACTTGAAAGGAAAGAAAAGAGAGATGGACTTTCACCATCTATTAATGATGCAGGGACTATACATAATATCAAGCATTTTCCAGTGCACAGCTTGCAATACCTTAGCGAGTAAGCGATTTGGAGCCACTCCTGCACTACATGTGAGGCCAGTCTCGTTGTAAACACTTTCTCTGAGCTCTTCAGCTACCTTAAAAAGTATCACATCCAAGTAAAACATAGGCAATGAAACTCGGTCTTACATATAGACTAGAGGCAATAAGCATTAGATGGAAGAGGAACGACAAAGACATGAAATTTAGTGGTGTACAGATATAGCAGAGTTGTTTCCAACTTACCTCCGCACCTGTAACTCCCCGTTCTTTGCAAATCCTTGTTATATCCAGGTATGCCTCATCCAAACTCGTTGCCAAGAAGTTAGGATCATATTTCTGGAAGACTGTTAGAGCAATTTTATACCAAATATAAGCAAATAAAAATGAGACATAAAAAAAAATGGGCCTTGTAAGCAAAGCAACTGACTTTTTCTTGTCAATCCACTGTAATGATTATACTTCTTGAAGTCAGTAGGTACAAATATCAGCTCTGGACATAATTTACGAGCAATAAAGCCAGGCATTGCAGCCCGAACCCCAAATTTCCGAGCCTAATAACCATCAAATCATGCACTCATAAGAATAGAATCAATACAAAAATAAGACAGATTTCCAATCCCCGGGATTGCCATCTGCAATTCAAACCTCATAATTAGCAGTGGAAAGCATTGACAAGGTGCCAACCGCCATCGGCTTGCCTTGTAATGAAGGATTACTCAAAGTTTCAACAGCTGCATAGAATGCATCCATATCTACATGTATCCAAATTCTTGACAAATCACGCGTGGCTTCCAGCTCTAATATCCTTCTTTCAGCAAGCTGTAAACACCATAAAGCATATGCAATCACTAAAATTAAGAAAAACCTTTAAGAATTAGTCTACCTTCTGGTAATGAGATATATCAGCTTTAGTGAGTTTTAAACACTGGGCACGCATGTTTTCAATTTTCTGCTTCATATAACCCTCCTTGCGCTCCTCGTTCTCAAAATACTTGGACCCTTTGCTCATTTCATACACTATTCTCTGCACTTTTTCCTTGTCCACCCCTTCCATCCCTACAATTTCACCCCCAAATTATTAAAGAAAAAATCACCACATTGATACCCACTTCGCCAATTCTACGACTTTCGAGACAAAAATCAAAAGAAAAACTATAATTTACAAAAATTACGGAGTTGTAGTGGTAGTACCGGCTTTGGCGTTGGTATAAACGGTGTTATAGGATTGCCATGGCCGTGAGGAGGAAGGAGACGCATCGTCGCCGGCGGCTGAGACTTCACTCTTGGCCATTTTGGGGATTTTGACTTACGAATCTATTGTTTGATCACAAAGGATCAAAGATACACTCAAATCATCAATTATCAAAATAGAGAGGGAATGGCGGAAAGACCGCGCGAAAATGGGAAAGTGGATTAGAATTGCTTATATGCTTTAATGATTGGAATTCATCTCGGCCCGTATATGAAGGCCTTATATGGACCTCACGGCCTCATTGGTAAAACAATACTACATAGCATAGTTCTACACTTCTAGTTTCATCTTCCTCTGCACGCTTCTCTCTCTTTTAGAGCAAAATCTTCAAGAGATAGAATTGGGGGCATTCCGAGAATCGAACTCGGGACCTCTCGCACCCGAAGCGAGAATCATACCACTAGACCAAATGCCCAACGTTCAACACTTTTAATTTCAGCTTTTTCTGTAAACTTCTCTCTCTTTTAGAGCGCAAAAACATAAACAGATGAAATTGGGACCTCTCGCACCCGAAGCGAGAATCATACCACTAGACCAAATGCCCAACGTTCAACACTTTTAATTTCAGCTTTTTCTGTAAACTTCTCTCTCTTTTAGAGCGCAAAAACATAAACAGATGAAATTGGGGGCATTCCGAGAATCGAACTCGGGACCTCTCGCACCCGAAGCGAGAATCATACCACTAGACCAAATGCCCACGTTGTTATTGGGATCATAAACTAAATATAAAACTGTAAATTTGCAGACCTTCGTTGGATAGTAAATAATCAGTTAGGTTTTGCCATTTTGGTTATAGAGAGAGGGACGTTTAGCTTAAAGAAATTGTAAGGATACAAGAAAGTGTTTTTGATATTTGATAAATCATAAAATCAATATAATATGAGACTCCGATAACTTCAAGAGTAACATAGAAATTTTAATTTTTACTATACAGTTGTAAAGGCTATAGGTTATAGTATTACATATTGTTTTTATACAAAATTTCTAAAGTTGTATAGTACCATTTGGTTTTGATATTTTGTATCTTTTGTTGCAAAGCTTCCAGGTTTTTCTTCATCTTTCAGCTGTCTAACTTTCTTTAATCTAAATTTTCATAACCTTCATATGTTTGTGCTGTGTAGTGTAGAGATTAATGTTTCTGTTGTTTGTTCTTTGAATCTTGGTAAGGTTTATGTCAATGGAACTGCTGCAAATGCATGGGGGGGGGGGGGGGGGGGGGGGGGAGGGTGCTGCACAGATGAAACCTTTCAGAATCATTCAAAAAGTTTTTAATGATGAATATTCAACTGTGAAGAACAGTCTGGGAAGAGTAGCAGTACATATGAAAGGAGAAGAAGACTGAAATGGAACAAGAGCATTGATGAAATTTCAAACACCACTATATATACAATGGGCAAATCTCATTATAGTCTTCTTGCTATCAGAGCTTACTCCAGGGGACACAAACCCTATACTATACAGCCATTAACTAGTGACTATATATGTTTCAACTTACAATGGCTTCTTCGCCTCGCCTCGGCAAGTCTTTTCTTTCAGCAGCTGAGCAGCAAACACCAACAGCTCCACCATCTCAAACCCAGCAGCAGAAACGAAGTCTATTTTTTCTTTACTAGTGTGGGTACAATCATCATCCAACATCTCCTTATTGTATCCACTGTCTGACTCGGCTGACCAACTCACTGGAAGGGAGGTTCCGAGTGCAGTTTTTAATAGTTTTGCCTCGTAAATAATGTTCTCCAGAGATTCCGGTGAGTTATTAGTCTTTGTATCAATGCACTCTTTAACCTATAGAATAGTTAACAAGACAAGACGGAGATAATGAGAAAAGGGATGTATAAGTAGTATTGTCAACTATGACATCGTGCAGTTTATTACCTTCAACAGCGAGTGGCGCAGCCTTCGGATTGAAGATGTTAGATGCTCCATGCATTCCAAGCTCTCTCTCAGGGTTGCATTCTCGATTTTCATCCTAGAGAAAGGTAAAGAAAATGGGGTAACTAAAAGCGGAATTCAAGCTTCATAGGAGCATTGGACTAGGTATCTGAGGTACGCAGAAAGAAAAAATAGATTTGTACGAACCTTGCAAACCCTATGCTGTTGACTTCAGAACTCGGGTAAGATTCAGCATCGTTTCCTTCTGAATCACCAACCCAGCGTTTCAAATAAGTTTTCTTCAGCAGATTTTTAAATCTTCCTTCCCCATCTTGAACAGTTTTCTTCCCTCCAATCTCGGAATGAGGTTTTCCTTGTTTCATATCCTGATCATCTTTCCTACAATATGTCACTACCAAGTCGTGAACATTTTGAATAAAGCAGTTGAAAGTATACCCCGATCATCTTTCCTACAACATTTCACTACAAAGTGGTGAACATTTTAGAAAAGCAGTTGGAAAAAAAAATGCTTTACGAAGACAAAGTGTCCACACTATTGCGGAAAAGATCAACATACTGTAGCAACAATTGGTACTCCTGCCTCAGTTGTGCGAGTTCCATGAGAGCCTTCACCTTCTCATTGGTAACCTATGAACATAGAGTTACATCAATCTCACATCAAATGTTCAAGGACAGTAAACAAGTGTCTGGAAAATCCAAATATTAAATTGAAGAATATGCATACTAAGCAAAGATATTAATGCAAAATTACCTGCAATAGGTTTCTCTGGAGTTCCTCTATTTTTTTGTGCAGTGCTGCATTCATATTCCTCTCCAATAAGTGACGTTCTTCTTCTTGTGATAGAAGCAATAAAGCTTCAATCTGGAGTTGAGATTCAGAAATCACAAATAAGAAGAGAAATTGGCACATATTCACAGTACAAAGATGTTTAGCGGTGAATCAAGAGGTAAGGCACCTTCTCTTGTAATGCCATAGTAAATGCTTCAGAGGTGTCACTAGTTCCCATAGCAGTGGTAGTTGACAGATTAGGGTCATTCCTCTGGCAGATACAACAAAATTCAATACACGCAAGAGAACACAAGCAAATCTACATAACATATACACTAAACTAATAGCAAAGAAGCAAATAAGTAATAAACGATGACAAGAATTCAAGTGTTGGAGGAACTGCAAGAAGGCGGTTACCGTTGTGCTCGGTTCTGCACTAGACTCAGTATTTATGTGAACATCTCGACATTCACTTTCCTTCACATCATCTACCTGAGGAGATATAAGATCATTTCCTCTGCTGCTCATATCAAGCTGCCTGAATTTTTCTTCTACCATACGAAGATCTGATTTGAACTCAGAAAATCCCTCATCAAGCAACTTTGTTATGTTGGTTCTATGCTGAGAATGAAAATCCCGTAACATGGATATTTCAGCGATGATCTTTTGTTCCGAAAGAATCTGCAAGATAGACTTTTTAGTCAATCCAAAACAAAGAAAGCTATGGTTTTAAGTCCATCTTCAAGATAAGAAACTCAATAGTCCTTACTTTCTGCTTTTCCAAATCACGTACTTTCTTCTTTAGATGATTTTCTATTTCCAAACCCTGGTAACCCAAATAAATATGAAGGAAACAACTTTTAGTAAATAACTTGATTGCTGCACAAAATAAAAACAAGAAATGATAATAATGGGCATACCACTAGCAGCTTGTTTCGAAGATTATCCAAAGAGCTTCTTAATGTCTCCACTTCTTCTTCCAGAGAACTCTGTCTGAGGAAAAGTTAGTGCATTTATAATAAAAAGTGAAACATTATATGCACATAGATCATAGACGTTAACAACATTGTTTTCTTAAATAGTCATAAAATATTGATTTGTAATTTAAACCATTTCATGCGTTTAGAATGTTTTCCCAACTCATGTTCAGCTATAACAACATTGTTTTCTTAAATAGCTGTGAGAACTCTAAAAAAATAGTAGTCAAAAATATAGATTTACATAACTTACAATGTATGTAGAGGTGGATGTCTCCCCATCAACATTGAAACTCCACATTTCCAATGAGTCATGCAGGAGACACTCACATTTGTCTTCCAAGCACGTATCCTTAATATCATCCAAAGCATGTTGTCTAATGTCATAAAATTTATTAACAACCTGCAGTACAAATTACAAAGCATGAGGTCCTTCCAACTAGCACTTAGAAAGAAAAGATCTGTTGCAAGCAAAAAAAAAATGCTAATTAGAGAAATTTCTTTCTACTATCCTGTTGCAGGATAAAGTAGAGGGAAAACAGAGTTGCTGTTCAAATTGTACTGTCATATAAAAAATTAAAAAAAAAAAATCCAGTTTTTCATCAGTTTGGGAAATCTTATAATTATTGTAGTCTCTTAAGTGTGAATTTTCTTCTTGTTGTTTTTATGGTAGACAAGGATTAGCATGGTTACAGTGAAGTGAATTAGCATTTGTCTTGTGTTCTGATAAATATAGGTGCTTGTGTTGTGTTTAGATAGCTAGATCTTGTTATTAATGTAGTTCTTCTTTCCGATTTTCAAGTTCTTTTAAGAAACACAGTGTTCTAGCTCCATTCGTAGCTTGTAGTTTTCATTCATTAAACCTAGGCTTCATATCAAATGAAGTTCTTCCCTTCCTCCCACCATGACCAAATCCAGAAACTGTAAGCTCAAGAGTCTCATGCAATCAATAAAGAAAAATGTATCTGTTGCTTTAATGACTTTATGTGTATCTGGTTGAGATCCTAAAGGATGGCTGCTGATTTTGACAAATTAATATATGTTGAACTCCTAAATGCATCCAGGATTTCCTTGTACAGATATGTAGTAACTAATCATTACATCAAGGAAAACCACGAAATACAGCTTAACAAGGCGATTTCAAAGTAGGTTATTACCTCTCTGAAAACCTCCAGCTGCTTTGATTGCTTTTCTAGGTCACTCTGTAGAGTGGCAGTGAGTGCTTTTTCCTCAAGCAATTCACAGCTAATCTTTTCAAATCTATCTCGACATTGGAAAAATGAACAAGAAGATCTCATCAGAAAAACATATCCAGTTTGGTGAGTATGCATTTATGCAATAGAAGTCTACACAATTCAATGATATGGATCAAATATTTACTGAGGGCCAAAGTGAAAGACATTTAAAACTGTTCATTAGGAATTATTCTTCTATCGGATTTAAACCAGATACCTTTCCTGAAGTGGATAGAATTCTCTTGAATTAAACTCCTCCTGTTCCTTTGCTTTCTCAGCCTACATAATTACATATGAGCATCAAAAGCCTGTCAGGAATCAATATTTAAGTCTACAAGAGCAATAATTCATATGCTTCCACACTAAAACTTATTAGTCCATTTATACTAATCATTATTTGAATAGAAGCACCAAAGTTAGCAGATAACAGCAGCAATATTATAAGTTCCTTAATTTTCCAGTCTGGCACAAGGTAATAAGATGGCAAACATATCCATTATATTTTCCCTTGTTTTGACCCTTGATTTTTATTTTTATTTTTTGGGGTGCCAGGGGAGAGAGCCCAGGAAAGGTTGAGAAGGCACAAGATTAATCACCTCCATTACAGCATTGTCCCGCTCAGCAAATGCAGAAGCAACACAACCCTGAAAGAACTTAAGCTGTTTTTCTGCTTCAATGTTCTGCAAAATTAATGAAGAACAGCAAAAATATAGTGAACATTTAAATTTTAAATTGTTAGAATATAATGTGTTTCCTCATTCCAACTAAGTTTAAATTCAAAATAGCAGACATCTTAGAAATCCAACTACACAGAAAATGGTAGCAAGAATAGGGGAATATTGAATGGAAAGGTTGATTGTGGAGGAGAAGACAACCTTGGAGACTTCTGCACTATGTAAATCTGCTAGCTGACTCTGCAATAAAGAAAACAAATTCAAGATTTATAAGCAGGAAAAATATACAATTAACTATAAGGAATTAAAGACACAGCATAAAGTCTCACCTTGACATGATAGGCTTCTGAAAGCTCCTCTTGAAGATTTTGATTTTCTCTAGTGCAAGCAGCTAACTTCTTTTTTAAGTTTTCAATCTCTTGCTCCAACGCAGCTGTCCTAATTGGTTCCAAAAAAATTCAAGAATCCTCTTAGTAAAGAAGTACGTCAGAAAGACCAGAAAGAACTGCAGAAGGATACATAACACACACACATGTATAGTAGAAAATACAGATAGATGATGACCAGTTAACCACATAATATTCATACCTGTGAAGGTGCATACGAGTAGCCACACCTAGATAGGCAGGTCCGGCTTGTTGCATGCATAGCTGTTCAATGTCTTTATGCAAGTCATCCCGCTCTTAAAAGTAAACCACCAATACATCAGAAACTATCATTAACAATTTAAACAGAGAACAAAGCAATCTTAAGGATTAAATAATCATCAAACTTAAAAACAGCATACTATTTTGTGCTACCAACATGAATTAAGAAGCACAACTTCTAATCATAAATAAAAGGCTGCAAGTTTGCAATTCTACTTAAGACAACTGAACTAAAACTAAACCAGCCATTTGGATAACAGATACAGAATAACAATAAACAAACAGAAACTTCAGCAAAACTTCTAAGAATATGATCATGTGAGTTCTCAATTTCAGCTAAGATGTGAGAACCGTAAAACTTGTACAATCAAAAAGACTTTGGCAAGGGAAACAATATACCACGCTCCAACTGCTGAATACGAGCATGAAAGGCTGTATTGTCTTCCAAATTTCCTTCCATAGCTGAAACTCTGAAAGACAGTTAATTCCAGTAAGATACAAAACCAAATTACGATTGCATATTCTTATGATGATGCAGACAGCAAAACAAGAGCAACCTTCCAATCACGAATTCCTCAATTAAAACACAGTAGAATCACAAAAGCGTCTGTTAGATCTATTTCCTGTTAATTATCCTAGAAATTAACGAATTTATACAACGAATTTTAAATTACCTGGGAATGGTAGCAGAACGAAAATTCGGAAACGATGGGGCAGGAGAGGGGGTATTGATTGTGTGTAGTTAATCCCCTCCGCCCAATGATTGCTTAAACCGGAAGAGCTGCTCTCTTCCTTCCCAAGTCTACTTTCCTGTCCCGGAGTTTTGTCGGATACGATAATACGTAGTACTACGTATTAAAATCGCGATGGGTAAACGTAAACTTCAAATCGGCGCCCTCTAGAACACAAAATTATATATTTATCCCTGTATTTATTAAAATGAGTTTTTTCGGACTCAACTATTTTCACTTTTGGTCCTAAAATTTTAATGTTATTTTCACATTGATACTTAAAGTTTTATTTTGCTACATTTTCATACTTTCAAATGAAATGAGTTTTGCCACTTTTAGTAAGTTTTATCAAATCTTTGATAAATAAAAAATAAATAAATTTAATCTTAAGGTGTATATTTTTAATTTAGAAGTCTACTATTCTGGATAGCTCAAAGCTTTTTCACACAAAAAAAAGAAAAAATTAAAAAAAATTATGACGTTGAAATGAAAATGTGTTGTATTTACTATATCCCCTCCAACTTTACACGAAAGTGTAATTAAACACTCCAATCTATTAAAAATCGATCAAATAAGCCTAATTTTCAAGTAACATGTTGGTACCGGTAAATATAACATCGTTGACCGCCATTAGTCACTGTTGGGAAAAAAATAGCGACTGACAAATCGTCGGTGGTCGCATTTTTTGAAGAAAGCAACGACTTTCGCCCTCTCCGGCGAAGAAGGCGAACAGTTGGTCGCCTTCTCCACAGAGAAAACAACCAACTGGAGAAGGCAAGCAACCGTTGAGCGGCGACCATTCGAAGTCGCTGGTCACCGATATTAATTCTTGGAGTAGGCTGGACGTTGCGAAAATCTAGTGACTTGCTATTATAGGTCATTAATATGATTTTGGGTTTCAATGCACCAAAATATCAAGTTTATATACTTAATTTAACATTTTAAAAGTTTAAGAATCTAATTGACTTTCTGAGTAAAATTTAGGGATTTATTTGACCATTTTCCCTTTATTATATTAAAATTAAAATTTTGATTAATAAATAAAAAAAAAACAAATGTAACAACAATTAAAATGGTGTCTGATTGTAAATTTATTTTATAATTTTTTGTATTTCAATTATTTGTATCTTTTTAACTGTGTGAAATAATTAAATGACTTTTGATGATATCGTGATAGTATTTAAATTCTATTTTATTTTTTGGTGGGTGGGGAATTAAGTAGGGGTATTAAAAAATTATATTAGAAGTAATTTTGGTGAGTATGTATCGCGGGTGTGTTTAACGACATTGATACAATACTAAATAAAAATATTACGAGTTGAACAAGCATTTAATATGTATGATAGATTCATAAGTATAAAATTAAAACATATAATTATTGAAAAATTCTATAATATATATAATAATGGTCTATTAAATTCCACAAAAAAAAAAAAAAAAAAAAAAAAGGTCAAGGAAATTGGCAAACAATAAAATTAAGATGTCCAGATAATAAACATGATAGAATAGAGGTTGGTATTATTCTCCTGAGTACTGGAACTTGGGGATCCCCAAACATCATACAAATACAAATTATCAACATTCAACACTACATAAAAAGCTGTGAATATTTCATCCTCTTCCATTTTACAGTGGTTTATTACTACCTTTCCATTTTCTTTCTATTTCTCCTTTTTGTTGGAGGGGGGGAGGGGGCTCCTAAAATTCCACTAGAACTAAATGCAGAGGAAACAAGACAGACACAAATACCATCAAAGGATTTGCCAGTACTGTATCAAAGAATGTTCAGAATGAGAAGGTGCATCTTAATCCACCACCTGATTCTACAGACAAAAAAATCTACTCCGTATCATATTTACAACCATGGAGAAACAGTGGCTGGCATCCAGAAACGGCCTCAGAGATTGTGACCGCCCGTTTGCAAATCCATCAAGCACGGATCATCTACACATGTTCAGAGAAAAGAAATTAATAAGAGATTGAGTTGTAGGCAGATTTCAACACTGATGGATGAAAAAATCAGTTGGTGAACAAAAGAATAACCACCTATATAACGCTGAAGTGGCAAAACTATGGAAAACAGAATGGTGCTCTCTTTAAAGCAGGAATTGACAAAAAACAACACAAAGGCGTTGAGTGCTAAAAAATGTGAGAGGGGGGTAGGAAAGCCAAGTAAATACCTAGTACAGTAGGAAATAAAGACCTTACCGTCCTTGGAGTGCTTCTCCACTGTAGTGTCTTCATTGCTGCTTCTGCAAAGGCTTGGGCAGCTTCTGCTTCAGCTTCTGCGGCCTCTGCTTCCCTTGCAGCCTCCTCAGCTTCTGCTATGGCAGTTTCTGCTTCAGCAACAGCTTGAGCAGCAGCAGCTGCCGCCTCTTCAGGAGTCATACTCCTCATCTTGGATAACTCTGAGTCGATCTGTGATTTAGTGAGCATGTCAATATCATCAGAATCAGGCTTTGGTGACAGTTTCTGTCTTCCCTCCAAGAGTGAAATTGGAGTGTTTCTTCTTCTTTCAGACAGCGTTAAAGTTGTTGCTATTCTATACTTCCGTTTCATCTGTGAAAAAGAACCACTTGTAGTATTAAATCAAACCTGAAGAGATAAAACCAGCTGATATTTCAGAAAATTAAAGTGCAATTGCCATTTTTAAGTTTCAAAGCAAGGTAAAATTCATATTAGCAGTAAAACAATAACACATACAAAATCATACCCCGAAAAAACCCCACCTTAACAAGTTTCCCTGTTGCAGTCAGATACTTCAGTTTTGCTGACAATAACCTTTTAAAATTTGGAGGCGCCCAATATTGATCCTACAAAACAAAGAATATAAAAACCTGAGGATAAAATACTAACAAGCCAAACTCACCAAAGCAACAAAATCAGATTTCAGTAATGGGGAGTTCCAAGCATAACCATTTCAACTTTATAGCTTCTTGATGCTTAACATTAACCAGAATAACTATAGTGAAGAAAAAGAGTTATGTTCAGCTCAATAGGCCAAAATGGCAGAAAGCACAATGGGTTTCAATTAAAAGGATAATTAAGAAAACAACTACCTCTATGTAGGCAGAGATAGCTGTCTTGTTGGAACCACCAGACTCTTTCAAGTTGTTTATGGCATCCATGATAAGATTGTCCAATCTATAAAGGAGGGAGGGAACAATAATTAGAGTGACCCAATCCACCATGAAGCTAAAAAATTTTAATTTTAATTCAATAAATATCCTGAAGCCAAACAAAGAATGATGCAATTTCCTATTTTCCAATGGACAAACAGAAAAGAAAAGCTACATTTCTAGTACAAAAATATGTTTTCAGCAAGTTAGAGTTACGCCTTCAGAGAGTAAAAAGATTGAGATAATTCACATTAATTACAAAATCCACACTAAATTTGTGTGCGTTAATAATCCTACTAGAAACTCTGATAATAAAACCAAATAATCATAGAATATGCAAACCTAAAGGTGATTAAGTTTTAAGGTATCAAAAGCTTCAGCTAAAAATTAAGATACGTTTAGAAATAAGAATTCATGTTCAAGATCATATTTACATTAAAAAAAAAAAAGTGCCACATTCAGTAGGGTAAATGGACTATGTGTTGAAACATGTAGCGATTTATGCTAATGGATCTGTAACGAGAGCATTGTGATATAGCAAACTATTGAAACAGTGTTTAACCTTATGATAGATCTTCTTGAGCCACCAGGACGTGGAGAATCACTAGAAGTTGCAATTGGCTTGGCTTCACTAGTATCTTCATCACTTTGAGCTACATTAGCAAGTGCCATTGGGCTCTCATTCTGTTTAGGGGTTTGATGAATCCTTTTAAGAGCTAACCTTGCCTTTTCTCTAGATCCCAAGCCATTTGCCATGACACTCATGTTTCTCCACTTGTCCTGTCATGTCAAGCAGAAATAAATTCTTATAAAGCTTCACTGAAGAGAATTTTTATCACAAGAACTGTTAGGGATGATGCCCATCTATCATCATATACTGGGAAAATATAATATGCAGAGAAACAATGAAATAAAAGTTTTACCTTGAGATCTACATTTGATCGCAGATACAAAACTCCACTGAACTCTGGATCCTTGAGAATTGTGCGCCATTTTCCCTGCCCATGCCTAAGAACTCCAGCTTTAAGAGCAGCTTCTTCTTCAGGAGTCCACTTTTGTTTAGGTGCACCCATTAAAGGATTGTACTAAACAAGTTCTTAACTACCTAGTTGCAAATCTCTGAAAGAAAAGCTTGAATTAGATCATCAGAAGCCATGGAAGGTATGCGGTGCACCCATTAAACAGATTACTGCAAACAAGTTCTTAAGAGATCTAATCACAAATCTACTTGTAACGAGATAATTGAAACATGCAATCAATGTTCTCCTTAATATTTACACGTCTATAACAAGTAGTTAATGAAACTAATATGGAATTATAGACAATTTAAGTAAATGGACACGAGTGCTTTATTGAAGCCAGAACAAACATATGGGGATAAAAATTAACGTTAACAGCCAATCAAATATGCAAAATAAATGACGAAGCAAATGAAATGAGCGTCCGCGAAGATAATTCAGAAGAAAGGTTCAAAGTTTATTGCGTGATCCAAATTATAGCTCAGGAATCCCAAACGAAACACCAGATAGCTAAATCCAGAGAAGATTTTGACTCGCAAATCGAATCATGCAACAAAAAAAAATTAAAAAAATGGAAACCCTAGACTCGGATCAAACAAAGGGGCAGAGGCAATCAATATAAGAATTATGCAGGGGAAAGCCGATTAAAAGGAAAGATCAATTGAGAATTACCAGAAACGATGTTAGAATGCAGTGATTTGTTGATCGGATCTTTGTAATTTTGAAAGGCACACTTATTCCAGCCGTTCTTTCCTTTTTAGTTTGTATACGTATATTTTGTCTGTAACTCTGTATACAGTCTCTATCTCTCGTTCTCTCTCTCCTGATATCGGATGCAGAATGAATGATCTGTTGAAGATCAAAACTGTGTTCAGGCCCAATCTCTCCAGCTACTTTTTGCATTGAGAATTGGGCCCAATTTTCCTCTAACGACATTTTAACTGCTCAAAGCCTCTATGGTGCGTAAGGTTCAACATTGAAATGAATTTTAGTCACATTAATATTTTGATTTGATTTGATTGTAAATATTTTTTTTTAATACTATTGACTCTATTATAAAGTAGTACCAATCAATACCCTACCACCATCATTTTCAAGAAGAGCCACAGAGATGTATATACACATACATTCAAATCTCGCAACCAAACATATAAGAGATTTTTTTAAAAAATATTTTTTTATTATAAAGTAGTAAAGAAGAAAAAGAGTAATGAATGTCAATAATCATGTGGTTTAGTGGCACAAAATGACTATCTCATATTTTAGTGAGAGCGAGTGACATTAACTCATTATGCTTCAGTGTGTTAAGGAAATAGTTATAAACATATACTACATTGTAATAATAGAGTCAGTATTACCAAAACAAAAAACAAAAAAAAAAAAGTAATGAAATTATCGAAATGTTAATTTTGTGCCTTCTTTGGAGATGGATGGCCTAACAACGTGCATTGTGCCAAAAGTAGACAACTCTTGTTCCCCATCACCTTTGATTTTTTCCACTTGTTCACTATAGAAAAATTCTTTTCCCATCTATTCATCACCAATGTTGTACCCAAAGTAGAAATAGAACAGTACACATCCACATCAATCCACGTGTCTCTCCCCACCTAATTCCAATTTCTCTAGCAATATACCCAATAGAATAATTAAAGTATAACTAATCCATTCAAACAGGCAAAAGATCACGAGAAAATTCAATTCCTTGCCGGAAAGGCAAAGAAAACATATATCACAAAATGAGCTGACAGTTCATCACAACCCAACACAAGGAATCATATTCAGTTTCTTTAAGGCTAATTGATTGCTCCGGAGCCAAAGTGGCAAGATTCCAATATTCCGTTCTGCAACACTTTGGCTCCAAAGCCAATCACCACAAGAACTTAAACTATAGTAGGGATTATAGGGACCAAACAGAGGGGAGAAGAAGAAGAAGCAGGAGTTGTATATCCACATAAAAGAAATTAGGATCTCTTGAAATTTACATGGTATTTCACACTTTGAAGCATCATAAAATCGATAGGAAGTTCTGAGGAAGTCTGTCTGCAAATTATTTATCAAAAGCTAATTTAACTAAGAAGAACGAAAGACAACTACAAGACTAAGATAAGATAATCCATTGTTCGTAAAAGATCCTTTTTGCAGGTGTAATGGGATATGAATGTACTCCTGTTCGCCCCCTCCATAGCCAACCATTTCCACTGCAGTTCATCATCAACCTCAAAAGCACGCATCTAAGAGACAGCAACAGCACAGAGCAGCCAAACTGCAGACAGAAGATACAGTGAATCAATTTCTCCATCCCCTTTATTACAACTATGATGTTTTATGAAAGCTATGTACAATTACACAGCAATTTGATTACTTAAACAAGGAAGACGATTAATCTCAGAGTCTTGTAAATGCACCCGAACAATTGAGCAGAATGTCACTTCTCCAGACACATAAAAATACCATAGGTAAATCTAATTGATAGGGATTGCATGAAAAACAACACTGATTAGGTAATACTAAGCACATTATATCCTGATTTCGAAAGAGAATTGAATCTTATGTCGGCTGACAATCCTGGCCTGAGGGATCGCACAAGTTTAGATCAACATACAGTAATGTTCTAGAGCAATTCATCAAACATGTGACGGGCATTCAATTGTGCATTGTATTTGGGAGTACCATGGAAAATTAACACGACACAGATATAACAGTTAAAGGGAGTAGAGATGTTTTCCGACGGGAATGCCGGGGAAGGAAGCGAGTAACAGTAAAGTCGGTGTGGAACTATTGCAAAACACCGACGCGATTCGCGGAAGCACAAGCTCGGTCTAAACAACACAGCAACCGGTGGTGCGCCGCCATCGCGCATCGGCGCCGCCAGAGGGTTGACTAGGAGTCAATCGGAGTGGAAAATCCCAGATCACATAGATCTAACACATGCATCCCGATATAAATGCACAAAAGCGAAAATCGATACTCGGATAGTGCAAAACCGTCATAGATAAGAGGATTGAGAGAAGTTTACCATCCTTCCAAGCAGCCGGAGCTACCAGATTGCTGAGGCGGCGGGGCGGCGTACTGCGGCGGAGGATACTGTGGAGGGTAACCGCCCTGGGGAGGGTATCCCTGAGGAGGGTAACCTTGTTGGGGGTACCCTTGGGGCGGGTAACCGGGCGGAGGATAAGCATCCTTGGGATATCCTTCCGGCGGATAACCTAATCCAGAAACTCAAAAATCCATCAGATCCGTCCCCAAAAACTGGCAAAAAAGACGATTCAATTGAAGAAGGAAACTGAAAAAAGCTTACCTTGAGGAGGCGGCACACCGACGGGAGGGGGACCTTGATTGTAACTCATGATGATTGAATGCCGGAACGGGAATCGAGCGCCGGAATGGGATACCGGAGAATTCTGGTGTGTAGAGAGAGAGACAATGCAAGACAAATACGGCAGAATGGTTTAAAGGATCCGGAGGGGTTTTTTATATGCGCCTATGAGGTATCATACGCGTCAAAGGAAATCCAAAGCTTGAAGACACATTAGTTGTCAAACGTTGTGCGTTACACCAAATACTTCAATTTTATTTCCCCTTTTTATATTCTTCCCTATTAAGTAATGATTAACCCCAATTTCATACATATTGAATGAGAAAGAATGATTGAGGCTGGTTGGTAAGGGCAAATTTGTCATTACAATTTTCTTTTTCATTTGCCGAATTAGAGTTCTAAAGAGATATAAGATTTTCGGAGAGAATTATAATTTCTTTCAACCAAACAATAAAGTTGTGCATGTCAAAGAATTATATGAAGAAAAAAAATTACAATTACAACTTATCAAACATCATGTAAAAATACTTTGTGCAAATTATGTTTTAGGACAGTATTGGGGTTGTTACCCTAAGGAGGGCGGTTCAAGCTCATTTGGTTGAGTCATGATCTATTATCTCTAGTCTTTTCTCATCCCTCATAAAATTACAATATTTTCCCTAATACTTTTCAAGAATCAAATACTATTATTTTTCAATGAAAAAATGTAATACTGCTGACAAATATTACATACTTATGACATGTTTTATGTGATAACGTGTCATAACTAGTATATTTAGAATATATTAATTTCTCTAAATATACCTCATTCTAACGTTTCAATAAATGTGTTTGTGTATATCTTGTTTGTAAATGATAAATATTGAGAATTATGTTATATCTAAATGTAACCACCTAATACTGATTTGAATAGTAAAGTAAATAATCATTGGATAGTGTCATAGAAAATATTAAAGAATTGTAAACCCAATAAAATTTGGAAATACATTAATTTTCTTTATAAAGAAAATAAATGAATAACATTGGATAGTCTCATAGAAAATATTAAAGAATTATGTTATATGCTTTGTCATTAATTCAAAATAAATTAAATAAAAAAACATTAGAGGGACTAGGTTTTAACCAGACTCTTTATGCGCATAAATGTACAATGTTGTTAACAAAGGAATTGAAATAATAAACTGAATTATTATTGGTCTTTATGATCTCATTCTGTTCCTGCTTGTATTGAACCTTGGTTTAATTGAAATTTTACTTATTCCTAAAAAAATATATAAAAAAAAAAAACTGAATTAAAAGTGGATCTTAGCTTGCTAACTAATTCTCCTGAATTGAAGTAGAACGAGTCATTCTAAGAATCACACAAACTCTATATAAATAGTCTGTACGTATTCCTAACTTAATCATTCTCACATCAATAAAGCCATCCACTAATTAAAAAATAAAAATAATAAAACAAGAGCCAAAGAGGATCCGATCGATCCATGGCTGCGATGAGATTCTCTCTGGTTCTTTTGTTGGCTTGCATCATCATCTCCCTCCAAGGCGTTCTCGCCAATATTATCTGTGAAAAATTGCCGATAAATTTTTGTGCCTTTTCAATATCATCGTCCGGCCATAGATGTTTGTTAGAGAACTCAATAAGAGACGACGGGAAGGTGGAGTACCAGTGTAAGACATCGGAGGTGGTGGTTGGGAGTTCCATGTCGGAGTACGTAGAGAGCGATTCGTGCGTGAAAGCGTGCGGAGTTGATCGGAAAACGGTCGGAATGTCGTCGGATGCGTTGCTTGAGCCGACTTTCACCGCCCGGCTTTGTTCCACGGCGTGCTTCAATAATTGCCCTAACATCATTGACCTATATTTCAACTTGGCTGCGGGTGAAGGGGTGTTTTTGCCTAATTTGTGCCAGGTGCAACAGACCAGCCCTCAACCGTCGTCGTGGCAATAGTTGATCGAGGTTCACAGTTTTGAGTTTTGACAACGATCTCAACAGATATATACAGAAATATTGGTTATGTATGGTTTTATATTAGCCTGGGAGGGGTGTGGATTTTTGGATTATTCTATAAGTTGTTGGTTGAGGTTTGAGATTTTTGCTCAAACAACAACATTCTTTTTGCCTTTTCAAAAGAAAGCTCATGAAATAAGATGGCTTATTGATTGCTTCATACTCCATTGCAAATCTTACATCCAAATTTAAGTGCAGTTATATAAATCACTCAACAATATGCATTCATGTCATTATATTGTTTGATCCCACAAAATCATTAAAATTTATGCACAAAACTTGAGATGAATGTAATAATCACGAGGCTAAAAAAAAAAAAAAAAAACTTAAATGAAGAGAACTTTATAGTGTCACTATTAAACATGGTGAATCAGTATAACAATTGATCCTTCCATGTGTCACTTTGTAAAGGATTATGTTGATAATTACGTTATAGGATTATATTGAGAATTATGTTATAATACTAATTTCAGTAGCACAATATATTTTTTTTTTTTCAAAAAAGCACCCTAAATAAAATAAGAAAACAAATTAATAACTTTGAAAATAACGGCTTTAAAAATAAAAAAAAAAAAAAACCGTTGAAAAGAATGTATTGCATCTTTCTCTTTCCCAATTGTATATAATTTCGTAATTTTTAGTATTTTAGCAACGTAACATGAATCTTTTGTAAAGTTATGATATTATAAGTTCCACTTCCTTTAAATAAAAATATAATATGAATCTTTGGCGAGTGGCAGAATCAGGTTTGGCTATGTTTGACCAGATCTGTGAAGAAACACCGAGTTCATTCAACAACTTCGACTCAAATTTAAGTTTTCTATAACATTATTAGAAAATTTATTTTTATATCTGACTGTAAAAAATGCACAGTCATAGCAATGTATATAGGGTTATAAAAGTAACAACTTCTCTTTAAAAAAAAAAAAAAGTAACAACTTCTTTGTCACTCCTGAAATCTTTTCTTGTTAAAGGGACTCAATTTAATTTATTACAAAGGACCAATGTTTCTTTATGATTTTATAATTACAAGGAACTTTTTTTCCCTTTAAATTTCATAGAACTTTTTTGAGAAATTAAAATTAGATCATTATTGTTGGGAGGATGATATGATGAGTTAGGCAAATTAAAATTAACGTTATATTTCTAATTTTTGTCCGTATTTTTAGAGTTAACATGTTTGTACATTAAATTTAAAATATTGGTACTTTATATTTTATCAAGATAAAATAACGTATTTCAATTCCATTATAACTAATACCGATAGTGTCATGTAATTAAAATTATTTAAAGAGAAATTATTAAAAGTAGTATTATAACAATTTAGTTAACAATATCATTTTGGCACCTAATTCGCTAATCTCTACAACCCCATGAATCATAATAATTCTAAGACCCAAAAAATCACTTTACTACCATTTACATGCTATAACATTTTTTTAAGTGACTGGGAAATTCACAGTTACGTTATTGTTCAATGTTCTGAAAGAAACATTAAGATATAATCCGTAAAATTTGCTAGTACTGGAATTATGTTATTCATCACTCGTTAAAGTAAATAATCAAACGCCACTAAATTAAAAGAGGATATTGACTTCGATCCATATATCACTAACTAATTTTCCTCATTTGTGTGAAACCTCGCTCGATCACATTTTACTGTGTTAGCTAGGTACCACAAAATCATTGTATAAATAACCTTCAATATTTCTACCATCTTCTCCATCCCACAAATTAAACTCAGCCAAATATAATAAACAATAAAATCATAGGATCGATTGCGAGTGAAATAAAAGAACCAATTTGAGATCGAATCCATGGCTTCCATGAGATTCGCATTGGTTCTTTTATTGGCTTGCATGATCCTCTCCTTCCAAGCCGTTGTCGCTGATATTATCTGCGAGAACTTGGCTGTAAACATTTGTGCCTTTTCCGTCTCATCCTCGGCAAAGAGGTGCGTGTTGGAGAACTCGATCGAGGACGATGGGAAATTGGAGTACCAATGCAAGACGTCAGAGGTGGTGGTCGGAAGTAACGTGGCGGAATACATAGAGACCGATGAGTGCGTGGAAGCGTGCGGGGTCGATCGGGAATCGGTTGGGATGTCGTCAGATGCCTTGCTTGACCCGACCTCCATGGCTAAGCTTTGCTCCGCCGCATGTTACAATAATTGCCCCAACATCGTTGCCCTTTACTTCGACTTGGCCTCCGGTGAAGGAGTGTACTTGCCGGAGTTGTGCCAGAAGCGAAGTGGTGGCCTTCAACTTCAGAGCGACGGTGCGGCTACTCCACGGCGTGGCATGGCTGAGCTTTCGAGCGATAATGCTGAAGCACCTATCGCTACTCCACGGCGCGGCATGGCTGAGCTTTCGAGCAATAATGCTGAAGCACCTATCGCTGATACCGCTACACAGCAAGGGTACCCTCGTCGGGCCATGGTTGAGAGCAGTGACAGGACAGAGGCACCTGCCCCCATTTCTAGTAATGAATGATGATACATTAGAACCATCTCTATTATATTTCTAAAGGATAAATTTATGTTGGGGGAGGGTTAATGATGGTCAGATCATTGTATAATTTGGTTGAGGTTTGGGATTATCTCAATAAAATCTGGCTAGAGTTCTCATATGATGTTTATAATATAATCCTCAAAACATGGTTTTATAGTATCCTCCTAACCTTAAAAACAGAAACTAGCAGGTGGTCTAATCAAGCAGAAACTGGGACTTCAATATCAGTTGGGACAGCCATTATGGGTGCCCTAGCGTACTCTTCTTCTTCCTTGGGAGGATGAATAGTGACAAGATCCGGCAGAGGGGTCATGGGACCTTGCTTTCCCTTGGGGTCCCAATCAAGCATGATCTTGACCTTGATTCCAAGCACTCCCTGAAATAATGTAATGTCAAAACAATTACAAGATTTTTGGCACTAAAACTGTGTGGAAAGCTAAATTATCTCGCTGAAATGTACTCACCTGTCTCATGAGAATGTGTCTCACAGCAGTGTCAATGTATTCCTTGACGGGTTGACCAGAAGAAATCATGTAACCATCCTTGAACTTCATGGATTTAGCACGCTGAGCCCTCAGCTTCCCACTGACAATAACCTGATAGAAGAATATAGAACGTTAAAAAACACACCGACCATGTGAAAAACATCCGAGAAATGGGTTGAGATTTTTTAAGGTACCTCACAACCCTTGGCTCCACTCTCCATGACGAACCTCAGAACACCATAGCACGCCCTAAACAAACAAGAAAACAACATTAATTGGCAAAACATCATTGAAGAATGAAAAGGAATAATATGGATTTCAAGTGATGTTGCAACCCAAGAACAAAGAGCTAGATGTATCAATCACATCGCAGCTCTTGGAACCCGTCCTGGAGAAGCTGAAATCATTTAGTCATCTTCCGACACAAACTTGGTACAATGATTGACCAATTTGCTTTATAGATGACTACAACATGATTAAAAAACATGGTCTGCTATCTACCATAGATAAAAACTATGTTTCCACACTACACTAAGGTTACTGCAAAAATACAGATCCATTTAAGTAGTATTGAGTGGATAAAAAGATGTTCTAGTCAGACACAAAATTGATATTTGCTTTGTGGATGGCATAAAATTAAAGCACCAACCTCAATGAAATAGCCAAAGATTCAATATTAACATGTAAGAGAATGTATGCATGTGTTAAAGATCAGTTTTTCTCAACACAGGCAATATACACGTAATAACCAGCATGTTATGAAGCATGGTGAAATTAACTAGAAATAATTATTAACTAGAAATAATTCAAACTATTTTACCTCCTGACTGCCAGGCCGCCAAGCAGCTTGTAACGCAGGGATTCAGCCTGGGCAATGGCACAAAGCCCCCTATTGTTCACCTTCTCTGCATACAATTCTACAGTGTTGTCCTCAAACTTGAATCGTTTTTGAACCACTGATGTCAGTTCCCGAATCCTTCTTCCTTTCTCACCTTTAATGACCAATACAAAATATCAGCTGAGAAAATCAAATCAAAAGGCAAAATAATACCCCAATACTCAATAACTGATTTAGCATTTGGCTTATAATTCACATCCCAGGAAAGCTTCAAATCCAAACTTTTAAGTAGTTTACTTACTCTGCATAGATATAGTTACATACCCATAAGAGCAAGGCATACGGGTTCATTGTATTCACAAAGGTACCCACTACACAAGAACACAAACTCAGGAATTTATTGAACTTTTATTTTACTTCCAAGTCAATAACAGCTCATACAAACTTTGGTTTCAATTGTTGCAAATTGTACGAGTTTCATTTACAATCAATTTACAGATGACATTAACATTTACTGTGAATGGAATGCATATTAAAACAAATCTAGGCAAAACCTTGTGCTTCCATATTTACGGCAGCCAAAATTCAGCTAACCAACTTAAATCAATACACAGATATGGAGCAAAACATAGGCTTGTGCCTATTTTTTAAAACTAATCCATGAGAGATAATTATTAACAACCTGATCCAAAGCAAATAAGCATAGATTTAAAACCAATGTACAAAAAAAAATCACATCAATTTGGACAGAAAATACAACAATCATACTGCAATTACGCAAAACCAGTACCAAATAACACTTCCCCGCCATATAAACAAACAAATACACAAAATCGCAGGAAAAAAAAAATTACTGCATAAGAAGCTAGATCCTATTTACCGAGAACGTTCTGAGTACGAGTGGCTCGGATGATAATCTCCGTCCTGACGGGAGTAACCCTAACCTCGACGCCAGAGTATCCATCCTCCGCCAACTCACGCGTCAACACCTCGTTCAGCTCAGCGAAGAACACTCCATCCGCCACAAACTGTCAACACCAAATAATATCCATACCGTGTTAGCATATGCCTGAGCGTCTACGCAAACGGCTTGCATATAAACAGAAATGAGAATGGAGGAGAGAAAGAGATAACTCACCTTTCGCTTCTTGCTCATCTGGGTAGCCATTCTTGGACGGAGAGAAAGATAAGAGATTAGAGAACTAAATAAGGTTTGCAAGTTCTCAGTCTTTCCCTAGATTTCTGGCTCTGATGCAGTTTTATAAAACAACGGAGGAATTAAAACTAGGATTTAGACTCTAATTCCGCATCTAAGGGCCTATTATAAAGTAAAGCCCAATTATAAAAAAACATTTAGGAAAATGACACTTTTTCCCCCTGAGTTGTATACTTATAGCACTTTTCCCCCCTGAATTACTTAGGTAAGCACATTAGTCCCCTCAATTATTCTAAAAGTGGTGGTTTTCTCCCCTGATATATTAAATTGACATTTCTACCCTTAAAGTAAACATTTTATTTATTTTACTTCTCCCTCAAATTATTGTGTATACGTACGGATGACCACGGTTCGGTTCGAACTGAACCTGACACTATAGCAATCGAATTAAAAGTTTCCGGTTATGATTCAGATCTATAACCCAATATTTGGATTTCAATTTATTAAAATTATGAATTAAAAAAATTAGATCCTGAACCGTGAACGGGCGGTTCCGGATCCGGTTCGCGATTTTGAACCGTTTTTATTTTAAAATTTTATTTTTATTTAAAATAGTCTGAATTCAACAATAAATGTATTTTATTTTTTCAGTTTGGAACATGAATCAGCCGTTCCGGTTCATGATTTTAATAAAATCTAAATATCGAATTTCGATTCTAAATTGTAATTGGAATATTTTGGTTTAGTTGCTATAATGTCTGTTTGGTTTGAACCAAATTATGGTCTAATTTGTTGGAACATAAAAATAAATAAAATATTTATTTTAAGGGTAAATATGTCCATTTAACATTTCAGGGGGAAAAACAGTCACTTGAACAATTCAGGAGGGAAAACTGCTATAAGTACATAACTCAGGGAGAAAAAGTGCTATTTTCCCAAAACATTTTTAGTGACTATTAATCTCAATCTCTATCTCTATTAAAGCAAAATGATGGCCACCAAATTTCTATTTCTATATCTATCTCTCTCTCTCTCTCTCTCTCTCTCTCTCTATATATATATATATATATATATATATATATATATATATATATATACACAAGCAAAATGATGACCACAAAATTTTACCTCAGAATGAATGCATTTTGATAGAAATAATATTAGCAAGTATGAATGCATTAATTGTGTGGGTAAATTATTTATACATATTTTTTGGAGTTATTATGTGTATTTATATTTTATAAATTATATTTTATTATATCTATATCTCTATATACGGAGTATATATTAAAGCACAATGAAGTAGGGAAAAAGTTTATTGTGTTTAATTATATATATAACAAGATTTTGCGGCAAAAAATTTAAGTAACTTTATTATTGATAATATTTTAAAAACAATAAAATAAAATATTAATCATGAAATTAAAACTTATTCTGAAATGTATTTTTCTTTAACAATACTAAATTGGTTGTTATATCAAACATCACATACTGTTAGCATATATTATAAAGAATTGTGTTATAACATACCACATGAGATTTAAAAAGTGTACATTAAAATAATTATATATATATATATATATATATATATATATATATATATATATATATATATATATATATATATATACACACACACACACACACACACACACACACACACACACATTTTTATAAAAAAAAAATTAAAAAATTAGAAAATTAAAAAATTAGGAAATCAAAAAATATACAATAAAAAATTATGAAGTTAAATTTTCTTATATATAAAAATATTTATTAATATGATTTGCAATTAAAGCCTATAGTACATATACTTGACAATATATAAATAAAAAATACAGTATCATCATCATACATTGAAACTAACTACGAAAATCTTTTCTTAAACATTGCTTAATAATAATTATTATATATGTACAACATATATAAATTTAAACTAAATATGAAATATTTCATGACATGAAAGAAAAAATAAAACCTGCTTAACAATAAATTAATTTATATAATAAAATGTTAACTTAAAAATACTGTAATGTATTACATGCTTCATCATTAAATAATAATAATTGTAGATTAACATGTATTGAAAATAGATAAGTATGCTGCACTATATACCTTAAAATGATACAATTTCATTTAATTGATATTTAATACCTTAAAATGATACAATTTCATTTAGGGGGGAAATTGATTGGCAAAAAACATTATGCTATTATATAGAGTAAGATAAGATAAGATATCTCTATCTCTATATCTATATTTATTGGTAAGTTTTATATTTAGTATAATAATTATGTATATATTCATTTAAACCTCAATTATAATTAATTTGACTTCACATATATAAAAAGGATAAATTATATATAAAATAAATATAGTTCTTACAGAAATACTTTTTTTTCAAATGAATAAGTTTTTGGTATAGATTTTCGACAAATATTGTCTGTAATTTTATTTACAATTTTTATTTAAATACGTTAATTGTATAAGTAAAGTAGTTATTTCAAATTCAAATACAAATAATAATACAAATAACAATAAACTTTAAAATCAACATAATAATAACATAATTAAAATTAAAAAAAAATTTACATTGTATAGTTATACTTATATTTTTAATAAAACTAATTTTGAGCCGAACAACTCAAGTACGTTTTTCTGTTTTCACAACCATTACTTTCTTTGTTAATTTATAGGATATATGTTAAAAATTTAATTGATAAATTTGTTAAATTGATAATAGTTCGTGCATCGCACGGGACAATTACTAGTATTGTTTATAATAATATACTATTTTATATGTGTGATGTAAACATAAAAATTTATATACATATATATATATATATATATATATATATATATATATATATATATATATATATATATAGAGAGAGAGAGAGAGAGAGAATTCCAATTTTGGTCCTATTGTTATAGGGGCTTTTTCAATTTTAGTCCATCATAATTATTTTTGTCACATTGCGTCCACTATTATTAATTTCTTCCTAATTGTATTTCATATAATTATAATTTTAACAATATAAATAATAAATAAGACAATTATATTTAGAAATTTAAAAATATATAAATTTTAATTGTTGTATTAGTAAATTTAAATTTTAATTGGATGCATTTCTTTATATCTTTATATAAATGCATTTCTTTAATTAGATGTATTTCGTCTAGTTCTATAATATAATTTTCTTAATTATATTTCATTTAAAAATTAACAAAATTAGTGTTTTAATTTGGTATGTTTAAAATAGTACATAAACATATGTATGTATTTAAGCAACTTTTTAAATATTTATGAATACACATTTAGTTAATTTTATTTTCTTGATTATATTTAATAATTTATTAATTATAATCAAGGAAATTGCATTTACAACTTAAAATAATGGGAAAATGGCACTTTTTACCCCTAAGTTATATACTTATAGCACTTTTTCCCCCTCAATTATTTAGGTAAGCACATTAGCCCCCTCAATTATTCTAAAAGTGGTGCTTTCCCCCCCCCCCCCCCCCCCCTCCCCCCCTTGATATATTAAATTGACATTTATACCCTTAAAGTAAATATTTTATTTATTTTACTACTCCAACAAATTATTGCGTATACGTAGGGATGACCATGGTTCGATTTGAATTGAACCGGATACTAAAGCAATCGAATTAATAGTTTACGGTTATAATTCAGATCTAGAACCCAATATTTAAATGTCAATTTATTAAAATTATGTATCAAAAAAAATTGAATCTTGAACCGTGAACCGGCGGTTCCGGATCTGATTTGCGATTTTGAACCGTCTTTATTTTAACATTGTATTCTTTATTTTAAAATAGTCTAAATTCAACAATAAATGTATTTTATTTTTTCAGTTTGGAACATGAACCGTCCGTTCCGGTTCACGATTTTAACAAACTCTAAATATTGAATTTCGATTCTAAATTGTAATTGGAATATTCGGTTTGGTTGCTATAGTGTTTGTTTAGTTTGAACCAAATTATGGTCATAATTTGTTTGAGAAAAAAAATAAATTAAATATTTAGTTTAAGGGTAAATATGTCCAATTAACATTTCAGGGGGGAAAAACAGCCACTTCAATAATTTAGGGGGGAAAAATGCTATAGGTATATAACTCAAGGGGGAAAAGTGCCATTTTCCCTAAAATAATTTAATTTTTAAAATTGTATGGCCGGATTAATGTAGTCCCAAGCTATATTATGTATTGAGACAACTTTCTATTTTATATATGAATTTTTTAATTTTTAATTAAGAGTATGTGTTTATATAAATTTTAAAATAAAAAATTATTGATGAGTAACCGCCTTAGAAATTAATGTGTATAATTATAGCAGTAATCACAATTCTATAAAAAATATACATATTTTCATATTTTGCAAGATAATATGAATATCACCTATGTTTACATAAATGGGTAAAAAGAGATATGCTTGCATTGGTAGTCAATTGGTCATAGGGATGAAGTTTGAGAACAATAACACAAGATTGAGTCTTATTAGAATGAAATGGTTCATCATATTTTGGACATAATTGGTCATTCCAGTGATTTTTTTTTTTTTTTTTGCCAAACTCTATTTTATGCAAATATATTATTGTTTTGTCATTTATTAATAATTTCATATTTCTACACCGATTTTCTTTAGAATGCATTGGAGCCCAGTTGCTATGTACGATGAAATTGATACTACAGCCAGTGTTGTTGTTGTTGCTATTGCAGCAGATGACGAGAATGTACACACAACCAATTGAAAACATCAAGTCTAACAGCACATGCATTATCAGACGACAGAAACATGAGATTCTCCGATTAAAAGTGTTAGTATAGTAAAAAGAAGATAAAAGTTTGGGGTTGTAGTTAAATGAAGTGGTAGGGGTAGGGGCAAGGGCAATATGATATATGATCGAAGGAAGTTATAGTGTGATTTTATAAGAAGAGTACTGAATAGGGAAAAATAATTAAGAGAGAATGAGATTTATGCTTAAAATTGAAATTGTAGAAATAATAAAAGTCATAACTAATATAATAATTCCATAAATTGATTATACGAGTGGCTATTTTGAGCGACTAGAGATATGCAAAGAAACTTAGCTATCTCAGCTAGAAGCCTAGAAGGTATACTTCCCCTATTGCTTTAAATATGGCCCTTGTTAAGCTGCCACAAATTGGGCCGTATTCCCTGATTTGCAGGTGTTATGCCATGGAACCGTGTTCACCATGGTTGGTGAACACGGTTCCATACGACGCCGTTTTGAGTGAGTGGGACTAACGGTGCCCGTAAGTGGCACCGTTAACTCCCACCACTCATATTTTTTTTTTTTTTAAAATTAAACGCGCCAATAGCGTTTGCAGTTCCCACTACACCATTTCACTTCCTCTCCACGCAACGTCCATCACTCTGCTCTCTGAACTCCACTCTCGAGCTCTCTTCTCTCACTTCGTCTTCCACAGCCATTTCCTTCGATCACTCTCAAACACTCTGCTCCACAGCCATTCCTCTCTGCTCTCGCATTTCTCGTTCTCGCATTTCTCATTCTCGCATCTCTCGAACAAAACTTCACGTTCTCCCATAGCTATCAAAGGAGACAGCCTCTCCATCGCTCATTCTCAACGTTGATTCACTTGTCTTACAGGTATTTTGTATATGGTGTGTTTATGATTTAGGGTTTTTGTATTCCGTGTACATATTTTGAAATTTTAAAATGGGGTTTTGAATGTAATGTTATGAGCTTATGAATGTATATCTGTAGCATTATATATGTGTAGATTAACCATTATGAATTGATTCGTATATGGTTTTTACTGCTGTTTATTCACTTTCTATGCAAGCTTTGAATGTCCATAACGTTTATTCACTTATGTATTTTATGTCATGCAAATATGTATTTTATGTCATGCAAATATGTATTTTCTGTGTGAGATTATGAATTTTCTATTGTGCCTATGAAATTACGGTTTTGCTGTTATGAACTTTCTTATATGTGGTTATGTATTTTCTGTTAGAGATTATGAATTTTCTCGTAGGAGAGTATGAATTCTGTATTGTGAGTTGTGAATTTTATGTTCTGTAGTTATGAATTTTCTGTGTTGCAGTTATGAACTTTCTGTTCTGGGGTTATGAATTTTCTGTTCTGAGGTTATGAATTTTCTTTGTGGGATATTATGAATTGCATGTTACTATACTATGAATTATATGTGACTGTTATTGATGGACAATATGGAATTATGGATTTTCTCATATGAGATTATGAATTCTACAATGTGAGTTGTGAATTTTCTGTTCTGTATTGTAGTTATGAACTTTCTGTTCTAAGGTTATGAATTTTCTGTTATGATATTATGAATTTTCTTTGTGATATTATGAATTTTATGTTACTATATTATCAATTATGTGTAACTGTTATTTTGATGGACAATATATTCTTTTCGGTAGAGCATGGCTGGATTTATTCGGCACTCCCCATCCCCCCTCTACTGAAATAATGAATATATTTTCCATCAATCTATATTATATGTTGTATATGAGTTACTTGCTTTCTAACGTTTTTAATAAAAGCAATGGACACTGCTCAACGAAGGAGAACACGCTCACAAACAAAGGCAGTCTTGAGCTCTCAAGCTGCAGAACCATCACAACCCTCACAGACGACAGCTGAACAAAGCACTGCAGTCAAACCTACAACAAAAAACAAGAGAAAACGAACAACAAGGGCTGTACTTGACTCACAGGCTGCTCAACCATCCCAGCAGCAGTCTGATGACCTGCTCGAGCAAGAAGTTATTAAAGAAAAGAGATCAAAGCAGATAAATGACAGACATAGGGGCAAAACAGCCATTGGAGGTGATTGTGTAGAAGGGAGTTCTACTCCCTACTTCAGCACACGGATGGGACCAAAGACCATGTTTAGGCTTGTACAACAACTACTGCCAGAACAAAAACAATCTGTCCGTGATATTGGTTTTGGAGCCCTGTTGGACCTTCAATTGTGTGCAAATGAGTCACAATTAGTCCAGTATTTGATAGCCAACTTTGAGGTTTTCCAAACACATTTCAAGTTGGAGAACGACAAGCTCACAGTTGATGAAGAAGACGTTGAGTACACTCTTGGCATTCCAAGAGGAGAAAAGAAGGTTGTTGAGGCCCCAAAATATGATGAACAGGGGACACCGGAATACATGGCTCTCTTGAAAAGCTGGAGGGAAAGGTGGAATATTAAGCTTGGTTCCCCAATCACTACCCAGATGGGAGATGTCATAGTTCAAAGGGGAGATTCTGGAGATGACTTTAAGAGAGACTTCATGGTCTTGACTGTTTCGTGCATGATGAGGGGATTTCAGACACGCTACTGCAACAACAGAATCCTCAACTCCTTGATTAATGTTGATGAGATAAAGGAGTACAACTGGTGTGGCTACACCTACAACTCTCTGATCAAGTCCATCGAGCAGTACATGAAGAAAAGTAATAGCTTCTTTACTGGACCAATGACATTCATATTGGTAAGGTCTAGCTCCACTTATGAATCTTATGATATTCAGATTGTAAATTATATGTGTTAGATTATGAATTTTCTTCTATGTGATTATGAATTTTTCTCTATGTGATTAAGAATTTTCCTCTATATGATTATGAATTTTCCTTTATGTCATTATGCATCTTCCTCTATGTGATTATGAATTTAGAGTATGTACTTATGAATCTTATGTTGTTTAGATTTTATGAGAATTATATGTGTCATATTATGAATTTTCCTTTATGTGCTTATGAATTTTCCTTTATGTGCTTATGAATTTTCCTGTATGTGATTATGAATTTACAGTATGTACTTATGAATTTTATGCTATTTAGATTTTGTGAGAATTGTATTTGTCAGGTTATGAATTTTCCTTTATTTGATTATGAATGTTCCTTTATGTAATTATGAATTTTCCTTGTTGTCATTATGAATGTTCTTTTAATATTATGCAATAATGAATCTCATAATAGAAAGTTCATAATTGCATAACATAAAATCCATAATACGATAGTTGAATATAATGTTCATATGGATTATGAATTTTCTATTATGATATTATGAATTTTCTGTAGTGTAATTATGAATTTTGTGATTATAACTTTTTTATTTTACCTTTTTCTTCAACATTGTAGCTATTCTACTTTGATCGGGTCCAATTCAAAGGAATGAGCGTTCAAAGAACATATCCAAACATTACTGCATGGACAAATAAACTTGCACGGCAAAGGGTTTCCGCTGAGAAAAGGTCGGGCGGATATGGTAAAGGGAAAGTTATCCCTCGTATTGCAAAGCCTACTGCTGATTGTATCGCTTCTACTTCTGCCCAACCAGTCCCAACCATCTCTGTGCCGCCATCTAGTGTTGATAGGGTCACACGGGTTCTACAACGCCTTGCTGCTGATGTCTTGGAATTCGGTGAGGCTATGGCTGAAGATGGCAAACAAAACGCCCCAGTGGATGTTATGAAGGCTGCATTTTCTGGGATTTCCACCATGATTGGCGTTGCAAGCACGATAGAAAGACCACCATCTCCAACCTCCTCTCAACTTGACGACATCTTCTTAGGCCAAGAGTCTTTCACAAAGGCTGTTGATGCCTTGGTTGAAGCCTTCCAAAAGACCAATCGGCAAATGGAGATTGACCCTCCCTCATTTGATTTAGGGATTTCTTATACCCCGGCACCATTGGTTGATGAACCACGTGAGCAAAGTGCAATGGATGACGATGAATTGGATGCCCTTGTTGAGAACATTGTGAAAGACACTCCTGGTGCTGCTGATGTTGCTACACTCTCTACTACTCCTACCGCTATCCCTGCTACAACCCCTGCTGCTACGCATGGTGCTACGGCTGTTTCTTCCCCTGCTCCTACACATGTTCCTACCACTGCTGCTACCCCTACTGCTTCATCTTCTGAAACATATACTGCTACCCCTGCTACATCAAGTTCTGAAAGACGAGAAATAACTCCATTGATCAAGGTTCCATTCGCCAGAGATGTCCCTGATGCTGCTAATACTTCTACGCCTGCTGCTACACTACCTGCTACCCTCGACGATATTGATAGGTAAACTAATTAGAATATGAAATTGTGTTATGAACTTTCTGATATTATATTATGACTTTTCTTCTGAAATATTATTAATTTTCACATATGAGATTATGAGTTTTCTATTATGAGTATTAAATTACAGTTTTGATATTATGAACTTTCTGATATGCAATTATGTATTTTCTGTTCTGTATTTATGAATTTTCTGTACTGCAGTTATGAACTTTCTGACCTGAAATTGTGCAACTATGATGATATTAACTAGCTTCGTGTGTTTACAGTGCATTTCTGGACAGTGAATCTGATGTCGAGGATGTCACCAAGCGAAAGAGACCAGTCCGGAAATACAAAAACATCCCGTTAAACTTGAGGTCACCTTTTTGGACAAAGAATGTGCCATTTGACCATAATGCCAGTGTGACCGAGAGGGCCGTATCAAACTACGCCTTCATGGATGCTTCTACGGATCATCCAGTGGAGTATGTTTGACTCTAACCATTTAGAAAACTTTTTATTTTCATGAATATTTCACATTTATAACCATATGTTAATTTATTTACCTATTTATCAAAATTTTTTGTTCATGTAGTGAAACTCTGTTTATCTTTGATGATTTCTCAATGACAAGAGGAGATTTCCACACCCTCCGCAGCGGTGAAATTTTTAACACATTCATAGATGTATGGGCGTTGAGGCTTACACTCCTCAACACAAAACGGGCGTTGGGGAAGCCAAAGTGCATCTATTTTAGCACGTTGGTACATGTAAGTTAATAACAACAATTTTTACTCTGCTCACTTCCGAATTTCATGTTAAACCATTCTGTATTTTATGTCATGTAAATATGTATTTTCTGTTTGTGATTATGAATTTTCTATTGTGAGTTTATAAAGATACATTTTTGATATTATGAACTTTCTGATGTGAGATTATGTATTTTCTGTGTGAGATTATGAATTTTCCCATATGGCATTATGAATTTTCTATTTGTGAGTTATGAAATTACAACTTTGATATTATGAATTTTCTGTTCTGTGGTTATGTATTTTCTTTGTAATATTATGGATTTTAAGTATTTTCTGTGTGTGATTATGAATTTTCTCATATCATATTATGAATTTTCTATTGTGAGTTTATGAAGTTACATTTTTTATATTATGAACTTTCTAATGTGAGATTATGAATTTTCCCATATGGCATTATGAATTTTCTATTGTGAGTTATGAAATTACAACTTTGATATTATGAATTTTCTGTTTTGTTGTTATGTATTTTCTTTGTAATATTATGGATTTTATGTTATGATATCATGAATTACGTATGACTGCCATTACATATTGCACAACTTATCATTGATACGTATTTTTTTCCCCTTAGCTTCAACTCGACCCATCTGAACAGTGGATGAAGAATCTTCCGCTTCAAAAGCGGAAGGATAATTTCAATGAGCGATTACAGTATGAGATTTCAAAATTTGAAAATCTTGATGTCAATGATGCTGATTTGGTAATTTATAATTACCCACCTTCAACATTTATTCATTAATTACATATTTCTTCTCTATTCTAACTACTTCTTCTTTTGATGTTAGCTATTTTTCCCCGTGCTTCGACACGAACACTACTTTGTTGTCTGCATCAACACCATCTCAAAAAGTGTTGAAATCATTGACAACAAGATGTTGCCTAAGGGTGTTACTGAAGCTGACAAGTATGAAGATTGCCCAAATCTACTGGTAACTTAACCTTAAACTTGACCTTTCAAACGTTTGTTATACATTTCATGTGAATCATTATCACACTAGTTTCATTTTTGTCCAGATGAATGCTTTGAAAGAGTACTTGACTGCAGAAAAATCCCCCCTACTCCGTAAGATACAAAACCTTCCTGTATCATACTTGGCCATTCCTTGGAAGGAGCTTGACAATGTCATTGATTGTGGCATATATGTCATGCGACACATGGAGTCCTACAAGGGGAATGTTCAAGATTGGGACAGTGGATTCAAGATAGGCACCCATGTAAATGTAAGAGTATAAGATATATTAATTTCAACTTAGATTTGTTTTTTTTTTTTTTTTGTTTTTTAACATCTTTTTTTTTTTTTTTTGAAGGCTGACTTCATTTGGGAGCTTAGAGCTAAATACGCATCAAACATTATCACATGGGGTAGGAACACTGAAAGATTGCGAGTTATGAAGGCAGCCAAGGATCTTTCAAAAAAGAAATGAAACTATACCGCTTTTTGGTGTTTGAATATGTTGTGAACATGAAGCAAATCTTGACTGTTGGTACCCTAGATTGTGAATCTCTCATTTTGTAATGTGCACAGATATTTTGCACCTATGAATATACAATCTATTGCTCTTAATTCAGATTACATGTGGATCATGTAGAGTTTATGAATTTTCAACTACCATATTATGAATTTTCTATTATGCAACTATGAACTTTCTTTTATGAGATTATGAATGTATACGTGTTAGCTATAACTGAAATTCATTATTACATAACATTAAAATAACATTCATAATGACAACAAAGAAAATTCATAATCACATAAAGTAACATTCATAATCAAATAAAGGAAAATTCATAATCTGAGACATAATTCTCATAAAATCTTAATAGCATAAAATTCATAAGCACATACTCTAAATTCATAATCACATATAGGAAAATTCATAATCACATAAAGGAAAATTCATAATCAGATAAAGGAAGATTCATAATCTGAGACATAAAATTCATAAGAACATACTGTAAATTCATAATCACATAGAGGAAAATTCATAAACTGGTAAAGGAAAGTTCATAAACTGGTAAATGAAAGTTCATAAACTGGTAAAGGAAAATTCATAATTTGACACATAATTCTCATCCTATACCTAAAAATCATAAAATTCATAAGTACATACTGTTAACACGATCTCAATCTATAGCTACATCGTGGTCTACATTCTTATTAAAATGAACAAATTGTGAACCCCCGGTGCTTGGATGTACAAGATATCCATCACGAGCAATCTCTGAAATATTTTCCAAGACCAATGATTGGACAGAGCCCTTTGTAATTGAAGCAAGCTTGTTTGCAGCACTCTTTCTTCCCCTTGCTGCATTGTACTTCTTCTCAATAACACTACTACTCCTTTTATTTCTCACACCTTTACCCCTCCGGCTTGAGGGGTCTTGGACAATACCACTTGACGAAGACACAGCACCCTCCTCAGTGTTCACATCCCCAATCTCAGCTTCAATGTTTTTCCTTGCATTCTCAACGGCTTCATCACAGAATTGTCTAGCAACACTGTTATCTTGGCTAGAAACAATAAGCCTTTGAAATTTCCTACTAATCTCAACAGCCCAAATTGAAGAAGGGACACCACCATTATAAAACACAGATGCAATGTCCACGTTTCTACCCTCAACAACCTTTTTAGTCCATCTTTTTAGAATGTATTTATCGGGAATACTGGAAACACAGTGCACATGAAGTATACGTAAGCAGTGACAGCAAAGTATTCCCAATTCTGAAAACAGCTTGCAACTACAGCATATATCCAAATTGATTGCCTTAAAGGTTACTTCATGCCTTATGATATCTATGTCTGGTCGCCACACGTGATACTTGCACTTACAACCATCGTTCAACACCATTTCTTGATAACAAGAGCTACCTTTCATAAATTGTTCCTCGAACAAAAAATAAATCTCAATTGTATAAACCTCTCTAGCATGTGAAAGGAGTTTCACATGATCCATCATCATGGCGGGTACTCCTTGAGAACACCGGAAATCCTCGCCATTTTCCTTACTTCTCCATTCAGATATAACACTCACAAAGGATGAATAAAAATCACATAAACCAGCAGTCTTGGACAGCCTCCTAGAAATTGCATGATTTGTGCTTTCACTCCTTTGCGAAGATAAAATACCCCCGGAGAAATAATCCTTGTTGAACGCTGGACACCACTTCTCCCTACAGTCATAAAGCTTCTCTAGCCATGTATTCTTATGACAACTATATTTTGTAACCATCCTGAAAAGGTTAAAACACATGTTTATTACTCATATTCTGAAAATTCATAATCTCATATTAGAAAGTTCATAATCATATAACAGAAAATACATAATGACATAACAGAAAATACATAATTGTATACTGTGAATTCATTATCTCATATTACAAAGTTCATAATCATATAACACAAAATACATAATGACATAACAGAAAATACATAATGACATAACATAAAATCCAGAATTGTATAACTGTGAATTCATAATCTCATATTAAAAAATTCATAAATCATATAACAGAAAATACATAATGACATAACAGAAAATCCATAATGACATAACAGAAAATTCAGAATTATATAATGTAAATTCATAATAACATACCTTGTCCAGTAAACCTCAAATTCAGCTTCAGTCTCGGTGTATTTCAACACACAATTGAACATATCCAGCAAATCCTTATGATTCCTCAATGCCTTGATATGCTTCTTCGAATTCTCACCAATATGCCATATGCAAAGACAGTGGCGTGATGTAGGAAACACCATGGAAATGCCAGCAGCCATAGCTGAACATTGATCCGTCATGATAGTCTGTGGACACTTGCCATCCATGGATCTTAAAAACACTCTAAACAACCACGCAAATGACTCTATCCTCTCATTCATCAAAAAACCACAACCAAACATTACATTCATGCAATGATGGTTCATCCCTACAAAAGGACCACAAATCATATCATATTTGTTAGTGCGGTATGTTGTATCATGCACTAACAGATCACCAAACACCTCATAATCCCTTCTCATTTGACCATCCCTCCAAAAAAAAACTACACAATCTTCCATCCAAATCAACTTCGAAATCAAAAAAGAAATCAGCCTCATTAGATTGCCTCCTCCTGAATATCTCAATCAAAGAATTGGAATCAGATCCATCCAAACACTTCAAACTCACAGAAGCCATCGAATTGTAAGCATCGCGGTTGGTAAAGCCAACCAATGGAGAACCCCCTGACTGATGTTTCAAAAACCTCATACCATCCGCCAATGCAACACCACTACTCTTCATGTCTTTTAAATATTCAAGCTGATTGTTTCCCACTCTTCTATGCGACCGAAGCAGATGACTCTTGCCAAATGAACATAACTCGTGATTGTGCTCTTTCAAGTGTTTTGTAACTGTCCACATCCCATCACCCCCCACATCAAATTGAACAAATGCACCACATCCAGTCCTCATATCAATCTTTGAATAAAGCTTAACACCACTGTTTGGTTTCTGCTTATACCCAGCCTTAGCACAGAAGAACCTCTTCATCTGAATTGACTTAGTAGATGCCTTATAACGTTGTTGGCCTTTCCTCACACTAAAACCAACTCTGTATGCATATCCATTATATAACTCAAAAGCTTCGTCAACATTTCTTACTACAACACCCACCAAGTCTTCATCAACTGCAATTGCAACAAAAATATAACCACACCTATACCAACTACTAAAATATGATTGTGGATTTCACCTATAATGAATATAATATGCTACACTATAGAATTCATAATCTCATGTGAGAACATTCATAATCACAAAGAATAAAATTCATAACATCATATAAGAAAGTTCATAACAAAGACCGGGTATCAATAACATTTGTGACATTATGAGCATTCAAAGTTGCATAGATACTCATGGCATGAAATGCATAAACTCATAACATAAAATTCATAACCTCATATGGAAAATTCATAATCTCATATAGAAAATTCATAATAACATAACGGAAAATTCATAACCTCAAAACTGTAAATTCATAACGTGAACAAATTATTAATACCAATCACAACATTCAATTTGCATATAATCACCATGAATCAGTACATACACCTACCAGAAACAACATTCATGATACACCAACTAATAAAAAGAACCTGGACTTGAAGACGAGCCATCAATGTCAATGTTTAACTCTGCTTGATCATTGCTTATTGAATCACCAACACAATCTTCATTCACTGAGTATATGCAAGCAGTGTAACATACCAGTTAATATGTTATGGACATAGTACTATTACATTATGAATATTCATATCACATGCATGAACAGAGTATCAAAATTCATAACTCTGTAACAGAAAATACATAATTGCATTATGTAAAATTCATAACAGAAACATGGAACTAATACACATTTACGGCCATTATGAACATTCAAACTGCATAGATACTGAACAAATACCAATAAAAATAACTAAATCTTCAACAATCCATGATCTCATAAATCAAACGAAATCAAACGCATAAAATCTAACGCAACCTGGAATCGCAGAAATCATATCGGTTGAATCTTCTCCTCGAACCGTCATCTCCTCCATCGCGAATAGGAAAGAATCGCGAATGTCGGATCACAATTGCCTTCAGAGATTTGCGAATAGGAAAGAATCAAACGCAAAGAGTTGTCTGATCATAACTGCCTTCCTAACGCCGTTAATAGAACAATGTTTTTTTTTTTTTTTTTTTTTTTTTTTTTTTTTTTTTTAAAACGACGCCAAAAACGACGTCGTTTGGAAGCGTGTTCACCAAGCATGGTGAGCACGTTTCCACGGCATAATTTGCGCCTGATTTGTTTATAAAAAAAGGGAAAATGACACTTTTTCCCCCTGAGTTATATACTTATAGCATTTTTTCCCCCTGAATTATTTAAGTGGCTCTTTTTCCCCCTAAAATGTTAAATGAACATATTCACTCTTAAAATAAATATTTAAAATAAGTATTTCATTTATTTTTCTTCTCCAACAAATTATTACTATAATTTGGTTCAAACCAAACAGATATTATAGCAACCAAACCAAAACATTCCAATTACAATTTAGAATCAAAACGCGATATTTAGAGTTTATTAAAATCACAAATCGAAATGGTCGGTTCATGTTCCGAACTGAAAAAATAAAATACATTTATTGTTGAATTTAGACTATTTTAAAATAAAAAATAAAATAAAATTTAAAATAAAGACGGTTTAAAATCACAAACCGGATCCGAAACCGCCGGTTCACGGTTCATGATCCAGTTTTTTTGGTTCATAAATTTAATAAATTGAAATCTAAATATTGGATTCTAGATCTGAATCATAACCGGAAACTTTTAATTCGATTGCTATAGTGTCCGGTTCAGTTCGAACCGAACCGTGGTCATTGCTACATATACACAATAATTTGTTGGAGAAGTAAAATAAATAAAATATTTACTTTAAGGGTAGAAATGTCAATTTAATATATCAGGGGGAAAAACCACCACTTTTAAAATAATTGAGGGGGCTAATGTGCTTACATAAATAATTGAGGGGGAAAAAGTGCTATAAGTATATAACTTAGGGGGAAAAAGTGCCATTTATAACTTATTTTTGTTTGGGTCAAATGTAAAACGGAAAAATGTTGAGCATATAATATAAAATATAAATTATATAGAAACATTTATATTGACTATTAATATTGTTTATATGAAATTTTAAATTATTGAAAACAACGTTACTTTATTTATTTAACATTTAAGTTGTATATATAATAAAGTGAAATTGGGAGAAGAAGAAGAAGGAAATAAAGTGAAATATACTCATATAATTAATATTCAAACAGATATATATATCATCAATTTTATTAGTGAACAAGTAAGATTTCTTTATACAATATAAGGGATTGAAGTTTACAAAATATTTTAAAAGTCTTTTGGTTTAAAATATTCTACTTTACATTATGATCATCACTTGTGGTTATTTTATATTCCAAGGTGTATTTTACATTTATTTTTAATTGATAATATATTCTTATTTGTTAAGTTCAAAAAAATATTATACTTTTATAAAACCAATCTATCCTAAAATGGGCTTTCCACCTTTTCTCCATTATAATCCTCTAGATGATGAGAACAATGGTTTTGTGAATAATCTTATTATTAATTAATTCATTTATAATATAAAATACATGATAAAAAGATGCATTTATAAATATATAAAAATATGCAAAAATAGTTTTAATATTCACCTCCTCAGTAACGGTTTCAGCAATTGTGGCTTTGTTCTTGGACCTCACCCATGCACACAAGCCTGATGTATATTTTTTTGGTTAGACCATCAGGTGTTTTGAATAGGTCTAACTATAGGATGCATCTTTAAGTTCATACCATATTTATTAAGATAAATACTACTCCGTAATTTTTATCGAATCAGACTAATTAAAGAGCAAAGCGCTAGTTATATTTGTTTTTCTATACGAGAGGGAATTTTGAACCCTCCGCATCTCTTAAGAGATGAAAGTGTATAACCACTCGCACCAACTAAGCTGGTTACGAACATGATATATAGACATATAGTATATGCAAAGATAGTGGTTGGCACTGGTGGCCTTTCCAAATACTTCACCATGAGGATCTTGCATTCTTGCTATCCATAATCCATGAAGGTAACAAGTACAAATTCACTATAGGTCTATAACAATCCCTAATACAACCTATGATTCTATGGGGTTTAGTAAATTGCTGGTCTTTCGCTTAAAATGAACCATGATCGAAGAGAGACAACATATATATATGGTTCAAACCCCAAAGGACAAACTTCAGCTGTCAAGTAGACCATAAGAGAGGAAACTGAAACACTGTTTCTGAATGTTAAGCCGTACACACTGTCCTGTTTCAATGCTAGATTATATTCTCTTCTGAAAGGAGGCATGATTTCAGACCATCAGTTTATCAGGAAACCCCAAAACAAATATGGGTATTTACAAAAAGAATGGATTTCCAAGACTGAAGACCAGCTAGCGTCAGTCAGTCAATCTCAAATATCAAAGTGTTGGACTGCTGGACCGGTAACTTAGTAATCACAAGATTTTATGTTTGACTCATAATAAAGTCTATTGACATTATTGGTTTGAGTTTGTCAGCTATGAATAACTTAGATTGTGGTCATTTGCTGTTTAGGATCACAAAACAGATTTATCCAGTACACATCTTCAAATTATATCCATTGGTCTCTTGTTGATATACATAAAAGGCAAAGAAGGGATGTCTACTTTTTTAAACAGATATCAAATCATCCACCTGACCTTGCACCAACACAAATCACCCTTTAACTTCTTTTTTTATTTTTTTGAAGAAACCCTTTAACTTCAATACATGAGATGTGGTGGAAAAGAAAAAGTCCCCAGATCAAGATAAAAGGGAACTTATATATCAAAAAAGGCTTTGATGAATAGTAAGTGATACCAGACAGTCTCCGTGTCTTTTAATTTAGACTAATGAAATTGAAAAAGAAATATGTATATAAAGTGTAATATTATTATTTTTAGTTGTTCATAGCTCTAGATAATTTTCACCAAAAATCAAATAAGTTATTACTTTACTTGTTTGGAAAAATTGTGTATCATGTATTCTGAGTTTATCATATTTTGCGAGATGACATTGTTCTGATGTCATAATTCCGTCATTCTGGTTCCATTGTAGTAAAATAAATAATTTTATTTTCTAGAATCAAACTTAAAATTATTATTTAAAAAAGAATATAATTTAATCTCTAAATTTACCAATAGACAATAGTCTTCTGTTTACAATATGTCACGATGGAGAGTGCACAGCAACAAATCAAGACCGTACACATAAACTCCTCGAGCCCCAAGATCATTAAATCTTCGGTGCAGCTTTCATCTTCCCCGGGCCAACGCAATAAGGCAAAGACATCTGGACTTTGGACACTGTTGCTTAGTTTTTATTGATTGTGATCCTCAATGGAGGTTCTGGGATGTGCTAAAAAATGTTTTCATGATTTTCCAATGAGGATGCTTGATTTTTTCTTGTTTGATTTTCCTGCAAAGATTGTTGCAGGAGAAAAAAATTGATAGGTAACGCGTTTGGAGCGGTGTAAGCGGGTGCATGTTTCTCATATGTTTTCTGTGGCGCTTCAGAGTGGTCACTAGCTAATTTTGACCGTTGCATTTTTTTTTTCTTTTATGTTTCTCTTTCTCATCTTTCCTACTTGACTTTCTAAAAATCAATAAAAAATCTTAAAATAATTAGAAATATTTTCAGAGGTCGTGATTTACTATTCACCATCTTGTTAGAAAACTCTTGAGGAAATAAAATTCTACCGCACTAAGAGTCTAAGACATTGATCATCTAATGAAATGATCTTCTTGTGAACATAGACAGACACTAATTTTCCTATATCTTCAATTTAAGATGTGGTGATTATCTTGTTAGGTCAAGATATAGAACTCTTTTAGTGTGATAGAATTTTAATGTCACTATTTAGTATGTAATTAGTCACTAAATAATTCTTTAGAAGCTTTAAACTGAATATTTTAAATTTGCGAATCCCAATTTTTACTGATGTACTGACTACTGAGAATTGAGAAAAAAGAAACAAAAGTACTTTGCCTAGGGTGAGACAAAAAAAAAAACCTCAATTAACACGCTCTTAATACTCGTCAGACAATATAAAGGTTCTGCATCTCCATACAATATATATAAAGCATCACCACCACCAGCATCCCTTAGAAACTTCCGCCGCCGCCGCCGCCAGCTAGCCCCTATATATGAGCATTCTTTCCCGGCGTCATTATGCCGGAGATCTCACCGTCCAACGCCGGAATGCAATTGGAGCCTGTTCCAGATCCACCCTTCATTGTTCGGGTATTCGAGTCGGAGCACAACCACGTGCCCCACCCAGATTACCGTCTCCAACTTCTCCGTCACCGCCCCGTCCACCTCGCCGCACGCCAGGACTCCATTAATTGGATTCTCAAGGTATTTATATTCTTCAGTCCAAAGACCAAAATCATCGTACGCCAGTACTACACACTTGTGGAAATACGTACATAGTACATCTTAATTAGCATATACGTAGGTTTCCGGTAGCAGAATGTCTGATATTTGTCTCATGTAATGTAATGATTCAAACTGATCGGATTCTGCAGGTCCACGCGCATTATCACTTCAACCCTGCAACTGCGTTTCTCTCTATCAACTACTTTGACCGTTTCCTTTCCCTCCACACCTTACCGGTATTCAGATCCTCCATCTCTCTATATAATGTATATGTATACATTGTTGAGCATGCAGCCATTAATGTGCAATCCAACTATACTTTTAGTTAAGATGGAGCACATGTTTAATTTGTTATCAGAGCGATTCTCATACGTGAGGGGCGTGCATATTACGTGGTGTACTAAACGTGTTTTGGATTTCGTATTTTCATGGCGTGTAGGTCGGCGGGTGGCCGCTGCAGCTGCTGTCGGTGGCGTGTTTGTCTCTGGCGGCGAAGATGGAGGAGCCAAACGCGCCGGTGCTGATGGACTTGCAGCTGTTCGACCCGAAATACGTTTTCGAACCGAGAACCATCCAGAAAATGGAGCTCCGAGTCATGCACGCTCTCAACTGGCGCCTTCACTCTGTTACTCCTTTTGACTACCTTGATTACTTTATCTCCGAGCTCCGTATTTCCCGGCCGTCGGATCCTCGCCGCCGGTTTGAAGATATTATTCGCACCTTCTCGGATTTCGTTCTCAACACCGCCCATGGTAGGTAGACCCGCAACCCGATCAACGACCCGTTCGCTTTTCTGATAAATTTTATTGAATTTTTTTGTGTGTTGCAGTGACAGACTTCTTGGGATTCCCGCCGTCGGTGATAGCAGCGGCTGCCGTGATAACTGCCGTTGGAGACGCCATGGATATTCCAGAAAGCTTCTACAATAGAGTAAATAAAGTACGGGGTATAAATGTATAATTAGCGAAAATAATTTGAGGTTGAAACTGTAAAATTCTTGTTTTTATTGTGGGCCAAAATACAAAAAACTGAAAGTGTTTGGGACAGGAAAAGGTGCGGAGCTGCCACCGGCTAATGGAGGAGTACCTGGTGGACACGTCTCCCAAAATTGGGGGAATGGAGGCGCCGCCGCCGCCGCCGGCTGACGCTTACAGCCCCTGCGGCGTCCTCGACGCGACGGATTGCGGCAGTTGCGACACTCGCTCCGAAGATCCCGCTTTAGTTTCCGCCACATCTTCAGTCGCCGCGCCGATCGCCGGAGGTGATCCGCCGCCAGAACTGAAGAGACTAAAACCATCCACCGCCGATGTACAGGAAGAACAATAATGTCACGAAATATTTAATTTCCATATTTTTCTTTACAAAAAACTAAAAAGAAATTTTGGGATTCGAAAATATTTTTTTTCCACGTCCTCGGGGAATGCCACGTGTAGGACAAGGTTTGTGCCACGATGGACTAATGGCAGAGGTTTTACCGGTAAACCATGTTTTTATCTTTTCTTAATCATGTGTTAAATAAAAAAATGCTCCTTTTATTCTTAAAAATTCGTGAAAGGGTGGGAGCGGGTGATGTCATCTTGATTTCACCGAATGGAATGGAATGACGTGGGCATTGTATGGAATGGCGGGAACGGAAATGAAAGGTTAGAGGTGATGAGAAGTCGCGTTGTGGAAGACAGCGAGGATTATTGAATCACTGCCGTCCAACTGTAAAGGCAAAGATTTTCGTGTTGGACGTATGAATAATGAAATCTATTGCCCCGGATTAATCGGATCTTATCCACGTCACTTTCATTTTTTTATTTTTTCCTTAAAGAGAAAGGCAAATATTGTTGAGGTTATTGCTTATAATAACTATTGGACTAAGCTTTTGAGTAAAGCTGTATACCCTTACTAATTTTTTTTTTTTTTAATTTTATTCTCGCAAGGCATTATCTAATTGAAATTTTTAATATTTGTTTGGGAATATAATTTTTTTATATTTGATTCAAGTTATGTAATTTGTTTTGGAAATTTAGCTTAACCTTCACATAAGATTTAACTATTTAAAGAGAATGTGAAATACTCAATACTCAATAGGTTTTTTTTTTTTTTTTTGAATTAAAGCCTTTTAGTGCATTTTTCTTTTTCAAATGAAAAAGTATATAAATGAGATAGTATGAGTATCTTCAAACAAAATTATACTTTAAAATTCATAAGAAAGTGCTTTACTAGTTCTTATTCGATATAAATATGATATGTCTTAATGTATGATTCAAAAGAAGAAAAAAAAAAGGGTATCATAGTCGCATGAAATGGTATGTGAGTTGTCTCACAGGACTAGCTCAAGTGGTAGACCATCTGACCTAAAGTCACAACTCCAGTAATAAAGTATGGATATTAAACTCTTGAACAAATAGTCGACAATTCATATCTCTTCTAGCTACTATAAGAATGGTATGTGAGTTTGGGTAGGCATTGTTTGGTTTTGCTTAAAGAGTGACCCACCTGAAGAAGTCCATTGGAATTACAGAGAGAGGGCCAGAAGGGAGACAGAGTAGAGGATGTAATAAACAGGCTTTTAGAAGAGTGGAGTAAGAAGGACAAAAGAGTGCATGAAATGAGGCCAATGCATGAGACAAAGGGAGCATTAACCCTTGTGCCATTTTGGTGTCAACCACCCTTACCCATTTCTTATGTCATTTGATTTGATGGGATGGGAGGACTCCTCGCTACCTGATTTGATTTATTGTAATGTTGTTTATTAAAAAATTCTACCTAAAAAGTTATATATATTATTGTTTATTTAATGTCAGTTTTGGAATAACCGACGTTATATGTTAGACGTTAAATGTTATTTCTGTAGTAGTGTTTGTCGGTAGCTATCTAGTAGGCTGCCACAATTGTTAGATGATGACTAATCATAGTAGCATCCATATACAAAAAGCTTTAGTTGTTTCAAGGTCCATATATAGTAGCTTGAAGTATATATGGTGTTTTTGGTTAGCAAGTTTTTGGTGCAAAAAGTTGAATGAGGGGTTTCACGTGCAAAATGTCATGATGGATATATATATATATATATATATATATATATATATATATATATATATATATATAGGTAAAATCTGATGAAAATGAATCGGACGCGGTTGTCGGTTCCTCGGCACACCACAACAAAAACAATGATAAGAAGACAAGAGTAGAAATGACCTTTCATGTGAGGCAATGTTGCAGGTTGGTCTTCTTTGCACATTCTGCAATCAATGCTATGAACCCTTGTGACCTTATAGGCCACCACTGTGACAATACTCACTCGATCGTAATTGGAAAAAAATTAACGAGCTGAGGTAAAATTTTTGGATTAGGGTTTACAATATAACTATTGGATTGTCCGTTATATCCACCATTTTTGGATGCTCTGTCCATTTGCTCAAGTGACATGTATTCTTATCATGAGTGATGAACATATTAAGGACCGAATCCGAGACGAACTTGACCTGAGCTAGGTTGACCTTGTGTTAGTCCCAGACAAACTGATCCCAGCCTAAGGTCGGGGTTGGGTCAGATGGGCACCCTTTGCAAGCTCAGCTCAACCGAGGAAACTAAGGCGTGGTCAAGCGGGCCTGTAACCACCCGCCCCGAGTGTGAGTTGGGGAGAGGGGAGGGGGGAAGGGGCGCTCATTTCGTGCGGGGTAGCTATAAGGAGAGGCCAAGTATAAAAATAAGCTATTTGCCTTCTTTTAGGACATAACTTAATTGTCTTATCATTACATTCTTTGTACTCTCTTTAAGCCATTAATACGAACACCTTGTCTTTTTTGAGCATTATACATTGTCTTTGCATTCCTTTATTCTATTAATTAATCGGACTTAGTTAATTTGGACTACCCAGATTATTGAAATTAAAGTTAAATTAAATATATACACACTAATAATTTCAACATCTAAAATACAGTTTGGTGTTGCCCCATTCTAGTTATTGCTTTTGACCTATTCCCTACGTACCGTCCTTTTAAATCGTTGTCATCCCATTCATCTTAATCTTATTGTGTTCCCATACATATGTTCATTTGAAACACAAGTTTATATATATTGACATGATAGTGTTTGGATTGTTGTGAAGATGTTACACATGACATATATACAATTGAACTATAAAAAAAATTGTTTTCATATTCTAAAATTACTCATAAAGATAGCAAATTAAATTAGCATGTTACATTGTAAAAGACTATATGATGGAATATTAGGTGTTAGGCTATCCTAGCCTAATAAGTAATAACCAAACACAATATATATTTAAGAGTCTGGTGAAGCGATTCAATAGATATTTAAGAGTCTGATGAAGCGGTGCAAGGAGTAATCGAAACCAAACTCTCTTAGACATGAACCAAACATTATGATTCTTACATAGAAATTCCAGAAATGAGGGAAATATGCAACTGTTATTTGAAGGTGCGCATTAGATAAAATTTGTTCTTTTGTAATAGTTCGTAAATTTCATAGGAGAGGTAAATGACAATAGAATGATCCAGTACGATGGATTTGATCCAAAAAATGTTAGTAAGAATCAAAATTATAAAAAGTCTGGTACACAAATTATGCTACACCATTCGACCATTTCTTTCGAGGCTCAATATTAAAGTGTTGCTATTTCATTTAATCACTCCCACTCAAATTGATGGCCCAACAACTATCTTTAATTGGTCAGGCCCAATATTATGGGCTTCAGCATAACAGATAATGAGCTAATGGGCTTAGTCGATCAGGCCAGCCCATAAGTTTGATGAGAGGCTGAACACAGATTTGGCAGCGATATATCCATGTGAGTACCAGGTTGAGGGTCCGTACGTGGTACTTCACTAAACGACAAAAACAAAAGTAGGTGGACGAACCAAAACAAGATTAGATTTTGGGTGCGGACCCCACCCCCCACATGGCGCCGCTTTCATCAGCAGCCAGCAGGACACGAGAGGGCCTGCCTTCTTCACACGATGGTTCAACCACTCCTCTCAGGCATGGGTCAAGAAAATAAATTATCAGCACAACTCGTCAGGTTGGTTAGGCCGTTAATTTAATAATTATAAAGCTACAAATTCAACTCTTTAAGTGAGTAATGTAATATAGTAGGAATGTTTAGCAAATAGCTGATAGTTCATTGAATTAGTGAGTTTAGCTAATAGTAATCAAATAAGTCAAAATTGATCGATAAACTAACTATGTTACTAAACATGGTATTAACTTTCTTAGTTTGAATCGGTATTATGAACAACTTAGCATGGTTTATTTCCGTGATCCTTTGGCAATTAGGATTTGCCAATTTGGTTTGAGCCAGTGTCTTGGACAATCTAGGCTATTTTGCCTCTGTAGTCCTTTGTTAACCAGAGTTTGGTTTGACCCCATGTTATAAGTAACCTAAGTTGATTTATATATGTGGTCCTTTGCAGACGGAGTTTATTGGGTAACGGCTGTGGATTTTCCTTGTATGTTCAGAAAAAAAAAAAATGATCTTTGCGGTGAAATCAAAACTCATATATGTAACCTAGATTTGTAAGAAACAAGACATTTGAAGCAAAAATTGTACAGAACCAAATAATTGCTACCATGATTCAGAGGCCAATGGAGAATCTTGATGCGTCCCCATCACTTGACAAGGCCTTAGAACCCAAAACTCAGTAAACATGTATGCATTCCAGAATTAAGATGAAGAACAACCCTGGAATCACGGGGGCCCCAATTCTTCACCCTCCGTATTGTGTATGGAGCCCTGGGTGAGCTGTAATCCTGGAACTGACACCCCTTCCTTCACTGGATCATTACTCCATATCTTCAATGCAGTACAAGGAATGAGACAAACCAGAACACTCATCTTTAATTTGGGCATTGTTAAACTAGTTGCAGAAAGCTTGAATCAATCTGGGTTCCAATTCTTGACCTGTAAAGATTGAATCTTTCATCAAAATAATGGGTTGTTGATGGACATGTAGAGATAGGATGATGAGCAGAAGTGGTAGTGAGAACAAGCAGCAGCAGTGATAAATTTTGGGTTGGTTTTATAGCTCAAGTGTGGTCGACCACTTGACCTAAAGTCAGCATTCTAGCAGCAGGGTGAAGGTTCGACTCTCACCAAGTTAGATAGGTCCTTGGGCTCTCCCAAATTGGCAGAAGTGTGGAGATGAATCCCTTGTGTGCAAAGTCGAGGGTAAAGGCCGCTTGGGCGACTCGCGATTTATCTCTTCTAGCAACTTTTGGGCTCAAAGACAAAAATTGACTGGGAGACTGTTTGGGCGACTCGGGATTTACCACTTCTAGCAATTCTTGGGACGAAGGGTTCTGGGAACTTAGGATATGCTTAACGTAAGCTGGGAACCTAATGTATATATAAAAAAAAAGAACAGCAATTGGGGGGGTTGTGTGTTAGGGGTGAAGGTGGATGGAGATAACTACATGCATGATGATTTATGATAATTGGGTTGATGGGTGTTTTGACTGTTTGTCATTTATGATATTAAGATGATTGTACAAGGGGAATTCAGCTAACAGACAAACCATCATTCTTAAATGTTAATATATACAGATGATGACAGAAAACAGATGATGTGGAATAGGTTGTTATATATGTCAACCTCAATAATAATCATAAAAAAAAAAAAAAAACTAGTTAGCACAGCCCCCACAATGCCATTCCACACCAGCTGTCACTCTCTGATTCATTCACATTTCACAATTGGAAGGCGTCAAGACAAAACAGGTCTAAGATTTGAGCCCAGATTGTCCTTTGGTGTCTTCCTATCTAAACCCCCACTTGGAGGAAGACTAAATACACTCATCAGCTTCACTGTGAACCACCCCATTCATTTCAACTAACTGCTTACTATTTGCCTTTTTTTTTTTTTTTCCTTCTTGCCCAAATCACACAGTCCACAATGGAGTATGGCATGTTTGATAATTCAGAGTGTAGCAGTGGGTGTGAGTCTGGGTGGACTGTGTATTTGGAGAATTCCATTATGCCTCCTTACAGTTCTTATAACAATGGCACCAAATTTCTTCAAGGGAAAGCTCGAGTAAATGGAAAAGAAGACGAAGAAGAAGAGGAAGAAGAGGACTTATCTATGGTTTCTGATGCTTCTTCTGGACCTCCACAAGTCTTGGCTGAAGAAGACTATCATGGCTGGTGTTTCCACGCCCCCGTTGGGGCCGTTGGTTCTGCATTGCCCAAGAAAAGCAATGTGAAGAGGCAGAGAAAGAAAGAAAATAGGCTTCAGAACCTCAAGGAAAAGGCTTCGATTCTTGATGATACAGCCAGCTCTCCCATCTTCACTAATGTAAGTTGCCATTACTATTAGCCTTTCCCTGCCACTGCATGAACAAATTGAATTGTTACCGAATTTCATGGCTCAAAAAATTTCTGCAGAACAACTTCACCATCAACAACCAGACCAAACTGGAGAGTGTAGTACCGGATTTTTCTCAGGGCTTCTCCACAACTCAATTTCAGGTACTCTGCATGTTTTCGTTTAGAATGGTTGGTTCATTTTAACCACACAAATAACGGTACATTCGGGTACTGATATGATTATCTGAGGAAAAACGTGTATTCATGCAGGGGCAATCTGCATATCAGGAGCACTGTGAATTCTTCCAGTCATCTCTACTTCCTGCAAACCAGTTCCAACAGAATCAGTTGAGTCATATCGTTTTTTGTCCCCATGGATTGAAAAAAAACAAAAACAAATCAGCTAAATGGCTACAAAAACTCATCATAATTATTCCTTTACAGGTGGTTTGAAGGGAGGAGGTGGGGATGAAAGGAAACAATCTTTTTGCTCTGCAGCTTAGTCAAAGTTCAGAGAGGGAGGGAGGGAGGGAGGAAAATTTGGCAAAGCAAAAGGAATTGGATCTGAGAAAAGAGATGTTGTTCCTCTTCATTTCCTTTCTTTTTCTTTTCTTTATCTTTTAGCTGTCAATGCACTGGGAACACAACCCGAAAAGAAGACTAGGAATGAAGCTCTGTCATGTTTCTCAGAATTGAATTTCCTATATTTTTCTTGAGCAATTTATATGAAATGCAGACCTGTTAAACCTCGATCCTTGTGGGCTTCCATGCCCGCTTAACGCTCCAAAAATGTTTCAATTAATATCTGCAATTGAAATAATCCATACGATAACCTATAACCACAACAAACTCAACTTGTAACATGTCTTTCTTAACAGTCTATACTCACATAAGTTTTGATTGAGGAAAAGAAACAAAGAAGTTTTGTGCCCAATTAATATCCTAGAAGTCGTGTCTTTTGATCTTTTTAGTCATCAATGTTCAACAGAAGGAGAGAACCAAAATCAGCAAAATAATTCTCAATCTGGAACAGGAGAACCTGTTGTTTTCTAGTGCCAACGAATTTGCGAGGTGAAACAGGACAAGAAGCAATAAATAATAAATTGCAATGCAGGCAGGCTATAGATATGATCCAAACACCTGTTACAAAATGAAATTATGGTTAGGTTGAATTGTGATGGAATTCACATTGAAAAGCTCACCACCCAGTGGGAGTAGAACAACAAAAAATCTTTGAAAATGTTTGGCTATAGTGCTGACAAACCTCAATGTCTCTTAGTGTCCAGACAAGACCACATCATTAAAGTTCCAGCTCTTAGCTGCTCCAAAAACTCTAATATTTTGATATTGGTGGGGAAATATGTGACACGATAGCCATGAAAATGTCACAAGGTGATGGGCAGTCAGATCAGGAAAAAAAAGAGCACATAAATGAGGGTGGAAAATGACAAAATTAATGCAGAATTATATCATATGCATCTTCATTAGCCTTTTCAAGTGCAGAGATCCTGCCTGAGATCATCCTCACCTTACCCACCTCTTCAATCAACCATTTGTAAGTTTCTCAATATTCAAAAGATTTTATGACCTCAAGACTGTATGAATTCAAGCTGTCATGCACAATTATATATATTTCCTCCCAAATCCTTGATCCTTAGCTTGACTGTTTCAAGTCAAACTCCATTACTAGGAAATCATGATTCAAATATGCGGTTTAAGTTGGTCAGACTGTGACTTGGTAACAACAAGGTTACAAGTTTGACTCCCAGCGAGAGAGCGGCCTTTTGGCCTTCTTGATTTGAGAAGATCAGCTATGAGCAACTAGGCTGGTTTACCTGGAGTTTACCCAATGCAAACCCTGGGTAGTGGCTGCGGGTTTCCCTCATCACTAATTTAGATTTTTTTTAAAAAAAAAACTACAATCTTTTAATCAAAAGAACAGGTGGCAGTACTAAGAAAGAGTGGCATTGAAAGCAAAGACAAAATAAACAAGCATACAAGAGAGATGATTAGGGGTTGGATCTATACAATCAATCATGGAAGAAGGGTAACAAGAAGGTATGGGGGAGAACACTTTTGCACCACCAACAACCATCAAAACAAAGCCTCCAATCCCTATAACATGGCACAAAAAAGCTGTGTGTTAAGCTGCTTCCTATCAAACACACATAAAAATAGATTAAAAAGCCCTGTGAGCTAATGAATTTTCATCTAGGGTTTGTTCCCAATTTTCATGACAACAGCATTAATCCCCTCTACACTGTAAATGGCTCACAGTCCCCCCTTCTTATCTTTCTGCAATTTCCCCACTTTCCTGGGCCCACATGCATGTGGTATCCATCAGTGAGTGAAGATGCAGAGTGTACTTGCATACATTCACCCTCAGATCCCACCACTAACATCACTGGGTATTAAGATTGTTAGATGTAAACAACAAAAGGATTCATCTTTGATCTTTCCCCTTCCCTCCCTCCTCCTAAGATCGAATTAGATTTCAAGAATCCTATGATATGGGGTTTAGATCAGAGTGATTGTGAGGTGACAATGCACCACATCAAAAGTGATATCATATCATATCATATCCGACATATATGCATGCTTCCCTGATTGAATCATCAACTTATTCAAAATGGTCCTCGTACCAGAAACATCTTCTCCAAAATATAATTCGATCATGGGATCTGATGGAATACTTCCAGGGTGGAGATTCCTGCTCACGCAGCTAGCTGTCATATCATCATCATAAAGTTGCAGGCAGTTGGGGCTTGGGAGCACCGTGACACAACTCCATTGTACCATATATATATAAAATCATTTTAACCTGCAGATAATATATATATCTCAATACAATTTCAAGTTCCTCTACTGTCTGCAGATAAAACAAGCGATGTAGGGTAAATTAGGATGAATAACTTTAACCAAAGACGACAAATTTCAAGAGGAAAATATTCACAGCATTTTCCCCAAGGCAAGACGACAAAGATCATGCATTTCAGGATCAATTAAGGTTCACTCTGATTTCATCTCATCTGATCTACTGTGTTATTATAGCAGCGGGAGGAAAAGTACACTTCAAATTTCATCAAAATCTAATCTTTATAGAGAATTCACAAAGTAATAATAGTATATTAACGAAATTCAGGACTGCAAATAAGAATTCGGAATTAATGCATGGATCGGCGCTCATTGCGAGGAAAGAGGAGACAATTGGTGGCGCATTATTCGGGGCAAGGACCACATGGGCCGTGTGTAGTCCATAAATTCTGATCCATTCGGCCCATTTATACATGGGTATGGAAATGAAGGCCCACTCATGGCCACCTTTACATGTAGCAATTTTTTTATTTTTTTTGACGATGAATATAAGATATATTTTTAATATATTAAAAATATATTGTGTTTTAAATATAAATGATTTGATAATACACGAAATAATATACTTTTAGTATTTAAATAATACACTTTTTATTTGTGATTGAGGGCTTCCATATATGCACGTGAGCCACGATATAATTATATTTTTAACAAAATCTACAATTTCCAATATGTGTGTATTTAATTTATACATCATACCAAAACACAAAAGAAATTTTATTATTAAAACATTAGGTGAAATTAAAATAAACACTCGTACAATTAAGTTTCAAAATGAAAAAACACAAAGCTCATCTCTGCCCCTAGCTTTCACCACTTCTTATTCCTAATTCCTAATCGGCACCACTAACTTTACAAACCATATTGGTCTTTCATACAAAAATGCAAGATATTCCATAAAAATATCAAATGGCATGCAACTGCAATATCCTATAACAACACTTTGCCACCCAAATCCGCCCCCAAAATTGTTTGAATCCTCCTCTCTATCTGGTGCTGGTCTTTGGGGCGGTGACCCGTTATTGCTGCCTTTGACATTGTATCGTTAGTGGGAACACACATAGAGCCGTGTTCCCCATAAAGGAATCATTGCTAAATGTGTTAAACTGCGGGCCATGTGGAATAGAACCAACAAGATGATTATAGGAGAGGTCTAGTACAGCCAGAAATGTCAATGAGTTTGCAAGTTGTTCGGGAATTTTACCTACGAGTCGGTTTGATGACAGATCAAGTACCTCAAGAATAGATAAACTTGCTAATGATGGTGGAATATAGCCCTTGAGCTCATTATGGGATAGATTCGGGAACCTGATGCTGTGTAACTTTTCTATAGATTCTGGGATCTCCCCATGAAAGTGGTTACTTGATAAATCAATCAATGTGAAGATGGTAAAGTTCCACACTGGAAGCTCATTCCTTTTCAACATGAGGTCTATATAATCATCAAGGTTGGTGAGATTGGAGTACATTGATTCAGGGAACTATGGCCACTGAAAGAGTTCCAAGATATATTGAGGTATTCAAGGTTGTGGAGGTGGCTAATTTGGTCTGGGATAGTACTATTGAGAATGTTTACACCAAGGTTCAAATACCGGAGCTTTGTTAACATTGTAATCCCTAACGGTATCTCAGTTTGAAATAGGTTATAACTAAGGTCTAAGACGGTGAGTTTAGAGAGATTAGCAATAGCCGATGGAATTGACCCGAAGAAACTGTTGTTAGAAAGGACAAAATGGGTGAACTTTGGAAAGGAAACGAAATCAAAGCGATCAAGTGTACCTGTGAAATTAGAATGATCTCTCAAGTTTATCTGGGAAACATATGTTGCAGTGGTACGCGTAGTATTACAAGTGATGCCTGTCCAATTGTTACACAAGTTTTTGAGGTTTGAAGGGGACCATGAATCAAGAACACCCTGAGTATTGGATAAGGTTTCCTTCCATTGAAGGAGGGCTCTTCCCTCTGCACTTTCTAAGGCTTCTTGCATCTCTAATGAAAGGGAAAGGAGAATAATAAGAAGAAGAAAAGAAGCCACTCGAGAAGAAGTTGTGACCATCATCATTTTTCTATCTAATTAAGCTTGCTAGCTAGCTAGCTTCAGTTCATGCATATATGCGCTGCTTATTAGCTTTAAAAGAAGTGATCGAAAATCAATTCTTTGACTTAGAAATCATGTTAGGAAGTTGCTTAGAATATACACTACTGGAAATTATGAAATTTCCGACCACCTGAAAGTGATTTTAAATCAAGTCAAAAGTCTTGTTCCGACCACTTTTGGTATCCGGAAAAACCTTTGTTGCTATTTTCGACCATTTTTTAGTATCAACTTAATTTAGGATCACTTTCAGGTGGTCGGAAATTCCATAATTTTCAGTAGTGATAATCTAATCAAATCGTTGACTTAGAAGTAAAGCTGGGAAGTTGCATATGAAAATGAAATGAAGCACTCATACAAGACAAAACTAAAACAAGCTTGAAAATGGAAACCAAGGCACACTGCACCAGCGTTAAACACAAATGAAATATATATATGCTCCAACATTGCATCATCCATCAAAACGAAAACCAAAGCTCATCCCTGCCCTTTCACTTCTTATCTCCAAGTATAAGCACAAACCTTACAAACCATCTTGGTCTTCCATATGAAAATGCAAGATATCCCACAATAATACCAAATGGCATATCCATATGAAAATGCAAGATATCCCACAATAATACCAAATGGCATGCCACAACAGTATCATACAACAACACTTCGCCATCCAAACCCGCCCCCAAAATTTCCTGAATCCTCTCCACCTGATGCCGCCGCCACGGCCCACTGCCTTGGCAATGTAACGTCAGTGGGAATCCACAAAGAGCTGTATTTCTCAAATAGGAGTCGTTGTTGAAAGTGTTAAATTGCGGACCATGTGGAATAGGACCAACAAGATGATTGTAGGAAAGGTTTAGTACAGCCAGAAACGTCAATGATTTCGCAAGTTGTTCGGGAATATTACCCACTAGTTGGTTCGATGACATATTGCAATACTCCTTAGAATTGCAACAGAAAATTGAGAGGGGGTTGAGTAGAAATTAGGGTAGGGAGAGAAGAAGAATTTAGAAAAAGGAAATTGTAATTGTTATTCAGCATAAAAACTACAGCACTCTAATCCTTTTAAACAAGGAAGGAAAATACAGCTAAGCAATCCACTACCCTACAATTCTGGATCATAACAAAACTGTTAAAACGGCTGGCAAGAGTAAAACGACGTCGTCTGAACGGCCTTCGACTTATTCCAACGACCCAGGGAACGACGTCGTCTGATGTTCTTACACAAGAAAGAATATAGCAAAAACACAAAACAATTTTTACATGGCGAAGAAAACCTGAGATCACTATCTAAAAATATGCATAGCGTAAACATGACTCGCGTATAATAGTTACAATACTGAAGAAGTAAACCCTACAGAACTATTCATGAGTAATAGCACGCAAACCACACCCAACAAAAATTTTTGTTATATTTATAGAAGCAATTGCGTACACAGTGAAATGAAAAGAAGCACTCATGCATACAATTAAGACAAAACTACCCCCCACAAGGCATTTTTAACAACAACAAAAAATTCATAAAACGCAATCTACAATTTCCAATATGTGTGTATTTAATTTATACATCACACCAAAACACAAAAGAAATTTAATTGATTAAAACATTAGGTGAAATTAAAATAAGCACTCGTACAAGTTTTAAAATGAAAAATCGAAAGCACTCTGATATGCATGCATAGCTAGCATTAAGCACAAATCAAATGAAAACCAAATCTCATCTCTGCCACTTTCACCACTTCTTATTCCTTAAGTCCTAACCGGTACCACTAACCTTACAAACCATCTTGGTCTTTCATACAAGAATGCAAGACATCCCACAAAAATACCAAATGGCATGCAACTGCAGTATCCTATAACAACACTTCGCCACCCAAATCTGCCCCCAAAAACTTTTGAATCCTCCTCACCATCTGGTGCTGGTGTTTGGGGCGGTGACCCATTATTGCTGCCGTGGCATTGTATTGTCAGTGGGAATCCACATAGAGCCGTGTTCCCCATAAAGGAGTCGTTGCTAAATGTGTTAAATTGCGGGCCATGTGGAATAGGACCAACAAGATGGTTACAAGAAAGGTTTAGTACAGCTAGAAATGTCAATGATTTTGCAAGTTGTTCAGGAATCTTACCCACAAGTTGATTTGATGACAGATCAAGTACCTCAAGAATAGATAGATTTCCTAATGATGATGGAATACAACCCGTCAACTGGTTATGGGATAAATTCAGAAACCTGATGTAGCTTAGCTTTCCTATTGATTCTGGAATTTCCCCATGAAAGTGGTTATTTGATAAATCAACCAGTGTGACGATTTCAAAGTTCTGCACTGGAGCCTCTTTCATTTTCAACATGAGGTCTATATAATCATCATAGGAGAGAGTTATATTATCTGCAGTGGCATTGGTAGTTTGCATCTGTTCAAAATTCTCTAAATAATACCTTGGCAAAGCACCTCTAAAATCATTGTGGGAGATATCAAATATATGCAGCTTCCTAAACGGACGCTTAGTCTTGGATGTACCTATTGTGCCATAAAATTGATTAGATTTCAAGACAAGAACACCCAAATAAGATAGACCGTCCAACCAATGTGGGAAAGAATCAACCAACTTGTTGTGTCCAACAACTAGAACCATAAGATAGCTACAATTTACAAAACCCTGAGGCAATAGCCCTCCCAAGTGATTGCCATTCAGATTGATATACCGTAAATGGTTTCCCTTTGCAAATTCTTCTGGAATAGTTCCCTCAAATTGATTTCTTGATAAATCCACAAACCAAAGTTGGTTGCTGAAGTTCCATAAACATTGAGGTAGTGGACCTCGCAAATTGTTCCTAGACAGATCCAGAATTCTTAGGGAGTTGAAATTGCATAAAAATGGCTCTAGGGTAGTACTGAGATTGTTGTGAGCAAGTAGCAAGTGAAGCAGATTTGTCAGATTTCCAAATGCAGAAGGCATAGGCCCAGAAAGATGGTTGCTTGCTAGATTAAGTTCCTCCAAGTTGTTGAGGTTTCCAATTTGTGGTGGAATGGCACCCCAGAAGTTATTCTCACCAAGATCAAGCTCTACTAAATTTGTGAGTCGACTAACTTCTTGAGGTATAATGCTATAGAAATGGTTATCATATAGGTCGATTATCTTAAGCATTGAAAGGCTGGTAATATTGATTGGAAAGGGGCCTTGAAAAAGATTTGATTCACAATATAAAGACTCAAGCTTGCTTAGGTTTGAGAATATTGATTCTGGAAATGGGCCACTGAAAGGATTAAATGATATATCGAGGTATCGAAGGTTGTGAAGGTAGCTAAATTGATTGGGAAAAGTACCAATGAGTTGTTAACCTTATAATCCCTAGTGGTATACTAGATTCAAAAAAGTTTAGACTAAGGTCCAACGATGTGAGTTGGGAGAGGTTAGCAATAGCGGATGGAATTGATCCGACGAAACTATTATCATAGAGGACTAAATGGGTGAGATTCGGAAATGAGATGAAATCAAAGTTGTGAAGGGTACCTGTGAGGTTGAAATTATAACTACTCAAGTTGATCTTAGAAACATACGATGGCGTAGCTGCAGTATTACAAGCGATCCCTGTCCAGTTACAAATGTTTTTGAGGTTTGAAAGGGACCATGAATCAAGAACACCATGAGTATTGGATAAGGTTTGCTTCCACTGAAGGAGGGCTCTTCCCTCTGCACTTTCAAACGATGGCATCTGTTGTAATGAAAGGGAAAAAATAACAAGAAGAAGAAGAAGAAAAGAAGTGATGATCAGGTGCATGATCAATATCTTTCTAGTTAGTATGTGTTTGGTCTGTGTTCTTTCTTGTGGTTGATTGGTTTGAAGATTGATGATAAGCAAGTACTATATGCATCTCTAATTTTCTATTAAATTATATTCCTTTTGATAAAGAAAGGAAAAAAGAGCTAAAACCTTTCCCCACGTCTACTCCAAGGATATGATGTAATTGTCTCAAGTAGACTCAAATTTACTCGCATCTTATAGTGTAGTTTTCTACTAAATTATATTCCTTTTAATTTCAAACAAAAGGAAAAAAAATTAAAATCTTTCCCCACGTCTACTCCAAGAATATGATGTAATTCACTTAAGTAGACTAAAGTTTACTCACTATGTAGTGGTACTGCAATTTAACCTATATATAGTATGTGCTGAACATGATATATAATTCACTCAAATAGGCTTAATAAATTAAAGTTTCTTTTTTCCTATCTTTTTGGCAAAAAAAAAAAGTATAATAAAAAATATTTTACATACAATCAAATATCATAACAAAATTTAATATTATATCTTAATTATAATTTTATAATTAAAGTTTACAATGATGGGATGTGAGATATTAAGAGGACAAAATAATACAGTAATAATAACAAAGGGTAAGTAAGTAAAATTATAAGAAAATACTAAAACAAAAATAATACAAACCATTCATTTAAACAAACAATTATATCATTATTTTTTTCCATGTTAGAGGCATAACTACTTTATTAGCTCTTATTATATTTAGTGGATAGTAAATTTAGTAGATAAAAAAGAAAAAGTTGGCTTGGTTTCATGAATGTCGTGCTCAAACTAAATGTTAAGATGTTTCAATTTGACTACTCAATTTGTTATTCAAGTTATTTAATTTGAGTTTTTACTAAACTTCATAGTAATGGATCAAATTTAAACATCTATTGATTCTAAACTAAATAACTTATGAGTAGTTTAGCTTGCTTATCGCGTAATCTATATAATTGCTTTTTAATTTAATTTAGTTTTAATTGTTGACTTTCGATAGCTAAGTGTTTAGAAGTCAAGCAAGGGAATTTATAGAAAGTGATATGATAACATCTATCTCTAGAGTGATGTATGTGTGTTTATTACAAACTTTTTTAAAAAAATAATGGAGTCATTCACATATTAAAGTTAAAACATAATCTAAAAAGAATCTTGATTGAGTGGATCAAATTAAATTGATGATCAAATACGAAAAAGACATTGGTGGACTTAGAAGTCAAGTTGGCAAATTGTTTATGAAGTGATTCATTATAAATTTTTAGAAGATTTTTTAAAATTTTTGAATTTTGTGTTTCCGCTTTTTGGTTTAGAAGGAGACAAGACAACAATAGTTTATGAATACCTAGGGATCAAATTTCCCTCTATTTGGTTAAATACTTATAGGGAAATTTATTGCTAAATTGAATATTTACAAATTTTTTTATTAATAAATTTAATTTTCTTGTAATGTCTCCCGACCCTTCTAAACTTTGTTCCTTCTTGTATTCAATGTTTGATTTATGAAATTTAATTAAATTTTCTTTAAAAGAAAAAACACACACAAATTAAACTTTAATAATTAAGGGGTTGTGCAGCAATAAGAGAAAGACATAATTCTCTATTTTTTATGTTGGAATTAATTACTTGTGGTAATAATGAAATAATTAATACTTCCAGGCCGGGTGGGGATGGATTTGCAATCCAGCCTGCTCACACAGCTATAGCTCACTAATTTAATTGGCATCATTATATTATCCCTCTAATATACATCTCCTATACTAGTTGTGTTAGACTAAATATATATTACATGCATATAATATGTGATACATGACTGACTAACTTCCAGCCATAGTTCTTGAGACAATTGAACGATTCGGACTGCTGCAGAGATAATACGAGTATTTTGCCCTCACTTTACTCAGATTTCTCTAGATGTTGTATTGGTGTATGGGGTATGTAATGTGAGCAGTCAGAGGACTAGTGACTTTATATAACTATTGGCCATTGTGGTTGTATGTCTTTAATTTAGGTCTCCTAAATCCTAACCAGACTCCTAATCATAATGGTAGTCTAACTATTAGGTTATTAGTGTTGCACCACATCAAATACTTAATATTATCATAACTTATCATAATGTTATACTAATAGTAATAATAGTAACGGATAAAACGTTATAAGTTGATCTCAGCCCACCTGTCACTTCATCATATTCTACAAATTCTAACCTAGCTTACAAACCATCTAGATCTTCCTTTTATATATATATATATATATATATATATATATATATATATATATATATATATATATATATATATATATATATATATATATATATATTTTAATAACAAACAATGAAATTTATAAAACACAATAATGACGAACAATAGGATATAAAGTGCTATATATATATATATATATATATATATATATATATATATATATATATATATATATATATATATATATATATATATATATATTCTATACTAGCTAAAACATAATCTATCAACTATTTCCAACATGTGTATATTTATACATCATACCAAAACACAAAAGAAATTTTGTTCATTAAAACGTACAATAGGTGAAATTAAAATAACCGCTAATACAATACATGCAAGTTTCAAAATGAAAATTAAACTCAAAGCACTCTGCACTAGCGCATTAATTAAACACACATGAAATACTCCATCAAAATGAAAACCAAAGCTCATCATATACCTGCAGCGCAGCCCTTTCAATTCTTATCTCCAGTCGCAAACCTTACAAACAATCTTGGTCTTCTATATAAAAACGCAAGATATCCCACAAAAATACCAAATGGCATGCCACAACAGTATCCTACAACAACACTTCGCCACCCAAATCCGCCCCCAAAATTTCCTGAATCCTCTCCTTCTAGTGCTAGTGTTTGGGGCGGTGACCCATTATTGCTGCCTTGACATTGTATCGTTAGTGGAAATCCACATAGAGCCGTGTTTTCCAAATAGGAGTCATTATTAAATGTGTCAAACTGCGGGCCATGTGGTATAGGACCAACAAGATGATTATAGGAGATGTTTAGTACAGCTAGAAATCTCAATGATTTTGCAAGCTGTTCAGGAATTTTACCAACTAGTTGGTTGGATGAGAGATCAAGTGCCTCAAGATTAGATAAATTTCCTAACCATGATGGAATATTGCCGATCAATTGGTTATGGGATAAATTCAAATACCTTATGTAGCGTAGCTCTCCTATAAACGATTGTGGAATCTCTCCATGAAAGTGGTTATTGGAGAAATCAAGAAATGTAAACAATTTGTAGCTCCGCACTGGACGCTCCATACTTTTCAACACAAAGTCTATATAATCATCTTGGGAGAGCTCTATGTCATCCCCAATAGCACTTTCATTCTGCATCTCTTCAAAATTCTCCAAGTAATACCTTGGCAAAGCACATGTGAACTCGTTGTGGGAGATATCAAATATATGCATCTTTCGGAATGGATGTTTAGTGTTGGAATTAGTGCCTACTGTGCCATAAAATCGATTAGATCTCAAGATAAGTACATCCAAATGAGAGAGAACATCTAACCAATGTGGGAAAGAACCAACCAACTTGTTGTTTCCAACATCTAGAACCTTAAGGATGCTACAATTTACTAGGCCTCGAGGCAATGGCCCTCCCAAGTGATTTCCCTTCAAATTGATAAACTCTAACATGTTTTTCTCTGCAAATTCTCCTGGAATACTTCCCTCAAATTGGTTTGTTGATAAATCCACAAACCAAAGATTTTTGCTCAAGTTCCATAAACATTGAGGTAGTGGACCTTGCAAATTGTTCCTAGACAGATCTAGAATTTCTAGGGAGTTGAAATTGCATAAAAATGACTCTAGGGTGGTACTGAGATTGTTGTGAGCAAGTAACAAGTACATCAGATTTGTCAGATTTCCAAATGCAGAAGGCATAGGCCCAGAAAGATGGTTGCTTGCTAGATTAAGTGTCTCCAAGTTGTTGAGGTTTCCAATTTGTGGTGGAATGGCACCCCAGAAGTTATTCTCACCAAGATCAAGCTCTACTAAATTTGTGAGTCGACTAACTTCTTGAGGTATAATGCCATAGAAATGGTTATCATATAGGTCGATTATTTTAAGCATTGAAAGGCTGGTAATATTGATTGGAAAGGGACCTTGAAAAAGATTTGATTCACAATATAAAGACTGAAGCTTGCTTAGATTTGAGAATATTGTTTCTGGAAATGGGCCACCGAAAGGATTAGTTGATATATCGAGGTATCGAAGGTTGTGAAGATAGCTAAACTGATTGGGAAAAGTACCAACGAGATTGTTTCCATAAAGGTCTAAATATCGGAGTCTTGTTAACTTTGTAATCCCTAGTGGTATACTAGATTCAAAATGATTTAGACTAAGGTCCAAGAATGTGAGTTTGGTGAGGTTAGCAATAGCGGATGGAATTGATCCAATGAAACTATTATCATAGAGGACTAAATGGGTGAGATTCGGAAATGAAACGAAACCAAAGCTATGAAGAGTACCTGTGAGGTTGAAATTATAACCACTCAAGTTGATCTTAGAAACATATGTAGTTGCATTATTACAAGTGATCCCTGTCCAGTTACAAATATTTTTGAGGTTGGAAAAGGACCATGAATCAAGAACACCATCAGTATTGGATAAGGTTTCCTTCCACTCAAGGAGGGCTCTTCCCTCTGCACTTTCTAATGCTTCTTGCATCTGTTGTAATGAAAGGGGAAAAATAACAAGAAGAAGAAGAAGAAGAAAAGAAGGCACTTGAGAAGAAGTGAGCATGATCATCTTTCTAGCTATACTAGCTTGTACGTGTATGTGTTCTTTGTTGTGGAGTGGTTTCAAGATTGATATGGACATATGGTAGCTAGGAGGTGAAACCCTCCTAATTTAAAAGAAAGGGAAAAGTGGTAAAACCATTTGGTAGGACCACACGTCTAGTGGGAACAATTCCTTTTTTTTTTTTTTTGACTTGACGTCGCTTTAATTTTCTGTGGAGGTTGCTCCGTAGCTGATCGGTTCAAATTAAAAAAGTCAGTATAAATAGATTCTATGACGTTCAAATTTAGAACGTTATAGTTACCAAGTTAATTAGCTGTGTGACCAAATTAGCTGAAATTTTATCATATAACTTCTTTGGTGTATGCTGTCTACTGCTCTCTACAAACAAACACAAAATCATGGATTGTTCGTATATATGTGGTCATTAATTAATGTAAAAATATAATCTAAAAAAAATCTTGGTTGAGTTGATCAAATTAAATTATGACCAAATAGGAAAAAAGTGATAGTGTAAAGTTAAGTCTCCACTCCACCCCTTTGCCGTGTACAACGCATTAGCTCATTTCCTCATATATATTTTTGACCAATTACAAGACGACAAGTTGGGAAAGTGGTTTAAAAAGGAGACAAATAAAAGCTATGGTGAATGCATCCATTCCAATAATATAATATAATGCACCCAAAAGGAAAGGGTCCATATTACTACGTGTGTGTATGTACATTACCATGCATTCAGACTATTCATAAATATAAAAGTAATTAAGCTGGTTTTAATCACTTCTCACAAAATTATATTGAAAGGACAATATATATCTTCAACATATATAATTGTATAGTAGATAATTAAGATCAACCTAGCTCAACTACTTCCGATCCATATAATTACGTTCAGCATATATATATATATATGCCTCCAGGTTTCACTTTCCAAAGAAAGATCCACCACATACTTATTAGGGTTACAAGTTATAACCACTCAACCAGAAGTTATTATAGTAATTGATTGTTACATAATATATAATTATGTGACTACATGACTTATATTCTTACAATTATATAATTTTTGACAAAACCACAACAACAACAAAAAGATTAATAGCTAAATACTTAAAACAAAATATTATAAGAAATAACCAACAATAATCATTCAGATAAGATCTAAAGACAACTAACTCTATAATCATGAAAACATAGTACTAACTAACTAATATTAAACCTAGCTATCTAGTTAGTTTGTAATCATGCATCACAAAGGGACAATATTTTCAACATAATTGTACAACAGAGGATCCTAGTGTGGCTGCATCATAATTATACTCCTCTTAGTACGTTCCAACGTCTTCAAATCATAATATAAAAAATAACTAGGGCTTACATCAAAACAGCTGCTTTTCTTACAGTTAACTATTACCTTGTCATTATCTATAACACCCATGAATTCCACGTAAAGATGATTATTATAATTTGGTAGTGTTAATCTCTTCTCAACCCAATAATTGTTATCGTAGTCTTCCAAAATCCAAATTCGGAGTTGCCTCACAATCTCATGTTTTCCGACCACAACCGCTAATTTCCCTCCAAAGTCGGCTAAATCCGTGTAACGGTTAACGCCCTCTATACTTTCTGGGAAATCCACTTCTCCGAATTTCTCCTCCTTCAAATCGAAGAATGATATAACCTCCTCCTTTAAGTTTTTGATATAAATTCTGCCATTAATGGAAGCCATACCTTCGTGTCCGATTCCTTGAAAAATGAAACCTTCCCGACCGTTCAGAGAGATGCCAATGTCTGCGGCCGGGTTTCCTCGTACCTGCCTCCAGGTTTGGGTTCCCAACGTGAGCACCTCGTACGCCTCGTTGTAATTGTGGAGAATTTTGTACTTGTTTGAGACTGGATCTGAATCGAACCCTAGATAGAATATGCTTCGGCAGAAATTTGGCACACAATAATAATTCTTAGCGGCCAAGCTTGGTGGGAGCGGGAGGGCTTTCTTCTCCGTGGTGGTGAGATTGAGCACCCAAACACGTGGCTGCATGGACCGGACTGAACAGACGCAAACAAGGCCGTTGACAACGTTAGAGCAAGGTTGAAAATCCTCGTCAAAAATGTGCGACGGGAGTTGCGAACTTAAGAAAAGATTCTTGTTGGTCGGGAAAATTGTCTGTATTTGGTTGTCCATGGCGAAGAAGGCGAACAGAAGGTGCGAGGCGTCGGGCCGGGTTCGAGCGTGGTTAAAGTGAGATTCTGCCATGGAAGGGTCGCGTATTAGGTTAAACCAATCTTTCGAAACGCACTTGAATTTCATGAGGGTTTTTGCCGGGAGCCTTTTCAGAATTTCCACGAGGATATCGCGAGGAAAATTTGACGGTGACGGCGGTGGATCAGAAACGACGGCCGCCAATCTCCCTCCGTCCATTGTTTCAGTTGTAAGAGGAGCAGAAATTTCACGGCGGCAGCCGGCAGGAAGTATATATATATAATATATAGATAGTAATGTACTTTGTAACCTAACCGGTAGGTTGCTTAATGCCTTATATAGGTATTGCTTCAGATCATGACATTCCTATTCTTAATCCAATTAGGAAATATAATTCTGTCCCCTAGCCTCTCTCTACTTTCTATATATTTTTTTAAATAATTAATTAATTTCGCACTTTCTTTTTCTGTGTAAATCAGAACTCCATGACAATGCTCTTGGCTTGATAATTATAAAGTTATAAGTTTGACTCATTTAGAATGACCTATTATCCTCCTTGGTTTGAGGTGATCAACTATGAACAATTAAGTTTTTTTTTTTTTTTTTTTTTTTTTTTTTTTTTTTTTTTGAAAGAGAACAATTTAGATTGATTTATCTCTTTATAGTCTACTAAGGTCATAAACCTAACATTGGGTAGTAATTGCGGATTTTTCTTGTCACACACCAAAAAAAAAAAAAAAAGTACAATGGAATATAACTCTTAGGCAAGGATGTGGACACAATCATTATTACATTGACCATAGTCCACACAGTTGTGTGGACCATAAATAAAAAGTATATTATTTTATATATTGTTAAATAATGTAAATTTAGTACACAAATAATGTATTTTTAATATATTAAAAATGTACCTTACATTCATAGTTCACACAGTTATGTGGACCATGGTCCACACAATAATTTACCCTGTGGCCAGGCGGGCCAGGGCAATGGCCAATTTGGGGGCCCAAAGTTTTTTTAAATAAATATTTTATATATAATCAATTAAGTAGATTGTATAGTTCAAGGGAGTAAAACTTTTACTATGTGTAGGGCATGAAAACTTATCTACTCCGTATATTTCTGACGTCTCTCTCTCTCGCTCTTTCGCGAGTACCTAGGGTTTTCATTGTTTTTCGGTTACGACTTTGTTTCTACGGCGTACAACGCTGCAACTTACCGACAACATGGCTGTTGATGACGTAGCTGATCAGTGTGCCAATCTCACGCTAGCGGACGTCGACGGCGAAGAGTACTCTATCCAGGTTCCGCAAGTATCACGTGACCAGAATGATGAAGAGGAGTCCTTTTATGCGGTTGGGAGGCTTGTTACTAATCGACCGGTACGCTTTGCATACTTTCTGGATACCATGACCGGTGTTTGGCAGGCTGCCATGGGGGTAAATATGAGGGAACTGCAGCCCCGTCTGTACTTAATACGTTTCTATCATGAGGGGGATCGGGAACGAATACTCAGCGAGGGGCCATGGACTTACGAGCAGAGTTTGTTAATAATGAAGAAGGTGCAACCTGGAGAGGATCCCGAATCTATACCCTTAACCCATGCTGATTTTTGGGTACAAATTCATGCGTTACCGGTTGGCTTTCTTTCGGAGACTGTGGTTATGGCAATCAGATCGTTCTTAGGGTCGGTTGTGCAGACGGACGAGAGGAACTTCGACGGCTCAATGAAAACATTCTTCCGGGTTCGTGTCTCTTTGGATGTTTCCAAGCCACTCAAAAAACAAATGAAGTTGAAGCGGGATGCAGGTAACTGGTCTTTTATTGATTTCCGATATGAGCGCCTACCTACTTTTTGCTTTCTGTGCGGGTTGATTGGGCATGGGGATAGGCACTGTCGACTGGCTTTACAATGTGTTGATCCTAAGGCCGAGAAGCCTTACGGAGCTTGGTTAAGAGCAGGCTCACGTCGGGAGCCCCGACTTAGAATCGCTGCTGGATTGCTCCAGAAACAACGGCCGAAAGGAGGGGTTGGAAGTCTCCTGCTTTAATGTGTGTTCCGGAGGTTCATTCTGGTGATGGGGCAGAACAGACACACGAGAGAGACACTGGCCGAGGTGAGGGCAGTATGCATACCATAGCTGCTGCGATGGGTGTGTCGGGTGTGGTGGTGGGGGAGCAAAAGAGGAGGCGGGTTGATCTGGAGGAGGCCGAGACTGTTGAAGGGGATGTGGGCATGGAGTGTGATCAAGCAGTTTCAAAAAACGGATTGGAGGCGGGTCTTGCGGAGCAGGCCCGCCTAGAGTCATGAGTTTGATGACTTGGAACTGCCGGGGCTTGGCAACCAGACGGCAGTTCGTGTGTTAGCGGATCATATCCGTTCTAAGAGGCCGAGTGTGGTTTTTCTCATTAAAACTTTTGAGGACAAGCAGCGAATGGAGACAATACGGGTTCAGTTGGGCTTTGACAGTGTGCTCACGGTAGAAGTTACGGGTCATAGTGGAGGGTTAGCTCTACTTTGGTCTAACACGGTGGATTTGAATGTTAAAGGTTATTCTTCTATTCATGTGGATACGGAGATAAGGTTGGATGTTGGTAGTCCAAGATGGCGTTTAACGGGGTTTTATGGGTACTCAGATCGGAGTCGTAGAAGAGAATCCTGGCAGTTGTTGCGCACTCTCTCTTCACTCTCGGCATTACCGTGGCTTGTTATGGGGGATTACAATGATATTCTGGACCAGTCTGAAAAGTATGGCCGAACACCACACCCACAGTGGTTGATAAATGGGTTCCGGGATGCAGTAGCGGATAGTGGGTTGCTGGATGTTCCTTTTAGTGGGCATAAGTTCACTTGGGTTAAGTCACGGGGCACGGATCATATGATAGAAGATAAGCTGGATCGATTTCTTGCTAATGACAGTTGGTTGAATATGTTTGAGGGAGCGCATGCACTTTCATTGTCAACTACCTACAACGACCATCTTCCTCTAGTTATTACGCCGGTCATGCGGCCTAGAACCCGGAGGAAGGCGAGATTTTGCTTTGATAATATGTGGATAAGGGAGGAGTCGTGTAGGGAAATTGTGGCGCACAGTTGGGGCCGAACAGTGGGACTGGGCACGTTGGAAAGGATAGAAGCATGTGCTCGGGATATCTCGAGATGGGGGCGGGGGTACAATAAGGAGTTTCAGCGGAAAATAGAGCATAGCAAGCGCCGGTTAGATGGGTTGATTTCACGTCGAGATTTAGCCGGTATGCGGGAATATGCAACTGTAGAGAAGGAGTTGCTCCTTTTGTTAGAACATCAACACACATATTGGAAGCAACGAGCTAAGGAACATTGGTATCGAGGTGGAGATACAAATAGTAAGTTCTTCCATAATTCCGTGAAGGCCAGACGACGAAAGAATGCTATAAGGAGGTTGCTGGATGAGTCCGGGAACTGGGTGGAGGAGGAAGTGGCGTTGGATGGGATTATGGTAAATTATTTTGCTAATCTGTTTGCGCCGGATTATGGGGATATGCAGGAGGTAGTGGATCCTATTGATGAGAGGGTTTCTGAGCGTGATAACGCATGGCTGTTACGGCCTCTGAGTATGGAGGAGGTTCGTTCAGCTGTTTTTCAGATGCATCCGGATAAGTCCCCGGGGCCTGATGGCTTTGGCCCAGGCTTTTTCCAGTACTTTTGGGATGTCGTTGGGGGGGAAGTCACGGCTTTCTGTAGGAGGTTTCTGGAGACGGGCAGGTTACCTGACAAAGCAAACGAAACTCTCATTGTCTTGGTCCCTAAAATAACGAGCCCAGAGACTATGAAGGACCTTCGCCCAATTGCGTTGTGTAATGTTGTGTATAAGGTGGCGGCTAAGGTGTGTGCTAATCGAATGAAGTCTCTTTTGCAAAATATGATATCACATGCGCAGAGTGCGTTCATTCCAGGACGGTTAATTACAGACAATATAATGCTGGCTTATGAAGTGCATCATCACTTGAAACGGAAAACTCAGGGTAGGGAGGGGCTGGTGGCTTTGAAGCTTGATATGTCGAAGGCCTATGACCGGGTAGAATGGCTGTACCTCCAGGCGATGTTGTTGAAGATGGGGTTTGACAGGAGGTGGGTGGATTTATTGCTGGAAACGGTGACATCGGTACAGTATCATGTTCTCCATGACCAGCGGCAGCTTGGGCCTATCACTCCGGGTAGGGGGCTGAGACAAGGTGATCCGTTATCCCCTTACTTGTTCCTTTTTGTTACAGAGGGGTTGAGCGCATTGATCGAGAAGAGGATGTCTATGGGCCTTTTACATGGGGCGGTTGTTGCCAGGGGAGCCCCGACTATTTCACACTTGCTCTTCGCTGATGACTGCTTCCTATTTCATCGTGCGAGTGTCAATGAAAGTGTGCAGATGAGGTATGTGTTAGACACTTATGCTAAGGCTTCTGGCCAATATATAAATTACGACAAATCTGCTGCTTGTTTTAGTGCTAATGTACCACAGAACATGCGGAATGAGGTGGTGGATATTCTCGGTGTGGAGGAGGGGGACACTAGTGGAAAGTATTTGGGACTGCCTTCATTAGTAGGTAAGAAGAAGAAAGCTATTTTGGGGTTTCTGAAGGATCGAATCCTATCCCGGATTCGGTCTTGGAATTCTAAGTTCTTGTCCAGAGCAGGAATGGAGGTTCTACTGAAGAATGTAATCCAGGCTATGCCAACATATGCAATGATGGTTTTCTTGTTACCCATAGGGCTATGCCGTGAAATTCAGAATATAATGAACCAGTATTGGTGGACAGGAAAAGTAGGGGATGGCCGTGGTATAAAGTGGCGCACTTGGGAGGGTTTGTGTAAGCCGAAAGCTGTTGGTGGGATGGGTTTTCGACGGTTACATGAGATGAATAAAGCCCTTCTGGGAAAACAGGCCTGGAGGCTGTTAACTAGACCGGCAAGCCTAGTTGCACGAGTGTATAAGTCCAGGTACTATCCTCGTTGTGATTTTTTTGATGCAAGAGAAGGGAATAACCCGTCATATATCTGGAAGGGTATGATGGAGGTGAAGAGTTGTTTGAAAGAAGGAAGTAGGCGGGTGATTGGCAACTGGGAAGATACTATAATTGGCTCCGATCCGTGGCTGCCTGTTGTTGCTAACCCTTATGTGGAGACTGATCTACACCAGACGGTATATGATGCTCCGGTGTCTTCACTCATGGATTTGCAAGGTAATGGTTGGGATGTGGATTGTGTGAGGGATATTTTTGGTTCTCGTGATGCTAATTTGATTTTAAATATTCCACTCAGTATTAGGAAGCCACGGGATCAGTGGTTTTGGAATTGGGATCAGAAGGGTGCTTACACTGTTAAATCTTGTTACAGGCAGCTTACTATGGTGGCTGGGGATGATCGGCCATGGTCTACAATCTGGAATTTACACATTCCGCCGAAGGTGAAAAATTTCTGCTGGCAGTTAGCATCATCTTATCTCCTTACCGTGATATTTTGATGACTAAAAATGTTGCTTGTGCGTTGAATTGTCATATGTGCAGACATGTTGAGGAGTCTGGCCTTCATTTGTTTGTTCATTGCCCGCAAGTAGTTCAGCTCTGGAGTAAGTTAGGGATGCCATATATCAGTACTTTTCAAGGTAATTATCTTGCCGACTGGTTTTTTTGGAGTGTAAATTCTTTGGATGCTAGTCTGTGGCCTAACTTGTGATGGTGTTGTGGGGTCTGTGGTGTATGATAGTGTCTGGAAGGGTGTTGTTTTTTATTTGAATGTAGTGGCCCAGAGAGCTTTGTTGTTTCTAGATAATTGGAGGGTTGTGAATGAGGTGGCAACAAGACAAGCTGTGCAGGAGGCTGTAACACGATGGACCAAACCTGCCCAAGGGAGACTGAAATTGAACACGGATGCGGCGTTACAGGTGGCTGATAATGTAATGGGGTTGGGTTGGGTGCTACGTGATGATAATGGGAATTTCCTTGAAGCGAAGAATGTGGTGATGCCCGGGGTCTTTATGGTGAAAGAAGCGGAGGCTTTGAGCATCAGGGAGGCTTTGAGCTGGTTAAAGCATACAGGAATGGGTTCCGTGGATGTAGAGATGGACAGTCAGGTAGTCTGTCATGCAATTGGTTCACCACCATTTAATTCGGCTTTTGGATTTATTGTTGATGATATTAAAAATTTAGCATTAGAGATAGATGATGTTAAATTTTGTTATGTTAAGCGATCTGCGAATAGTGCTGCCCATGCTGTTGCTAGGGAGGCCTTTTCTGAGTCAGGTTGCGAGGAGTGGTATGACTCTCCACCATCTTTTCTTGTAAACGTTATTCTTGGTGATTTAATGAATTAATCTCTCGTTTTCAAAAAAAAAAACTTTTACTATGTGTATTAATTTTATTGGAGGAAGAAAAACAAAATGAATAAAAACTATGGTCCATGTTTTTTTACTGAATCAAAATGTGGCATGTAACAAGGGAATAAAAAATAGAATAGAAAGTGAGAGTATATATATATAGTATTACTCCGATTTTAATGGGTGTTGTGAGCAAAATTAAAGCCCTACGGATGGCCATGGTTGTTGAAAAATATCATGCATGACTAGGGATTGGAGTATGATTATCTTACTAGAAGATCATGAATTCTATTTTTATCAATACTTTCTTAGTTAAGATATATTGGAGCGAAGTTAGCGAAGTTCACTCAGTGCATGCCTTCAGGATAATGGCTACGGGTTTCTCTCGTCACCCACCTTATTAGCAAATTAAAGGAAGTGGGTTTCTCTCGTCACCCACCTTATTAGCAAATTAAAGGAAGTGTCGTCACCCACCTTATTAGCAAATTAAAGGAAGTGATCTGATTTGCTGATTAATGGGCAGCTAAGTATGAAGTTATGCACTCTATCATAATTGGTATGGAAGCATAATATTTTAGCCTTAACATGTAATTGAAGCATGTGCTTCATCACGCCTCCTCACGTGTGCGGTGGGTTCCAAGCAATACATGGACCGGTAAACCGTAGTCGCATGGCTCTGATACCAAATTGAAGCATGTGCTCCATCTCAACTAAAAACTTAAGCTGATAGTTAGATTGCACATTAGTGGCTATAATTGAAGCATGTGCTCCATCTCAGCTAAAAGCTTAAGCTGATAGTTGGATTGCACATTAATGGCTATATGCTCAAACGCCCCCTCACGTGTGCAGTGCGTTCCAAGCAACACGTGGACCGGTAAACTGTAGTCGCTTATGAGTGGCGCCTCGTTAACGGGTTGACCTGTTAAGGACCCGTTATGTTTCGCGTCTTAACGGGTCAACCTATTAACCGATTAAGAACCCGTTTAACCCGTTAATATTATCGTGTTAACCCATTTACACGAACCTGTTTACACAAACCTATTTAGAACCCGCTAAGAAAGTGGCTATCCCACTATAATAATAATAATAATAATAATAATAATAATAATAATAATAATAATAATAATAATAATTGTAACAATACTATGGTTGTAACATTTCCCCGCCCATCAAAATCACCTTGTCCTCAAGGTGATGGTACAGAGTGTATTATTAGAACTCATAAATTTTTTGGACTAGCCAAAATCAGTCACTTGATGCGCAAATGGATCACCCGGTTGTCCAGTTGGGTTGGGTCCAATTTCTTCTGCAGCCTCATCAATAACCAAACAAAATAAATGTGCACAATCGTGATTTGGAGTCCACGCTCATTATAATGAAAATAGAGACCCTTGGAGCGCCGAAGTAGGTATTCCGATCGCGAGAGGCGATGTTCAAGTGGGAAGGACGAGGACCCAAGCAAACCGCCGGCGGAAGTGGATGACGACGGAGCCGGCCTAGGGTTCACGACGGGGAAGCTGTTCGCCGAACTCGCTGCGGAGTTCGCCGATGCCGACTTCCCAGGCCGCGCTGGAATGGACTGCCCAGGTCGTGACTGCGTCTCCGGCCACGAAGATCCCTGTGCAAAGTAAGAAAGCGGTGAGCTCGCGTGCGGCGACTGATGGCGACATCCAAGTTCGGCGAACACTGGTTTTCAGCATCGAAGCGTAGCCAGTCGTCTAATCCCGCGGTGTAGAGGTCGACGACTTGGTCATGGCGAATCGACGATGTACGAAGCAGCGCCGTCTAGAAGTCATCAGAGTAGTCTTCGATGGTGCCGCCTCCTTGGTTCAGTTTGGCATGACAACCCAACGTATTACCCCAGAAGCCAAGTCCGAAGCGCAAGTAGCAACGTTGTTTGAACTAAATCCAGGTAAGTTTCGGTTCTTCTAGCCGGAAATGTCATAGTTGCGCCACCCCGGTCAGGTAGAAAGTCGCCTGACAAAATCGCTGGTGGGAGTGCCCTGTACCTGGAAAAACTGCTCACACTGGTGAAGCCCGCCGAAGGGGTCCTCTAATCCGTTGAAACGAGGAAACTCCAGTCTGGTAAATTTCGGAGCAGTAGTGGTGGTCGCGGTTGCCGTACCAGCTCCTGGTGGGGGTGGTTGAGGCCCGTCGTGGCTGCTGGAGGTGTCCATGGGACCTTTCGCGCGACTGCTTCAGTTAGTGTTGGGTCGCCCATGACGACTGGCTTTGATACCAAATGTTATGGACCGGAATGTTAGGATCGCGTCACAGGCCTAGAAACTTTGAGTGCTTCTTCTCCCCAATCTTTCCTTAATGGAAACCCAAAATTATCAATTTCCAAGTCCCCATCTTCAATTACATAGGTAGCTATTTATACATAATAATATAAAACTACCCACTACCTAGGTGCCTGTAACTACCTAAGAAAGTGATTATCTCATTATCCCACTATAATAATAATAATAATAATAATAATAATAATAATAATAATTATAATTATAATTGTAACAACACTATGGTTGTAACATTCTCATTATTATAACCTTTAATCTCAATTCGTTCCCCAAGGTCATACCAATTTTATTCATTGAATTGAAAATGCATTCAATATTACATAATAATCAAAGAGGATAATTGCTAAGCCATCTGTGAAGCATTAACAAGCATTGTTTTGGCTTATATTCTGGTGCTGTGTGGCCTGCTCCCTGATGTTTAACAACAAATGAATGCTAATTACATTCAAGCTAAGTATTAATGCTATATATGATTGTTGAAATATAATATTAATGTCTTACCTTTACAGTTGCATATGTCAACTCATACTCATTCTGCGAATACTTCATGGTGTATCTGCATTCATCAAAGTTACAACACCTTTCAGTTAAAGCCCCCATTAATGGTGATCCCAAGAAGTTAAACATCAGACCCACCCTGCAACTTGATCGTCAACAAACCAAGGTCTCCACTCGTCTTCAACCCCAACTTCTAAGGACTCTATCCATTCTTCTGTGCTCAAATGAGGAACAACCATGTCGTGATCCCCACTGTACACTTAGAGAATTAGCTTCTTAAAAACCACGGTTAATTAAGATGGAACACAAGAAAGATGATGGTTACGTTGCTCAATTGAAAGCATCTCCTGACCTGTAGATTAGAACTCGACAAGATTTGTTGGTAAAACTCTTATGATAATCAACGGTGCTTTGGACATCATAAATGTATGCTTCATCAGTTCTCTCCCCAGGAACTTCATATTGCAAGCTCTTATTGCATCTCACCCACTCTGTTATTGTTTCCTGTTGGCAACCAGATATTCACATCATCATCATCACTGTGATCTTTTTCTTTTTTTTTTTTTGGTTTCATTTTTAATATCATTTACTCACTAGACATACCTTACGCACATGAAGTGCTTTCTGGACAATTTTGTTATTTGCCCAAATGGAGGAGTACAAATAATTATCATGCTGCATATATATATATATATATATATACCTTAGTTAAGACAAAACAAGAAAGATTAAGATGTTATAGAATGGAAGTATGTATATGAGGCTACAGACTTACTCTGCACCAGTACTTTTGCAGTAAGAAGGGACTGGTAAGATTTTCACCATTAGAGCTCCCCTTTAGACTCAGTAAATTTTCATTGCTACACTGTGGTTCTAAAATGTGGTCCCTATAAATCTTTTTGGTACACTACACACAAAACCATACTGATACTTGTAACTGGATCCTTGAAGATAAATTTGATATTCTTTTATGAGCAAAAATATATATATATATATATATATATATATATATATATATATATATAAACTGCGAGCTGCTAACCATTGATACTCTTTGAAGATCATATTGACAGGCTTCATTTTGTGGATGTTCATCCATGTAATCTCCATTGCAACTTACTTTTGTGGACTGCAATGCAGCAGACATGATTTAAACTACATTTTACACATAAACTAACATTCAAATACTACCTAGTACCTACCTTGTATAGATTGTCTGATAAAAGCCCCATTCGATGAGCATATACCACTCTATTGTTGAAGTCTGCATATTTGTCAGTCAATGGATTGCCTTCCACATAGCCCTAAACCATATATATATGTTCAAATGCATGCATCTCAACAATCATAATTAACCACATTAATTAACTAAATATAGATGAGACACGAGAAATTAAAGGGAGTTGATATATATAATCGAGGTAGATGTACTTTGATATTTAGACGCGGCTCAATTCCAGATTGTAAACCTACCAAAACAAACAAACAACAACAACATTATAGGGTAGCTAGCTACTCCATATTTGATTTCTGCATCTATCCAAATTGCACAACAGAGAAGAAGGTAGGTACCATCATATATTTTACGAACAACCTGTGGAACAATAATTCCAGTATAGGATTCTCCTGCAATGTACAGCGGATTGCCAAGGAATTTCGGGTGGTCCAGGAGCCACTGCTCTTGTCACAAAAGTTAACAACATATATATAGTTTCCCTCCAATTTGTTGGAAAAGAAAAATAATATAAAAAAATATCTTACGTGTATGAGGAAATCATAAGCAAGCTGTGCAGACAGAGTATCATTAGACATGTAATTAGGTTCGGGTGTTTTAGCATAGGAGAATCCTGTCCCAACAGGTTGATCCAAAAATATAATGTTGGCCACCTGCTAGTATAGATAGTCAATATATATGTAAAGGATTTTGTTACTCTCACAGACATTTCTATGAATTAGGAGTAATGTTAGTTAAAGAAGGGAGCTGAGGGAAAGATTGAAAACCTAACCTTGGTCCATGCATACTGGTTCAACTCCAAACATGGGATTTCACCAGTGGAATTAGCATAGTTAATGGTGAAAGGACCTATCTTCAACAAAAACATACATAAATCCAATTCAATGGCTCAGCACTGTAACTTGGTCTCTTCTTCTAAATACTTAATAGTAGTTTATCAAGGCTAATAACTGTAACCATGCCTGCCTATATATGCATCACAGAAACAAAAATGAAAATGGAACATATATACCAATCTCATAGAGGATGCCGGAGAGAGCAGAGCAACCCGGACCACCATTGAGCCATAGCAAAAGTGGGTCACTTTCTGGGCTCTTCTCAGACTCAATGAAATAGTAGAAGAGTTGAAGTTGTTGAAATTCTCCCACACCTATGTAACTAAACACCATATACCAACAAATCTTAATTAGCTCCAACCTATCCTAGTCATAATGATCGATACACTACAGGACTTAGAAAGAAAGAAAGAAAGAAACACAAGTAGTGTTACCCAGTTTCAAGCTTGAATGGAAGTTTTCCTGGGAATCCAGGTAAAGTGTCAACCACTGAATGTGAATATGATCGAGCCAAAAACAGCAGTAGCAACACAAGGATTTCCATTGGTGAGGCCATCAGAATTATGCTTCGATCTGCACCTGACACTGCTGCAACATATATATATGTCATTCATAGAGCATTAAAAAGTTGTGCCCTTTAATATCTATCCTAGAGATGGAGGAGCCCAAATGCTTACCCACAACAAGGATAAATCTATACTTTTTCTTTTCTTTTCTTTTTGTCCTTGGTAAGTTTTTAATTGCGAGCAAAGCAAGGCGTTTAATCTTTGTGTACAAACAGGATAGATGGGGGATCCATGGAAAAGTCTACACAATCGCTTTCCAAACTAATTGAAATGAGTTATTGTTGCAGACGTACAAATCAATGAAATAACTCCTGTAGGTCTGTGTGTAGTTGAGTGGATTTTCATGCATGCATGCAATTACTCCTTGGGGCCCCTCCTGTTAGACATGTTATATTATTATTATTATTAAATGTAACATTATATATTTATATTAGTTAGTTAGACTTTGATTTAGTCAATAACTTCTAGCTAATGTATAGGGATAGTTAGACTAGTCATCTAAGTCTATTGTATCTCTGTGTAACAGTTGATTGAATCTATCTACGCAAACTATTCTCTAATTTGGCCGGAATCAGTAAGCCCAGGTTTCTCTCCCTCTCTCTCACAGCCATGCCCACGGTCACCACCGCCGGCCACCACAAATAATCTTTCCACCCCGAACCACTTCGTCTCCATGAAGCTAACTACCAAAAACTTCATATTCCGCGGCCTATGCCCGGAATTTCGTAGTATGCAGTTTGAATGGAAGTTTTCCTGGGAAACCAGGTAAAGTGTCAATCACCAAATGTGAAAAGGTTGTAGCACAAAATAGGAGTAGCATTAATACAAGGATTTTAAATGTTGAGGCCATGAATGAGAATGCTTCTCCAGCCTACTATACACTGCTACAAGTTTGCAACAACTAACTCATTTCATGGGGCACTTGGTAATGAGGATTAAGGCATATTGCCTTCAAAAATAATAATAATAATAATAACTTTTAGAACCTTTCACTTTTTTTTTTTTTTTAAATCTTAGTCAACCATTTTCAGGTTTGATATAAATTAGACCTTGTTCTTCGTTAACTAGTCCCAAAGAATCTTTAAATGTGAATCTTGGGTTAATAGAGTTTTTAAATCTTATTCTTATGTATGCCTTGGAAAGAGGAACCAATTTGCTTGACTCTTTGTTTGAAATTTTATTGATCCAATGATTCTTAGATATGATTTTATTTTTTCCTCTTTACCTTCTTTGTTGGGTGCTTAATTTTATTCATTTTTTTTATTACATATGGGAATCAGAGTTTGCAGTTTTAAATAGTTGTGTTACCATGTGCTTAGTTTATTATTGTCATTATTATAAGTTTATAACCTTTTCTCTGAATTCATTCTCCAAGGTCATAGCAATTTTATTCATTGAATTGAAAATGCATTCAATATTACATAATAATCAAAGACGATTATTGCTAAGCCATCTCTGAATCATTGACTGACATTGTTGTGGCTTATATTCTGGTGCTGTATGACCTGCTCCCTGATGTTTAACAAGAATCACATGTTAATTAACCTAATTACTGCACTAATTAATTACATTCAAAGTGTTGAACCCTATAACACTTTGTTCCTAAAAGGTTGAATTTCCAACCCCAAGGGCCCCCAGGCCTCGACTCGATAGAGTATCTGGGAGGATGTAAACACAGAGACTAGACTTTTGCTTAATGCGCACAATGAGTCCCCCCCTCACTTTGAGAGACTAGACTTTTGCTTAATGCGCACAATGAGTCCCCCCCTCACTTTGAGAGGTTGCTCCCACATTGTCACTGGTGAGACTCGATCCCAGTCATTGCTCTCAAACTTCACCAATGTGACCAACTGTGCTGCCCATGTGGGCTGAACCCTATAACACTTGTTTAAATGAAATCTTACCTTTACAGTTGCATATGTCAACTCATAGTCCTCCTGTGAATATTTCATAGTGTATCTGCATTGCAATTTGCATTCATCCAAATTACAACACCTTTCAGTTAAAGCCATTAATGACTATTAGAAAAATCCCAAGAAGTTAAACAACATACCCTGCAACTTGATCTTCAACAAACCAAGGTCTCCACTCGTCTTCAACCAAAACTTTTAAGGATTCTATCCATTCTTCCGTGCTCACATGAGGAATAATCATGTCATGATCCCCACTGTAGGCTCAGAGAATTAGCTAGCTTCTCCAAATTCATGGTTAAGATGGAATACAAGAAAAAGACAATTGTGGGCTGCTTGAAAACGTCACCTGTAGATTAGAACTCGACAAGATTCGTTGATGAAACTCCGATGATAATCAACTGTGCTTTTAACATTAAAAACATATGCTTCAGCTCTCTCCATACCAAAATCATACTTCATGCTTTTATTGCATCTGACCCACTCTGTCACTGTGTCCTGGTGGCAATCATCATCACTGTAAACTTCTCTTTGCTTCATTTCATTTTTGTGGATCAATGGTTAATATCTTGTACTCAGTAGACATACCTCATGAACATGAAGTGCTTCCTGGACAATTTTGTTATTTGCCCAAGTGTAGGAGTACAAATAATTATCATCCTGCATAAATGTACAACTTAAGACAAATCAAGAAAGCTTAAGATATTATAGAATGGAAGTATATCAGACTACAGACTTACTCTGCACCAGTGTTGTGGTATAAGGAGACTAGTAGGATTTTGATTTTCACCAACAGAGCACACATCTAGACTCAGTAAATTTTCATTGCTACACTTTGGTTCTAAAATTTGCGCCTCGTTAATCTTTCCAGTACACTACACACAAAACCATACCGATAGTTGTAACTCGATCCTTGAAGACATATTTGATATTCTTACCAAACAAAACAAAAAATGTTTGCTAACCTTTAATACTCTTTGAAGATCAAACTGACATGCTGCATTTTGTGGATGTTCACCTATGTAATCTCCATTGCAACTTACTTTTGTGGACTGCATTGCAGCAGTTTGTGAAAATGCAGACATGACTTAAAACTACATTTTACGAATTAACATTCAAATACTACCTTGTATAGATTGTCTGATAAAAGCCCCATTCGATAAGCATATTCAATAACACCATTGGGGTCTGCATACTTGTGAGTCACTGGATTGCCTTCCACATAGCCCTAAAATGCATCTCAAAAATCATAAGCACATTACCTAACAAGAATTGGATCAAATGGCAGAAAGGGAGTTAGTTGAGATGAGATGTACTTTGATATTTAGACGCGGCTCAATTCCAGATTCTAAACCTACCAAAACAAACAAACAACAACATAAGTTAGCTACTCCATATTGCAGCTTAAGTCGGCATACAAATTGCAGAGAAGAAGGTAAGCTAAGCTAAGCTACCATCATATATTTTGCGAACAATCTGTGGAACAATAATTCCCATATAGGAATCTCCAGCAATGTACAGCGGATTGCTAAGGAAATTCGGGTGGTCCAGGAGCCACTGCACTTGTCAAAAATGTTAAGAACATAAATTCTCTGTCAAATTAAAGTCTGCTTTAAATTTATTAGAACAAAAATTAAAGTTTTTCTTACCTGTATGAGGAAATCATAAGCAAGCTGTGCAGATATAGTATCATTAGACATGTAAGCTTCGGGTGTTTTAGCATAGGAGAATCCTGTCCCAGCAGGTTGATCCAAGAATATAATGTTGGCCACCTAGTACAGTTAATATGTAAAGGATTTTGTTACGAACTCTCACAATTCAACACAGACATTTCTATGAAAGTAGGAGTAATGTTAAAGAAGGAATGGAAAGATTGAAAACTAACCTTGGTCCATGCATACTGGTTCATCTCCAAAGCGGGGATGTCCCCAGTGGAATTAGCATAATTAATGGTGAAAGGACCTTCAACAAAACATACATAAACCCAAGGATGGTTTGGGAGTTTTAATAATGTAATCAAGGTTTCCGTTCCCTAAAGTATATGTAGCATATATAGAAACAAATATGAAAATGAATGAGTTAACATATATATATATACCAATCTCATAGAGGAGGCCAGCAAGAGAAGAGCAGCCTGGACCACCACTGAGCCATAGCAAAAGTGGATCACTTTCTGGGCTTTTCTCAGACTCAATGAAGTAGTAAAACAGTTGAACTTCTTGAAATTGTCCCACACCTATGTACCTGAATGAAACATACCAACAAGATGTCAACACCATCAAATCTTACACTAGAGAGGCAGAAAGAAAGACAGAAAAAAAGGTTACCCAGTTTGGAGTTTGAATGGAAGTTTTCCTGGGAAACCAGGTAAAGTGTCAACCACTGTATGTGAAAACGTTGTAGCCGAAAATAGGAGTAGCAATACAAGGATTTTCAATGTTGAGGCCATGAGAGGGCTTCTCCAGCCTACACTGCTACAAGTCTGCTACTATACTCTATTATCTTGAATGCATATGGCTGGTAGGTATGGTGTGTATAGTGTTTAGTTCTTACTTTTTTATAGGCATTTTATTTTTGGTGATTGAATATGTTGGGTGCTTAATATAATTCATATTATCTTATATTTTATTACACGTGGGGAATCACAGTTTGCTGTTTGAGATATTGTATGACCATGTGCTTAGTTATTATAACATTTACTCTGATTCCATGTGCTAGGCCCCAAGTTAATTATTTTATTAATTAATTAATAATATGCTCATCCTCTTTCAATAGCAGCAATCATACATGTTCTTGTCCCCAAGTTTATTATTTTATTAATAATATTCGTATTCCATTCTCTTTCAATAGCAGAAATTAGCAAAGGAAGGTGCTGAAATGGGTGGTAAGTGAATGAAGCATTATTCTCTTACCAAAAAATCACGAGTTCGATTCTTGTTAATACTCTCTCAATTGAGCTATACAAGAGCGGAGTTCACCCAGTGCACATCCTCTGGTAGTGGCTATACGTTTCCATCGTCGCCTACATTAGCAAAGTATGCACTCTATCATTAATTGGTATCAAACATAATATTCTCTTCTGTGGGAAGCATTTGAGTTGTAGAAGGGAAGATCAGAGCAACTGAAACCTCTTTCAAATCTCAAAAGATTAGATTTTTAACAGAGAAAGATATCAAAGGTCATTGCAATTTTATTCATTGAATTGAATATGCATTCAATATTACATAATAATCAAAGAGGATAATTGCTAAGCCATCTCTTAATCATTGACTGACATTGTTGTGGCTTATTTTTAACAGAGAAAGATATCAAAGGTCATTGCAATTTTATTCATTGAATATGTATGCATTCAATATTACATAATCAAAGAGGATAATTGCTAAGCCATCTCTGAATCATTGACTGACATTGTTGTGGCTTATACTCTGGTGCTGTATGACCTGCTCCCTGATGTTTAACAAGAAATGAATGTTAATTACTGCACTAATTACATTCAAAGTGTTAACTCTATAATTAATACTTGTTGAAATGCAGTCTTGCCTTTACAGTTGCATATGTCAACTCATAGTTATTCTGTGAATATTTCATGGTGTATCTGCATTCATCAACATTACAACACCTTTTAGTTAAAGCTATTAATGTATATTAGAAAAATCCTAACAAGTTAAACAACGGACCCTGCAACTTGATCTTCAACAAACCAAGGTCTCCAATCATCTTCAACGGCAACTTGTAAGGACCCTATCCATTCTTCTGTGCCCAGATGAGGTGCAACCATGTCATGATCCCCACTGTATGCTTAGAGAATTAGTTTCATAAAAATCATGGTTAGTTAGGATGGAACACGAAAGCTAATTGCAACTTGAAACTGTCACCTGTAGATTAGAACTCGACAAGATTTGTTGGTGAAACTCCGATGATAATCAACTGTGCTTTGGACATTAAAAATGTATGCCTCAGTTCTCTCATTAGTATCACCTTTCATGCTTTGGTTGCATCTAACCCACTCTGTTATCGTTCCCTGTTGGCGACCAGATATTCATATCATCATCACTGTAAACTTTTCTTTGCTTCGTTTTTATTGATGCATGATTAATATCTATCCCTTGTACTTGCTAGACATACCTCATGCACGTGAAGCGCTTTCTGGACAACTTTGTTATTTGCCCAGGTGGAGGAGAACAAATAATTATTTTCCTACATATGTAAATGTACAACTTAATTACCACAAAATAAGAAAGCATAAGATAGATATTATAGAATGAAAGTATATTATATTGGGTTAGATACTTACTCTGCACCAGTGTTGTGGTAAATTTTCACCAACAGAACTCACATCTAGAGTCAGTAAACTTTCATCGCTACACACCGGTTCTAAAATTTGCGCCTGAAAAATCTTTTCAGTACACTACACACAAAACCACACCAACAGCTGTAATTGTAAGTCATTCATATGGATCATTGAAGACAAATTCGATATTCATTTATAAGAAAAAACTAACCTTTGATACTCTTTCAAGATTATATTGACATGCAGGATTTTCTGGATGTTCATCGATGTAATGTCCATGGCATGTTACTTTTGTGGACTGCATAGCAGAGCAGCAGATTGTGAAATGAAGCAGACAGGATAGCTCAAATGATTTAACTTTATAAATTAACATTCAAATACTAAAACTCAATCAAATCAAATGCAAAAATTTGTGAAACTACCTGGTATAGATTGTCTGATAAAAGCCCCATTCGATGAGCATACATGACTCTATTATTGTTGTCTGCATATTGGTCGGTCACTGGATTGCCTTCCACATATCCCTAAATCATGTTTAAATACATCCCAAAAATCATAAGCACATTAACTAACGTAACAATAATAGGATCAAACGTGAGAAAGGGAGTTCAGATGTACTTTCAAGTTTAGATGTGGCTCAATTCCAGATTCTAAACCTACCAAAACAAACAAAGAACAACATAAGCTACTCCACATTACAGCTTAATATAATTCTGCACATCCACACACAATAAATAAGAGCATTGGAATGCAGATATATTGCAGAGAACAAGGTAAGCTACCATCATATATTTTGTGAACAACCAGCGGAATAATGATTCCAGCATAGGAATCACCTGCAATGTACAATGAGTTGCTAAGGAATTTCGGGTGGTCCAGGAGCCACTGCAGTCACAGAAACGTAAAGAACATAAAGTAAATTCTCCCTCAAAGTCTGCTTTAAATGTATCGCCAACAAAAATTACAAAAATTTCTTACCCCTCTGAGGAAACTATAAGCAAGTTGTGCGGATAGTGTATCATTACACATGTAAGCTTCCCATGTTTTGTCATAGGAGAATCCTGTTCCAACTGGTTGGTCCAAAAATATAATGTTGGCCACCTAGTGAATTTGTGAAGGATTTTGTTAGTCAGAATGAACACAAACCATTCTATTACCCAAGAATAAATAGAAAAAAAAAATGAAATTAGGAGTAATATTACAGATGGCAATGTTTCAAAACCTTGGTCCACGCATACTGGTTCAACTCCAAAGTTGGGATGTCTCCAGTGGAATTTGCATAATTAATTCTCAAAGGACCTTCAACAAAACATAAACGCCAGGCTTGTTTGAGAGTTTTAATAATATAATGTAATTAAGGATTCTGTTAAAAGTTTCAGCGCTAATAACTCTAAGTCTCTAATGAGTTCTCAAAAGTATATATATCATAGAAACAAAAATGATAGTGATAAATATGAGAAGATACCTATCTCATAGAGGAGGCTAGAGAGACCAGAGCAGCCTGGGCCTCCAGCGAGCCAGAGAAAGAGCGGGTCACTTTCTGGGCTATTCTCAGATTCAATGAAGTAGTAAAACAGTTGAACTTGTTGAAATTCTCCCACACCTATGTAACTAAACAGCATATACCAACAACATGAATATCATCAAATCTTAGGTCCAACCTAGTGCACCAAACTCTAGTGATAATGATACACTACAGACTTAGAAAGAAAGACAAGTGTTACCCAGTTTCGAGCTTGAATGGAAGTTTTCCTGGGAATCCAGGTAAAGTGTCAACCACTGAATGTGAAAATGATCGAGCCAAAAACAGGAGTAGCAACAGAAGGATTTCCATTGGTGAGGCCATGAGAATGCTTCTGCAGAATGCAGCCTACACTGCTGCAACATATATATGTCATTTATAGAGCATTAAAAAGTTCTTTATTGCCACCAACTACTTTAATTTACTGTCTCATGTCTGGAAGCAAGCCCTTTAATAAGTTTGGACCCAAACTTGTCCTTCACTGCTCTATCATAGATGGAAGAGGAAAATGCTATGTGTCTTAATTGACTTACAACCCCCAAATGCTTATACATGAGTACCCAACTACCCACAACAAGGATAAATCTATACCTTTTTTCTTCTATTTTTGTCCTTGGTAGGTTTTTGCGAGCAAAGCAAGCCGTTTAATCTTTCTGTACAAACAGGATAGATGGGGGATCCATGGAAAAGTCTACACGACTACACTATCGCTTTCCAAACTAATTGATATGTCATGACAATAGCCATGACATGAACCAATTATAAAGCATCAAATGAAGAGGAAATTATGCTATAATCATTGCCTTATTTTGTTAGAATAATTTAGGTAGCAAATTATTACAGAGATTAATATAATTGTATTAAGTGAAAAATATCAATCAATATTCCTTATTCTATACTCTTCCAGCTCTAATTTTCGTCTCCTATCCCTCTGCTCTTTCTCTCCTTTTCTCTTCCTTGAACTCTGCCGCCTGGAAGTGTGAACAATAATAGGAGTTTGATATGGACGTGGAGCCAAAAATCTGTTCAAAAGATATTGTAGCCATTGCAATCCTATCTATTATTCTAACAATTGGTGCTTTCAGTGATTTCTCCATCCTGAAAGTATCCCCTTACCAGTATCAATTTATATATTTATTTATATTTCGTCACATCACAATCGGAAAACTTACGCCGTCAACGCTGGATTCTAGCTTCCGCCAACGGATCTCCGTCGCAAGGAGCAACAGACAAAGCTTATCAACATCGTCTGCCAGCTTTTCCGGCGAAGCACAGCGGCCATCGCCCAGCCACTGCCGTTCACCATTCTTTCCAGCCCGATCAGCAACCCCATTCAACTTAATAATAATACAATAAAAGAAAATAACTATACAGCCATAAACTCCTCAAAATAAACATTTTCTCCACATATAATTTCTAAAAAAAAAAAATTTAAAATCATCATAGTATAATGTCACCATCCATTCTCGATGAGTAACAAAAAATTATGAATAGATAGTATATAAAGTCCATACATCAAAATCTTTGTATCTTCTCCATTTCTAACCAAAAACAATAACAATATATATATATATATATATATATATATATATATATATATATATATATATGTGTGTGTGTGTGTGTGTGTGTGTTAGAATAACGTTCTAGTTTTACTAATCAGCCAAATGTAAATATACCATACATTCATAAATTCTTATTTACACTATATAAAATTCGTTGAATTTGTTATATATATATATATATATATATATATAAAAGATAAAATATTTCAAACATAAAAATCATCACATTAGCAGCAAATTTAAACGAATCCGATCCCTTCAAAAAACATGCAATCTTATTTATGGAATATGCATCGATCCAATGCATAATCAAAGAGGATAATAGCTAAGCCATCTCTGAAGCATTGACAGGCATTGTTGTGGCTTATATTCTGGTGCTGAATGACTTGCTCCCTATTGTTAATGAAGAAAAGCATGCTTAAATTCTTCCAAGTGTTGAGTTAGTTGTGTAATCAATACTTGTTCAAATGTTGTCTTACCTTTAGAGTTGCATATGTCAACTCATACTCCTTCTCTAAATACTTCATGGTGTATCTGTATTAATTATATTCATCAACACTTTTCAGTTAAAGCCCACATTAATAATTAATAATGTATCTTATATTACAAAAATCCCAACTTAAACAATAGACCCACCAACTTGATCTTCAACATACCAAGGTCTCCACTCGTCTTCAACCGAAACTTTTAAAGACTCTATCCATTCTTCTGTGCCCACATGAGGAACAACCATGTCGTGATCCCCACTGTACGCTTACAGAATTATCTTCGTTCTTAAAAATATTGGTTACAAGAAAGAAAGATATATAATGGGTACATGCTTGAAAGCGTCATAATGAAGCTAAGGTCTACATGGTGAATTTATAATGGATTTTTATATGGTGTAACAGAAACTTATCAACATATAGTGCATAAGGTCTACATGTTACCAAAACCTTTGCATCTTCTCCATTTCTAACCACAAATATTAACATTATATTTATGCAACAATAACGTTCCAATTTTATTACAGCCAAATTAAATATTCCTATCCGTTCATAAATTCTTATTACACCATATATAAAAATCATCACAATAGCAATAAATCAATCCCTTGCTATTTTAATCATGGAATATGCATCCAATTACATAATCAAAGAGAATAATTGCTAAGCCATCTCTGAAGCATTGCCAAGCATTGTTGTGGCTTATACTCTGGTGCAGTATGACCTGCTCCCTATTGTTAATGAAGAAAAGCATGCTTAAATTCTTCAAAGTGTTGAGTTAGTTGTGTAATCAATACTTGTTCAAATGTTATCTTACCTTTACAGTTGCATATGTCAACTCATACTCCTTCTCTAAATACTTCATGGTGTATCTATATTATATTCATCAACACCTTTCAGTTAAGCCACATTAATAATGTATCTTATATTACAAAAATCCCAAGAAGTTAAACAATAGACCCACCCTGCAACTTGATCTTCAACAAACCAAGGTCTCCACTCGTCTTCTACCGCAAAGTTTAAGGACTCTATCCATTCTTCTGTGCTCAAATGAGGAATACCCATGTCATGATCCCCACTGCACGCTTATAGAATTAGCTTCTTCAAAACCACGGTTAAGATGGAACGAACGCAAGAAAGATGATGGCTAGCTACTCGAAAACATCACCTGTATATTAGAGCGCGACAACATTTGTTGGTGAAACTCTTATGATAATCGACTGTGCTTTTGACATCATAAATGTATGCTTCAGTCCTCTCTACATTAACTTTATAATTCAAGGTCTTATTGCATCTGACCCACTCTGTTATTGTTTCCTGTTGGCAACCAGATATTCATACCATCATCATCACTGTAAACTTTTCTTTAATTTGTTTCATTTCTTATGGATGTACGGTTAGTAGTATCATTTAGTCACTAGACGTACCTCACGCACGTGGAGTGCTTTCTGGACAATTTTGTTATTTGCCCAAATGGAAGAGTACAAATAATTATCCTCCTGCATGAATGTACAACTTAAGACAAAACAAGAAAGCTAAGCTTAAGAAGTTATAGAATAATGGAAGTATAGTTGAGGCTACAGACTTACTCTGCACCAGTGTTGCAATAAAAGGAGACTGGTAACATTTTCACCAATAGAGCTCACATCTAGACTCAGTAAATTTTCATTGCTACACTCTGGTTCTAAAATTTGCGGCATGTTAATCTTTTCAGTACACTACACACAAAACCACACCGATAGTTGTTAGTTGGATCCTTGAAGACAAATTTGATTAAAATTCTTACAGAAAATAAACTGTCTGCTAACCTTTGATACTCTTTCAAGATCATATTGACATGCTGCATTTTGCGGATGTTCATCTATGTAATGCCCATCGCAACTTACTTTTGTGGACTGCATTGCAGCAGTTTGTGAAATGAAGCAGACATGATTTAAAGTTTAAACTACATTTTACAAATTAACATTATTCGGATACTACCTCGTACAGATTGTCTGATAAAAGGCCCATTCGATGAGCATATACCACTCTATTGTTGCAGTCTGCATATTTGTCAGTCGCGGGATTGCCTTCAACATAGCCCTAAACCATGTTTAGAGACATCCCAAGAATCATAAGCATATTAACTAATAACAAGAATAGGATCACACATACACTAGAAAGGGATCGAGTTGAGATGTACTTTGATATTTAGGCGTGGCTCAATTCCAGACTCTAAACCTACCAAGACAAACAAACAAAATAAGCTAATTCGGAAGAGCATTGGACTGCTAATTGCAGAACTGAGAAGGAAAGTTACCATCATATATTCTTTGAACGATCTGTGGAATAATAATTCCGGCATAGGAATCTCCCGCAATGTACAGTGGATTACTAAGGAATTTCGGGTGGTCCAGGAACCACTGCAGTTCTCACAAAAGAGAAAGCCATCAGTTCTCTACTTTTGGGAACCAATTGCAGTATAATACTAACACTTATCCCAACTGACTGGAACAAAAATTACAAATTTTCTTACCTTTATGAGGAAACTATAAGCATATTGTGCAGATAAGGTATCACTACACCTGTAAGCTTCCCATGTTTTGGCATAGGAGAATCCAGTTCCAACAGGTTGATCCAAAAATATAATGTTGGCCACCTGCTCATTTTGTAAAGAACACAAACATTTATGTATATTACCTTCTGTAGATCTGTACCTAAAAATAAATTGTTGGGTGGAGTCCGGTGACTAAAGGGATTGCTGAGCGGAGGCCTGAAGGGCCAAGTCCAGCACCTTGCCTCTCGAAAATGTGGTGATATAAAAGGGGAAATATAGTTATATCTAGTTTTAGCGTAGTGGTAAACGTTGTATCTAACATAAATATAGATTGGATTAATCTTAAAGATTGAAAACTAACCTTGGTCCATGCATACTGATTCAACTCTAAAGATGGGATGTCCCCAGTGGAATTTGCATAGTTAAAGGTGAAAGGACCTAGCTTCAACAAAACATCATAAACCCAATTAAAGGGGGTTTAATAATGTAATTAAGGTAAGTATCACAGAAATTAAACAAAAATGATAGTGAATGAGATGATGGAGATGGAACATATATATATTATACCAATCTCATAGAGGAGACCAGAAAGAGCAGAGCAACCTGGGCCTCCAGTGAGCCATAGAAAGAGCGGATCGTTTTCTGGGCTCCTCTCAGATTCGATGAAGTAGTAAAACAGTTGAACTAGTTCAGATTCTCCCACACCTATGTAACTAATTAAACCAAACATACCAACAACAACAACATCATCATCAAATCGTAGGTATAACCGAGATAACCAGACAGTGCAGAAAGAAAGATAGAAGGGTTACCCAGTTTGGAGTTTGAATGGTAGTTTTCCTGGGAAACCAGGTAAGGTGTCAACTACCCAATGAGAAAATGTTGGAGTCAAAAACAGTAGCAGCAACACAAGGATTTTCATTGGTGAAGCCATGATCACTGAATCACTGGAAGCAAGCCCTTTAATAAGTTTGAACCCAAACTTGTCCTTCACTGCTCTATCCTAGAGATGGAGGAGGTAAATAGCCAGAAATGTCTTAATTGACTTCAACCCCCAAATGCTTATACATGAGTACCCACAACAAGGATAAATCTATACCTTTTTTCTTTTCTTTTTGTCCTTGGTAGGTTTTTGCGAGCAAAGCAAGCCGTTTAATCTTTATGTACAAACAGGATAGATGGGGGATCCATGGAATGGTCTTGGACTCTCGATCTACACGACTACACTATCGCTTTCCAAACTAATTGATATGTCATGACAATAGCCATGACATGAACCAATTATAAAGCATCAAATAAAGAGGAAATTATGCTATAATCATTAAATTATTTTGTTAGAATAATTTAGGTAGCAAGTTATTACAGACATTAATATAATTGTATAGGTGAAAAATATCAATCAATATTCCTTATCCAATACACTTCCAGCTCTAGTCTCTATCCCTCCGCTCTTTCTCTCCTTTTCTCTTCCTAGAACTCTGGCACCTGGAAATGTGAACAATAGGTGTTTGATATGGACGTGGAATCAAAAATCTGTTCAAAAGATATTGTAGCCATTGCAATCCTATTATTCTAACAATTGGTGCTTTCAGTGATTTCTCCATCCTGAAAGTATCCCCTTACCAGTATCAATTTATATATTTATTTATTTATCGTCACATCACAATCAGAAAACTTACGCCGTCAACGCTGGATTCTAGCTTCCGTCGCAAGGAGCAACAGACAAACTTATCAACATCGTCTGCCAGTTTTTCCGGCGAAGCATAGCGGCCATCGCCCAGCCACTGCCGTCCACCATTCTTTCCAGCCCGATCAGCATCCCCATCGCCGCACCAGCAGCCGTGAACACCAGTCCCAGCCTTCTCCGAAGACGCCTTCAGCCACTGCCACCATCACTGCCTGGAGTTCTTCCGTTGATTTCGCAGCCAAATCAGTGAAGCTTCCTCCATTTTTCAACAGTACCCACGGAATAACCGACGATCAGTAATCAACTTTCCAAATTCCAACTGTCCTAAAATTTCAATTATCCGTCAGTTAACAATTAAGGAGTATAATTTTTTTTTAATATAAAACATTTAGCTTTTTTGGTTAATTATTTGTTTAAAAAGAAAAAATCAAATCATATCCACCTATGTCTAGCATGAGAGTGACTCTCCCAAATAAGAGGTCATAGATTTGAACCACAGTAGAGACGGTATTGACTTGTGATGCAGAACATAGCACACATTCACGCACATTTGATCTCATACTATGTCTAAAATTAAGACTAATAGCGACTGGTTCATAGATGTCTATTGTATAATAGACGCTAATGAGCTGTTTTATACTAGTGGTCATTGCTTCATATGTTGATCACATGGTGAATTTATAATGGATTTTTATATGGTGTAACAAAAACTTATCAACATATAGTACATAAGGTCTACATGTTTCCAAAACCTTTGCATCTTCTCCATTTCCAACCACAAACATTAACATTATATTTATGCTACAATAAAGTTTCAATTTTATGCCAAGACCTTGTAATCTAATGGCACTTGGGTTGAACTCTGATATGAGAGGTTGTAAGTTCGAGCCTCAGGCATTATTAGCTCTAATAGAGTCAATAGCATTCACAAAATAAATAAAGTTCCAATTTTACTACAGCCAAATGTAAATATACCTATCCGTTCATAAATTCTCATTACACCATATAAAAATCTTCACATTAGCAATAAATCAATCCCTTGCTATTTTAATCATGGAATATGCATCCAATTACATAATCAAAGAGAATAATTGCTAAGCCATCCTTTATGTGTATTATACTTGATGGGGTGTGAACCCCGTGGGCTTGGGGCCCAAGAAGAAAAGAGATAAAGCCCAGACAAAGAAGGGAAGCCCAAGAAGAAAATGGAGCAAGCCCAAAAGAGATACGAGCCAAACCGAGAAGTCGGCTCGACCCGGAGGTCGGCACGGGTAGAGGGTCGGACTAACTAGCCGTTATTCCTAATTATCTACCCTTAAAAGTCCTATTTATCTACCTCATCCATAACCCCCAAATAAAGGCTACCTATTAAGTCTCCCACTTATTACCCCACTAATAACCAAGTTAATACCTATTAACTACCTTACTAAATGGTCCAACGGACACTTTTGGGGATGTGCTAGCTATAAAAGGAGGAGAAGACAAGAAGAAAGTGGGGGGGGGGGGGGGATCCACTCATTCACCTACACACATGGGAGGACTCTCCCAAATATTATCCTCCCACTCACCATCCTTTCTCTCATAGAATACTACACCACTCTCCCAAGAGAAGGCAATTTCACATACACAACAAGAAAGTTATCAAGAAGACTCCATTCTACCAAAAGAAGCATACTCCATCTCTATATACAAAATAGCCATACAACATGTACAAAGACACCTACAAAATACATAGTGGAATTAGGCTTGGCACCGCCCAAAAAGGCCCGTGGTTTTCACCTTTCGGTTTCCACGTAAAAAATCATCGAGTCATATTTTTTCTATTTTAGTAGCCTTATTATGAAAGGTGTATCCTCCAGCCAAAGGTTGTGTTGGACCTCCTTGGGCCTGAAAACCCTAAAACCAACAATACTATTATGTTAAGAGTTTATGTATATATTATGTATTCTGTTAGATTATGTATATTATCCTTCAAAAAAAATTATGTGCATTATGTTAGGAGTTTATGTGTATTCTATTATACAATTATGTACATTCAAAACATTTTTTTTAAGTTAACAGCAAAAACGAGAAATGAAATTTCTACAAAAAAAAAAAAAAAAAAAAAAAAACAAAAAAAAAAAACAAAAACAAAAACAAAACGACGTCGTTTTCGACTAAACTGGTACGCAATATAATTTGCCACACTCTAGACCTGCATTGGTTCCTAGTCTCATGCCTCTCATGGATCAGGTCTGGATCAACCCGAGTTTTTAATTATTTCTACATTTAATTTATAAAAATTATTAATTTTATATAATTCCTTATATATATTTACTGAGTTGGGGCGCCATTATATCGTTGGTGGCAACAAATACTACCCCACCTACTTGCCTCACCATGTTCAATTGAGGTGAGTAAAGTCAAGTAGCATTTGCTAAATAACTAGTAGTTCAATGACACCTCGGTGACTCTTCTAAATGGGATGTCATAGGTTTGTATAATAGAGTCTGTCATACTAAAAAAAACATAAATGTTCTAATTTTATGACTAGAGATAAGATGAAGTTATCAAATATTTCTAAATATAAAAAATAAATTAAATTAATTTTTTTTTTAAAAAAAAGGACAACTAGTTGTCATGTAATAGTTATATTGTGTGGGCCACGATTGATGTCGTTTCATGAAATTGTTTTCAGGCGATCCGTTGCAATGTATATTATTCTAACACATAAAGTACATTATTTTAACACATAATGTACATTATCTTACCCCGAAAATTTTATTATTCTAACACATAATGTACATTATTGTAACTCATAAAATTCAACAACGTCATTTTGAATCGTGATCCAAACAACTGTGTGGACCATAATTTGTCATTATCATGGCAGACAACTCAAAGTTGTCCATCAACCATGTTGGGCAAACCATAATAACACGCAGATTAAACCTAGAACGAGTCAAGGTGCAAAATGTGTTGATCACATCTTACAACTTTGGGCAATTATAACCCTAGTCAAATTGGTTGGACAGTGAATTTGGTAATCACAAAATTCTAAGTCCTGTAGACAGAAAAATGAAACTGAATCGTTTAACAACTCCTAGTGCATAATCAGTAAGTAGAGGGTCAATCCCTTCAAAAGATCGCCAAAAATTTACCATTTTAATTATGGAATATGTATTCAATATAATATTAGATAATAATCAAAGAGGATAAATGCTAAGCCATCTCTGAATCATCGACATACATTGTTGTGGCATATATTCTGGTGATGTATGACCTGCTCCCTGAGGTATGTTTAACAACAAATTAAATCAATGCTAATTAGTGCACTAATTACATTCCAAGTGTTAAACTTATGATTAATGCAGGTTGAAATGTTGTCTTAATTACCTTTACAGTTGCATATGCCAACTCATACTCATTCTGTGAATACTTCATGGCATATCTGCATTCATCAACATCACAACACCTTTCAGTTAAAGCCATTAATGTACGTTACAAAGAACCCAACAAGTTAATTAAACAACAGACCCTGCAACTTGATCTTCAACAAACCAAGGTCTCCACTCGTCTTCAATCGAAACTTTTAAGGATTCTATCCATTCTTCTGTGCTCACATGAGGAACGATCATGTCGTGATTCCCACTGTATAAGCCCGTTCACATAATTAGCTTCTCGAGAACATATAATAGAACACGAGAAAGATAACGGATAGACTAGTGCTCGAATTAAAAGAGTTAATTACCTGTAGACTAGAACTCGACAAGATTTATTAGTGAAACTGCGATGATAATCAACCGTGTTTTTGACATTATAAACATATGTTTCACTCCTCTCCACTTCAGGTGGACCACTCAATGTATGGTTGCATCTAAGCCACTCTGTCATAGTTCCCTGTTGGCCATTATCATCACTGTCAACTTTCTCTTTATTTGCTTCATTTTTATGGTTAATATATTGATCTCTCATTCTCGATTTCTAACCACATATATTGCATAAGGTCTACATGTTACCAAAACCTCAGCATCTTCTCCATTTCTAACCATCCACAAATATTAACATTATATTTATGCTACAATAACGTTCCAATTTTACTACAACCAAATGTAAAAATACCTATACATTCATAAATTCTTATTACACCATATAAAAATCATCACATTAGCATTAAATCAATCCCTTGCTATTTTATTTATGGAATATGCATCCAATTACATAATCAAAGAGAATAATTGCTAAGCCATCTCTGAAGCATTGCCAAGCATTGTTGTGGCTTATACTCTGGTGCTGTATGACCTGCTCCCTATTGTTAATGAAGAAAAGCATGCTTAAATTCTAAGTGTTGAGTTGTGTAATCAATACTTGTTCAAATGTTATCTTACCTTTACAGTTGCATATGTCAACTCATACTCCTTCTCTAAATACTTCATGGTGTATCTGTATTATATTCATCAACACTACAACACCTTTCAGTTAAGGTCCAGATTAATAATGTATATTACAAAAATCCCAAGAACTTAAACAATAGACCCACCCTGCAACTTGATCTTCAACAAACCAAGGTCTCCACTCGTCTTCAACCACAAAGTTTAAGGACTCTATCCATTCTTCTGTGCTCAAATGAGGAATAACCATGTCATGATCCCCACTGCACGCTTATAGAATTAGCTTCTTCAAAACCACGGTTAAGATGGAATGAACGCAAGAAAGATGATGGCTAGCTACTCGAAAACATCACCTGTAGATTAGAGCACGACAAGATTTGTTGGTGAAACTCTTATGATAATCGACTGTGCTTTTGACATCATAAATGTATGCTTCAGTCCTCTCCTCGCATCTGACCCACTCTGTTATTGATTCCTGTTGGCAACCAGATATTCATACCATCATCACTATAAACTTTTTTTTAATTTGTTTCATTTCTTATGGATGTATGGTTACTTGGTAAGTATCGTTTAGTCACTAGACGTACCTCACGCACGTGAAGTGCTTTCTGGGCAATTTTGTTATTTGCCCAAATGGAAGAGTACAAATAATTATCGTCCTGCATGAATGTACAACTTAAGACAAAACAAGAAAGCTAAGCTTAAGAAGTTATAGAATAATGGAAGTATATGAGGCTACAGACTTACTCTGCACCAGTGTTGCAATAAAAGGAGACTGGTAACATTTTCACCAATAGAGCTCACATCTAGACTCAGTAAATTTTTATTGCTACACTTTGGTTCTAAAATTTGCTCCTCGTTAACCTTTTCAGTACACTACACACAAAACCACACCGATCATTGTTAGATCCTTGAAGACAAATTTGATTAATATTCTTACAGAAAATTAAACTGTCTGCTAACCTTTGATACTCTTTCAAGATCATATTGACATGCTGCACTTTGCGGATGTTCATCTATGTAATGCCCATCGCAACTTACTTTTGTGGACTGCATTGCAGCAGTTTGTGAAATGAAGCAGACATGATTTAAACTAACATAATTCGGATACTACCTTGTACAGATTGTCTGATAAAAGCCCCATTCGATGAGCATATACCACTCTATTGTTGTTGTCTGCATATTTGTCAGTTGCGGGATTGCCTTCAACATAGCCCTAAACCATGTTTAGAGACATCCCAAGAATCATAAGCATATTAACTAATAACAAGAATAGGATCACACATACACTAGAAAGGGATCGAGTTGAGATGTACTTTGATATTTAGGCGTGGCTCAATTCCAGACTCTAAACCTACCAAGACAAACAAACAACATAAGCTAATTCGGAAGAGCATTGGACTGCTAATTGCAGAACCGAGAAGAAGGTAAGTTACCAATTACCATCATATATTCTTTGAACGATCTGTGGAATAATAATTCCGGCATAGGAATCTCCCGCAATGTACAGTGGATTACTAAGGAATTTCGGGTGGTCCAGGAACCACTGCAGTTCTCACAAAAGAGAAAGCCATCAGTTCTCTACTTTTGGGAACCAATTGCAGTATAATACTAACACTTATCCCAACTGATTGGAACAAAAATTACAAATTTTCTTACCTTTACGAGGAAACTATAAGCGTATTGTGCAGATAAGGTATCACTACACCTGTAAGCTTCCCATGTTTCTGCATAGGAGAATCCAGTTCCAACAGGTTGATCCAAAAATATAATGTTGGCCACCTGCTCATTTTGTAAACAACACAAACATTTATGTATATTAAGGGGATTGTTGAGCGGAGACCTGAAGGGCTAAGTCCAACACCTTACCTCTCGAAAATGTGGTGATATAAAAGGGGAAATAAAGTTATATCTAGTTTTGGCGTGGTTGTATCTAACATAAATATACATTGGATTAATCTTAAAGATTGAAAAGTAACCTTGGTCCATGCATACTGATTCAACTCCAAAGATGGGATGTCCCCAGTGGAATTTGCATAATTAAAGGTGAAAGGACCTAGCTTCAACAAAACATCATAAACCCAATTAAGGGGAATTTAATAATGTTATGTAATTAAGGTAAGTATCACAGAAATTAAACAAAAATGATAGTGAATGATATATATATTATACCAATCTCATAGAGGAGAGCGGAGAGAGCAGAGCAACCTGGGCCTCCACTGAGCCATAGCAAGAGCGGATCGTTTTCTGGGCTCCTCTCCGATTCGATAAAGTAGTAAAACAGTTGAACTTGTTCAAATTCTCCCACACCAATGTAACTAATTAAACCAAACATACCGACAACATCATCAAATCGTAGGTATAACCAGACACTGCAGAAAGAAAGATAGAAGCTAAGGGTTACCCAGTTTGGAGTTTGAATGGTAGTTTTCCTGGGAAACCAGGTAAGGTATCAACTACCCAATGAGAAAATGTTGGAGCCAAAAACAGCAGCAGAAACACAAGGATTTCCATTGGCGAAGCCATGATCACAATGCTTCTCCACCCTGCAACAACTCATTTCATGGAGCGTCTAATAATAGTCCCTCAGCTCTCTCCATCTACTTTTTTGAGTGACAGTGAAACCGCGTCCGCAGTTACTACAAATAGTATTTTATGACAAATATATTCCCTCCATTTAGCACGTCTCTTTTTTTTTTTTTGAAAACACGTCTCTTTTTAATACCTATGAAACATCGTACTTTCGACATTTCTAACCCTCAACGCCTCAACTATCCATGGCAACCACAAATTATTATGTGGACCTTGTGGATCATAACATTATTTGTATGTTGAATATACATTATATAAAATAATATATTTTTAGTACTCAAAAAATGCATTTTTTTTAATATAATATATATTTTTAATATAATAATAAAAGTACAATATTTGTATATTGAATGTATATTATTTGATAATATATAAAATAATATATTCTCGGTACTCAAATAATGTATTTTTTAATTATGATCTACACAATAATAATTGTCATGGCCACACTCTGGACTTGAATTGGTTCCTAGTCCCATGCCTCTCATGGATCAGGTCTAGGTCAACTCGAGTTTTTAATTATTTCTAAATTTAATTTATAAAAATTATTAATTTTTTTTGAAGGGATAGAAATTATTAATTTTATATAATTCCTTATATATGTTTACTGAGTTGGGGCGCCATTATATCGTTGGTGGCAACAATACTACCCCACCTACTTGGCTCACCATGTTAAATTGTGGAAGTAGCATTTGCCAAGTAGCTTGTAGTTCAATGACACTTCGGTGACTCTTCTAAATGAGATGTCATTGGTTTGTATAATAGAATTTGTCATACTAAAAACATAGATGTTCTAATTTTATGACTAGAGGTAAGATTAAGTTATCAAATATTTCTAAATATAAAAAAAATAAATTAATTTAATTTTTTTTTAAAGGACAAGTAGTTGTCATGCAATAGTTATTGTGTGGACCACATTTGATGTCATTTCGTATAAAATTTTTTCACGCGGCCCGCTACAATATACATTAGTCTAACGCATAATGCACATTATATTATCTTAACCTGAAAGTTTCATTATTCTAACACATAATATACATTATTGTAACTCATAAAATTCAACAACGTCATTTTGAATCGTGATCCACACAATTGTGTGGACCATAATTTGCAGACAACTCAAAGTTGTCCATCACCCATGTTGGGCAAATCATAATAACACGCAGATTAAACCTAGAACGAGTCAAGGTGCAAAATGTGTTGCATTTGCATGATGAAGGGATATATGAAAAAAAATTTGCTATCGGTATCACATATTACAATTTTGGGCAATTATAACCCTAGTCAAATTGGTTAGACATTGAATTTGGTAATCACAAAATCTTAAGTCCGACTAATAAGGAGAACGGCAAGTAGACAGAAAAATGAAACTAAATCATTTAATAACTCCTAGTGCATAACCGGTAAGTAGAGGGTCAATCCCTTCAAGAGATCGCCAAACACTTACCATTTTAATATGGAATATAATATGCATTCAATATAATTTTACATAATAATCAAAGAGGATAAATGCTAAGCCATCTTTGAATCATTGGCAGGCATTCTCGTGGCTTATATTCTGGTGCTGTATGACCTGCTCCCTGATGTATGTTTAACAACAAATCAATGCTAATTACTGCACTAACTACATTCCAAGTGTTAAACTTATGATTAATGCTTGTTGAAATGTTGTCTTAATTACCTTTACAGTTGCATATGTCAACTCATACTCCTTCTGTGAATACTTCATGGTATATCTGCATTCATCAACATCACAACACCTTTCAGCTAAAGCCATTAATGTATACATTTACAAATAAAGATCCCAACAAGTTAAACAACAGACCCACCCTGCAACTTGATCTTCAACAAACCAAGGTCTCCAATCATCTTCAACACCAACTTTCAAGGATTCTATCCATTTTTCTGTGCTCACATGAGGAACGATCATGTCGTGGTCCCCACTGTATAAGCCCGTTCACATAATTAGCTTCTCGAGAACATATAATAGAACACAAGAAGGATAACGGGTAGACTAGTGCTCGAATTGAAAGAGTTAATTACCTGTAGATTAGAACTCGACAAGATTTGTTAGTGAAACTGCGATGATAATCAACCGTGTTTTTCACATTAAAAACGTATGTTTCACTCCTCTCCGCTTCAGGTGGACCACTCAAGGTATGGTTGCATCTAAGCCACTCTGTCATAGTTCCCTGTTGGCCATTATCATCACTGTCAACTCTCTTTATTTGCTTCATTTTTATGGTTAATATATATATCTCTCATTCTCGATTTCTCGCAATCTTGTTACACATACCTCACGCACACCGAGTGCTTTCTGCACAATTTTGTTATTTGCCCAGGAGTAGGCGAACAAATAATTATCGTCCTGCATAAATCCACAACTTAGCACAAACTAAGAAAAGACATCATAGAACGAATGTATATTATATTGGGATAGATAATTACGTACTCTGCACCATTGTTGTGGTAGATTTTCACCATCTAGACTTAGTAAAATTTCCGGGTTACACGCGGGTTCTAGAATTTGTGGCATATTAATCTTTTCAGTGCACTACACACAAAACCACACCTATAGTTATGTGGATCGATCCGGGTTGAAGACAAATTCGACATTCTTTTATGAAAAAACAAAAAATGGAGCTAAATGCTAACCTTTGTTACTCTTTGAAGGTCATATTGACACGCTGAATTGTGTGGAAGCGCATCTATGTAATTTCCATTGCAACTTTCTTTCGTGGACTGCATATATAGCAGAAGTCTATGAATTGAAACCAAGCAGACAGGAAAGCTCAAATGGCTTAACTTAAGTATATGCAAAATTGCAAATACTACCTTGTACAGATTGTCTGATAAAAACCCCATTCGATAGCCATACACCACTCTATTATTAGTGTCTGAGAATCGGTGAGTCAATGGATTGCCTTCTATATACCCCTAAACCATGGGTTCAAATATAACCGAAAAATCATGAGCACATTAACTAAGAAGAACATATGAGACGGGAGAGAAGGGGTTGAGATAATGAGATCGATGTACTTTCATATTTAGTCGCGGCTCAATTCCAGATTCTAAACCTACATACCAAGACAAACAAACAAACAACAACATAAGCTAGCTCAGAAGAGTATTGGAATATAATGCAAATTGCAGAAAACAAGGTGAAGTATGTACCATCATATATATTGCGAACGACGAGTGGAACAGTGATTCCAGAATAGGAATCTCCAGCAACATAGAGTGGATTGTTAAGGAATGTAGGATGGTCCAGGAGCCACTGCAGTTCACATAAAACCACATAAATATAATCCTCCCCCTCAAATTAAAGTCTGCTTGCTTGGAACAAATTAAAAATTAGAAATTGTGTTACCTGTACGAGGAAACTATAAGTATGTTGTGCAGATAAAGTATCATTAGTGTTGTAAGCATCTGATGTTTCTGAATAGGAATATCCAGTTCCAACTGGTTGATCCACAAATATGATGTTGGCCACCTAGTTAATATAATATAATATGTAAAGGGTTTTAATTTGTTACTCTCACAATATAATTCAACACAAACAAACAGAATCTGTCTGAAATTGGAAGTAAGGGTAAAGATTGAAAACCAAACTAACTAACCTTGGTCCATGCATAGGGGTTCAACTCCAAATCTGGGATGTCCCCAGTGGAATTTGCATAGTTAATGGTCAAAGGACCTTCAACAAAACATACATAAACCCATGGGTTTTGGAGTTTTAATAAAAATGATAATGAATGAGATGAGAGAACGAACTAAGATACCAATTTCAAAGAAGAAGGCAGAGAGTCCAGAGCAACCTGGACCACCAGTGAGCCATAGCAAGAGTGGATCAGTTTCTGGGCTCTTCTCAGATTCAATGAAATAGTAAAACAGTTGAATTTCTTGAGATTCTCCCACACCTATGTAACTAAAAACAAAAACAAAAAAACATCATGAAATGGACAAGGAGACAGTAGAGAGGCAGAAAGAAAGAAAAGGGGTACCCAGTATGGAGTTTGAATGGAAGTTTTGCTGGGAAACCAGGCAGAGTTTCAACCACCGCATGTAAAAACGTTGGAGCCAAAAACAGTAGCAGAAACGTCGACGCAAGGATTTTGAATGTTGAGGCCATGACGACAAAGGCTTATCCAGCTAGCCTACACTGCTAGCTCATTTCATGGAGCATTTAAATATATATTTAATAATGCTCCCATCCCTCCTTCCATTTCCAAATACTGAGTATGACTGTAACCTTACATTCTGTCGCGTTTCAAAACACTTTTTTTTTTTTTTTTTGCTTACAAAGTAACCACGTAAGCTATGTTTAGAAGTGTGCATTAAGTAAATAAATTCAATGTGATATGCTCAACCATGTGATAAGTAGAGGAGTCAAACGAACGGGTTAGTTCGAAGTCCAGGTCAAGCCTAGTTCGGACCGGTCCATTTACTCTTGCGACAGACTAGAGCTACCCTGTTTTATACTATGAATGTAATCCATGAGGGTCTGCAAAGTTTGATTCTTATTTAAGAAAGACCTTGTCATTTGCATTCACTTACCAATAGTCCCAAAATGTTGAGTTCTCTTCACTTTTCTAATCTTTCAATTACTTTTTTGTTTATCCAAATCGACGTGTAAATATTTGGTTAAAAGATATTTATATTAGGGAGAGACGTGTAGGAGAAAGATGAGTATTAGAGGTGAAACTTTGGAAGAATGACCAGGGATCGAGTCTCATCAGCGGCAGTGAGGGGGCTCCTTGTGCGCAGTGAGCAATTTACATCCTCCCAAATGCATTTACATCCTCCCAAATGCTTTGTCGGGCCGGAGTGTGGGGGGCCCTTAGGGTTGGGGTTCAGCCTTTTGGAAGAATATATATATGCACACCATATTGTGAATGCTCTTATTAATTGCTACACTTGATATATGAGAAATGATAAGTATATTTTATGAAGTAAAATTAGCACAATATGTTAACATAACTTACTTTATTTTTTCAATATAAAAGAAAATATGACAATATAAAAAAGTACATGTGGAATAATTCTAGTCAAATTGATCAGATAGTTAGTTTCGTAACTATAATAAAGTTCTAAGTTCTACTTTATATATAACTAATTTATTTTTTTAATGTGATCTTTTATTGTTCAAAATCACTAATCGAGTTTTATCAAGAATGCGTCTTTGAATAGAGATATCTTTTACCTTAAAATTAAAGAAAAGTGGGAGGGACCAAGGGAATTGTTTGATGAAAACGAGTAACTGAATTGGGGACAGAAGTCCCATCATAGATACGAAAAATCTAGGCCATTCATATTTATTGATCCTAGCTACTCACAATAGAAACCCATTCAACTACCCGGTAAGTACCAACCAAACAAGTACAGGCATGGGGTCGGTCAGCTGGTTCACCTTTGAATCTTTTGAATGGAAAATGATGTGTATTTTCATTTTATATTCTTAATTTTTATTCTCACACACAAAATTTTGATATAGACACTTGTATTGAAATTTACATGCAAGTAATAACACTCCTTTTGAATTTATTAACAACTGTTTTTTTTTTTTCTTTTTTGTAATTATTCTTTTATAACTCTAGAGTTTTTGTGAAACTGGACTATATTTTGGATCACATGAACTCGCCATAAACCTATGAAGAAGTAATAAATCACTAAATCAAGTCAATTTAGTTTTGAAACTCAACATAAAACTATAGGCACAAAGATGATCATTACTAAACTTGGGAGTCATGTTTTAGAAGCAAAGATATTATCTAGAAGTAGTGTAAGTCATAAAGTCTTGATTCCAAGAATGTCATTTACTCCGTCATACTTCAAACTGTCTTTTAATTAAGTTTTAAATTTCAAAAAAGACAATTCCCTCTAATCGTCTCTTATGCAATGACGATTAACAAGAGTCAGGATCAATAATCACTTTCTTACGTAAGTATCTTTTTGAAAAGACCAGTATTCAACCACCGACAATTGCATGTTGCTATTTTAAGAGTTTATGACCTGCCCTCTGTTGGGAGAAGAAGAAATGAATGATAATTACTGCACTAATTACGTTCACAGTAAGATTAATGCTTGTTTTATTGTTGTCTTACCTTCATAGTTGCGTATGTCAACTCAAATATATTAGAATCAAAATTCAAGGAATTTCTTTTTCACTGACCTCAAATTTAATTCATTCTCAATTCTATCTCGAATCAGAAGGCCATAACTATTCGACATAAATGACATGTAAATCACAAATAAAATAAAATAAAAATTGAATAAAAGAGATTTCAGAGAAGTAAGAATTTGAAAATACTGGTAATTATAGGTATCAAACATTCCGTTGATACTACCAAACATTGTGTTTGCCATTCTCAGGGGAAAAGATTTCAGCTTTTCAAAATTTTGCATTTTTCTTCCCAGATTATACAAAATCTACAACAAAAAGTGTACTTCCCTGACCCGAAATAGTTATCAGAGCAACAGTCCTTCTGTGAGACAAAAACACAAACACCTGAGAAGCATAGCTTGAGCACCCCGCTACTCTTCATCATCATCATCATCACCCAAACCATCGCCGTCATACCCACCGCCCATTTCACAGACCCTTTCCCATATATTCTTCTCCACCGGCACAACCGACAGCCTGGGCTGCCGGAAAAGCCCAAACCCTTTCAACCCTTGATCCCTTTTCATCTCTGCCAAGTCCACGGGCCTTCTCATCTCCCCCACAGCCTTCACATCCACCGCTCCGCCACCGTCCTTGCTCTCCTCGTCCCCGTACCAGCCGCGGACCACAGAGACCACTCCCACCACTCGCCGCGCCCTGCTGCCGGAATGGTAGAAGAAGCAGAGGTCCCCTACGTGCATCGCCTTCATGTTCTTCTGCGCTTGCTTGTTCTTCACCCCGTCCCACTTGGATAAACCCTTGTTGGCCGATTGGTCCTCCCACGACCACTCCCCCGGCTCCGTTTTCAGCAACCAGTACTCAGTTCTCTCACCCATCTTCCCTCCACTCCCCCCGTAACCGCTTATGCTTCAGCGGGAACAACCCTTATACTAATTTACGTTCATTTTTGGCGCGAAAATACCGTCCTTTCTTCTGACAGTAAAAAAAAAAAAAAAACAATCTTTTCACAATTCATTAATCTACGTTCATTTTTGGCGCGAAAATACCGTCCTTTTCTTCTGAGTTAATGCATACAAAGCCTACAGGCCCAAATACAAAGAACGCGGCTCACAGCAAATTATGTAAGGTGCATTCGGTTGCAAAACGGTGCCATTTTAGTTAAAAAAATGCGCGTCCCATTTAAAGAAGAAATCAGATTCGATTCCCGGCAATAGCATTTTTATATATTCAGAAATTCATAACTATATATCCAGAAATTTATAACTATATATCCACAAATTCATAACTATATATCCACAGTGAATGAATGAAGTAAAAATCCACAATGAATGAATGAATGAAGTAAAAATCCACAATGAATGAACTAAATATCCACAATGAATGAACTAAATATCCATAAATTCATAACTATATATCCACAGTGAATGAATGAAGTAAATATCTACAATGAATGAACTAAATATCCACAATAAATAAACTAAATATCCATAAATTCATAACTATATATCCACAAATTTATAACTATATATCCAAAAATTCATAACTATATATCCACAATAATGCTATTGCCGAGAATCGAACCTGAATTTTTTTTACTTTAAAGTGGGACACGCGTTTTTAGTCAAACGACGTCGTTTTGCAGATAAATGTTAATGCATACAAAGCCAGAGGTACAGGCCCAAATACAAAGAGCGCGGCCCACAGGGTGGACTATAACTAACTATGCTAATGATAGAAATCAAACTCAAGTGGCTGGGTTGAGCGCAAATTATGCCATGGAATCGTGTTCACCGAGAATGGTGAACACAAGGCAAAACAACGTCGTTTTTAGGCAAAAAATAATAATAAATTCGCGGATGTGGAGTTAACGGCGCGCGTTTGATCAAATTATGAATTTCTGTTATGCGATTATGAATTTTCTGTTATGAGATTATGAATTTTCATAAAATTCATAATCTCATAACAGAAAATTCATAATCTTATAACAGAAAATTCATAATCTCATGGTTCCAAAGTGAATGTGTAGGCATGGTTCCAAAGTGAATGTGCAGGCATGGATTCATAATTTATGAATGTCCGTGATTTTGGACGGGAATATGTAGGCATGGTTCCAAAATGAATGTGCAGGCATGAATTCATAATTTATGAATGTTCGAAATTATGAATGTAATGAAAATTCATAATCTCATAACAAAAAATTCATAATCGCATAACAGAAAATTCATAATCTCATAACTGAAAATTCATAATCTCATAACAGAAAATTCATAATCTCATGGTTCCAAAGTGAATGTGTAGGCATGGTTCCAAAGTGAATGTGCAGGCATGGATTCATAATTTATGAATGTCCGTGATTTCGGACGGGAATGTGTAGGCATGGTTCCAAAGTGAATGTGCAGGCATGAATTCATAATTTATGAATGTCCGAAATCTTTGTTCACCTCAAATTAAAGTGAAACCGCAAAATGTGAAAATAAAGAAGAAAAGTCACGCAATTAATTAAGGAAAAAAAAAATAACGGTGTAGTAACACCGTTGGAACCGTGTTCACCATGAATGGTGAACACGGTTCCATGGCATAACGTCTCTGGGTTGAGAGTATAGACCAAGAACTACTAGACCAGTGTGCCTCTCGTGTTTGAGTTGCCCCTTGCTAAGGATCCAGGACCCCTATTTATAGCATACCTCCCTCCTCCCTTGGCGTCCACGCGTCCCACGTAATCCATCGCTACGCAGGCCGACACGTTCGCCGTAATGCCACACCACACCATCCGCACCACGCGACCCCGGCAACGCACACCGCCCCACACCCGGGAAGGGGGGGCCATTGACATGCCCGGGGACGCACCACCCCCGCCGGCCGCGCCGCGGCCTGAGGTAACCAGCAGGACCCGTCGCCGGCCGGCCAATGGCCTGTGGTCAAGGCTGCCACGCGAGAAAGTTGGAACAAATAAAAGGTGTCGTGCCTTGGTAACAACGAGTTAGTGTGGGCTAGTGGTTTGAGGTGTGCCAGGCTATGCGGGCACCCTTGGTTCCTTTTACTCTGGTCTTTGCAACCTGCTTCCCTTCACCCGCCGCCGACATGACGGGCTGCGCAGTGCCCCCGCCGGCCACGCCTCGCCGCCTGGAATCCGACGAGAGCCCCCGCCGGTCAGTTACCGGTCGGCGTTTCTTCTCGGAAAACTCTTCTCCCTTCTCTTTTGGGTCACCATGCCCCTTGTCCTTTTAGCTTAATAAGACTTGGGCCAATCTCCTTTCTTCACCTGTTCACCACCCCCACTTGGGTCAATATCTTGCCAATAAAATGGACCCCCAGGGTCCCATATCCCCATCACCTGTAAATGTGTCTAGTACAAAAATATAATTCAATTTATCAGCTTAGTAATTTCTCTCAAATGCAATTATTAGATCAAATATAATTTCCAATCACCAGTGATTTATCTTTGAAGACGAAATTATTATTTTTCATTATTTGCTTAAAATTTAGTTACTAGTAACTAAGAATTAAGTCGAAAAGAACAAATGTAGAAGATTTAAAAGTCGTGAAACCCAATGTGAAAAAATTAATAATCGACGAACAAATGTAAAAAAGTAAATAAATAAACCTCCTTCAAAAAGCTGAAGTTCAAAACCTTATCCCTTTCATTCAACACTTATCCAGGTTTACAATGGCAAATGCAGAAATATTTTAAGCAAACAAATTAATGGATAATTCTAGTCTCTTGACAACAGTTTCTTTCACTACATGCAACAAGGTGACTCTGACTCTACAGTTTAGGGGGTTTTACAGCTAGTTTGTATGAATTTAGTAAGACAACAGATCTAGCCAATTTTGCCTGACTTGACTGTATATATATACAGAGAAAGCCGGAGAAGAAACCATTAACTGCCAGATTGAGCGAGCTACCGCACTTCCCCGTCCTCGCCATCCTTGTAATCCTCCTCATATTCGCCGCTTCTATGAGAACTGGTCCTGTGATCTCTCTTGTGTTTCTTGTGCTGCCCCTCGGCTTTCGTTTCCCATCCATGCTGCTCCCCCTATCATATAAACGACTTATATTTATGCTGTTAAGAGTAAATGTTGAAGCATGTGCTCCATCTCAACTAAAAGCCTAAGCTGATAGTTGGATTGTACATTAATGGTTTTCGAACCCATGACCTTTGGTCTGACTCTGATACCAAATTGAAGCATGTGCTCCATCTCAACTAAAAGTCTAAGCTGATAGTTGGATTGCACATTAATGGTTATATGCTCAACAATCGGACGGTTCAAAATATAAGAGAGTGTTTCGTACCTGTTTCGACTTCTTGTGGTCACTACTGTGGCGGTGAGAGCTCCTTGACCGATCCTTTTCGCCTTCGTCTACACTTGCATCGTCCATGGAACTGGAATGTCGCTTTCGGTGTTTCTTGTCCCTGTCGCTTCCGGTTCTTCTGGTGTCTTCGATACTGTATGATTCTGTCTTATCGCTGTCGGTACTTTCTTTTCTAGCCCCCCTATCTTTGCCTCCCCGGCTGCTTTCATCTCCTCTATCTTTTTCCCTTCCATGTTTTTCTTTCTTTTCCCCGTCTTTCCTGTCTTTTTCCTTCCTAGCCTGCACCGTAGTAACAAAATCATACTCGTAATGCTCTCTGCACTATATATGAAAACTTTCATGAAGGAAATGGAGATGAGTTTTAAACCTTCTCATCCCGACGTTTTCTTTCCTTCTCTTTAGCCTTTTCTTTTAGTTCTGAAACAAATTTATCGAAAACCTCCTGCAAAAAGCCCTCTTCATTCATCTTCCTGTATGTAGGCATCAGACAGGGAGAGTCAGACTTTCCTCGGGAAGCATGAAAGCTAAATGCCGTTTAAAAAAAAAAAAAAAAAAAAAAAAAAAAAAAAATCTCGCTCTCGATCACTATTCCGACAAAATTAAGATACAAGCTAAAGAACCTGTCTTGCCTGTCCTCGAGTAATGGTTTACAGTCCTCCCATCTTGACGATGCAGTGATTTCCTACAATGAAAGCGAATTATATCAATTGAATGGATAAAAGGAATGGCGTTATTATTAGATCAACAGCCACAATACGATAAGAGAGCATTAGAGGGGGTATGTACAAATTAAGCACCTTAGAATCGCATAAAAGTTCATAGAAGTCATCTGCAAGACGTTTACGTCTTTTAACTTCTTTTTCTTCTTTTTCCTTGGCCCTTTCCATCAGCTCTTCAAAAACAACCTTTTAACACAAAGTACGAACATCAGATTGAGAAATGTAATAAACAAAAAACAAACTGAAGCAAAATAAGAGGATCTGAGACAGGAAAAAGCTAAGAATTATTATTATTATTATTCTATAGGTAGAAATGAAGAGGAAAAGTATACCTTGAAGTTAGTATCTGATATAGGTGGCGAGCTAATATCTACTGAAATTGCAGCCTTTAAGTCTTCAAAGGTCCAGCTTGATGTCAGAGAAATCTGAAAGTATAGAGTATAGACAACTTAGAATGCTGTAAAAACACAAAACGACAAGACCAAAAGGAATAATTACCTCACGCATTTTAACTGCATCTCTTATACGGGCCTTGTCATCGAGATACTGCAGAATGCACAGAATTAAACATAAATGCATAGAAACATATCATTGTACCCCAAGTTAAATGGAAACGCAATGAAGCCCTGTAATGTAAATGAGTTGAAAAGGGACTCGAGGCGGCCATGATTCAAGAGGGAGGGAGAAGAACTTCTTTCTTGAATTTCATATACTCATATGGTGACATTTATAGACAGCTTTTCATAAAATATATCACTAACATCACGGGCGATTTATATTCTAATTAGTAATTACTTTCACAGCAATTTACCTGCTTCTCCAGCTCCTCTACAACATCTTCAAACAAATCTTTTGCTGTGGACCCTGTGGTGTTGGATGTTACAGCAAGATATGCAGGTGAATCTTTAACCTACAAATGGAACCATCTTTAGAAGAAGAAAAAAAAAAAAAAAATTATATTAAGAGGGTCGCTCTCATGGGACAGAGAAGTAACCCACCTTCATGCTATAGTCACGCCAGTGAGTTCTGACTGTAAGAGAACCTTCAGCAACATGCTCTTCCATTAGTTTGCGAAACTCGTCACGGTTTTTACGTTCTGTTTTCCTCAACTCCTCCTATTGTGTGTGTGTGTGTGTGAGAGAGAGAGAGAGAGAGGGAGAGAAATAGAGAAGGGAGAAATTATATGAGCAAAACAATAAGTGAAGTTCTGAATTCAAGGAGGTAAGTGATTATTTACTAATTTACCATTCGCAACTTCCTTTGCTCATCTTCATCCCTCTCTAAATCACGTATATACTCCTAACATACACCAAAATAAGTTTAAATTAGTACTAATAACTTTATTCTAGTACAACTCTTGTATGGTAAGATAAAGTTGCTCCATAGAAAAGCAACTTAGGATTACCTGAAATATTTCCAAGCGCTCAAATTTCTCAAGGCGTGAGGACCTTTCATCAGCCTCTAAGCGGTCTTGGACCCTCCGCCATTGACTGCTTGCCTGGAGCAACAAGATAGGGAATAAGATAAGTGATATTCTTTCCAAAGAAAACATGTTTCTGTGAAGTACAATATATTCAATGAACATTGTACCTTAATGAAGTCACAGGATTTCAAAAATTCCAAGTATTCTATTCTATTGCGCTTGTTCTCCTCCAATGCCTTTGCTCTTTCCTGATAAAAAACCAATAGGAGGCTAATTATAGAAAAAGCTCCTTTTTTAACAAGTAACCATAAAATGGACACTGGGGGTGTCTTCGATTTACAAGTACCATAAAAGTTCAACAAATAAACACAACCTTAGAATGCACTTAAGGACTTTAGAAAAGAATTAGACTTCAACAAAAGCTATAGAACCACGGAATTGCAAATAGTAACTAAAAAATAAATTTACACAATGAATAAGATTTTGGCAGCCAGAGGGCTCAAAAATATATAAAACAAACACTTTAGTTCCCTTTCCGTGATGAGAAGTTCACCTTTTTTTCAAGTTCTTCTATGTAATCTTGAAAAAGATCCTCACGGTCCTTTGCTCGTTCAACAGCTTTATAACGTTCATCATTTTCAAAGATAGATATTGCTTTACTGAAGAACCAACAAGACAATGGTTAGGTAATAAAAACAATACAATATTGACCATAACCTAAAACAACCTTTAGAGATAACACTGCTATATAAGAACAATGACCAAAAACTGTTTAAATTTTTAAACGTTAAAGAATAAGAACATTTAGAAGAACAAGATAATCTACACAGTAGAATAGAAAGACAGACCTCCATCTCATGGAAGATGTTAGCTCTTTGGATTCCTGCAGCAATTTGAAAAAGAACAAGGTTTGTGAAGAAATTTTAAAGTTCATGTGTTTTCAGATGAACGAAAGCTGAAAGCTCTTACAATATGAAATTGTAAAAGTATGTTCTTACTTCTAACATCTTTTTGAAATCTTCTCGTGCTTTTTTCTGTCTGGCACGCCTCTCCTCTGCTTCAAGTTTTTTCTTTTGTCCCACATACTAGAAGATGGAGCATAACATTCATTGACATGTAGCAAGAAAGTGAAGGTAGATAAACATTCATAAGATACCATATGAACATTTAATGCTCTTGTGAGAGGACTTACCTCATTAAAAGCCTGCTTCCGCTCAGAAAGTGTTTTTAGAGCACCATATCTTCTATCATTAATTATTGCTCTCATGGCCTAACAATTTTAAAGAACATGTAAATAAGCTACTCAAATGGATTAGCAAGCATTAGAGAAAAACCAATTAACCTGATCCCAGTTCCAGTCAGTCCCGACACTTGCAGAATCTAGAAGAGCTTTAAATGCATTCTTTGCTTCCTAAAATAAAGAAAGAAAAAAGTTAGTGCAAGACTAAAAATAAGAAGACAAACGGAGTTGATGTTACTCAATAACATCTTCCTGATTAAGCAAAGACAAGCTAAAATTTTGTTGGGCACAAACAAAGAGGAGATTCACAAAGCATAAGGAAATAAACAGAGTTCACCAGTTTGCTCTCATAAACTAAGGGTGATGCCTCAGCCATTTTCTCGTCTGATGAAGAAGCACTTCCCTTTTCAGAAATTCCAGCACTTTTTTCAACTTCCTAAAACACGGGAGAAAAACAAGTGAAAAACAAGCCATGACACTACTTTTTTATTTTAAAGACATCAACTTATCATCAATGACAGGTCTAGAATATAATTCTTCAATAAACCTGTGTCTTTCCTGGAGAACCTCCATCTGTATTAGTTGCAGCATCAAGAGCTGATGAAATCTCAGTAGTAGTCCTGCAAAAATTTATGTTAACAGTGAACAAGAATTCTTGCCAGTTGCAAAACTTACGCTATGATTTATGAAGAAGTTGAAAAATGCAATACAACTGTGTTGTGACTGAATCAGCTGGTGTTACTGACACTCCATGTCCATCTGACTTGGCAACAACTGGTGAGGCGGCTTTGGTAGGAGTCTGCACAGTAACCGAGTCACTTGGGGTGTTAGATGCATTATCAGGTAGGCTTGACAATTCTGAAGTGACTACCGGTGCCACTGGTATTGGGCTTGCCCCTGCTCCTTGAGGTAAGACTGATGAACACTCTATTTTTGGAGAATATGCTTTGGCACTAGAAAAAGATATTGTATCCGGAGCATGAGCGAGACCAGTCTTTTCTTGTTCTAATGCCTTGATCGGCTCCACCTTGATCTGCTCACGAGCCAACTGAGTTCCCATATTTGGAGAAGAACAAAAAGCATCCAAGAACCCCAACCACAGAGAAACAACTATCAGCTCTTGCATTAAGGTAAGTAAGAAAACTAATCATAACTAATTATTAAGTTTTATCAGCTCAAAGGACCTTTAACTCATCAGGCATTGCCCATTTCGACACCTTGGTAACCTTGTTGTAGTAGTACCTACAGAGTATCCATGTTTATAAATTTAAGCATCAATAATACATATGAAAAGTAGCTTTCAAAGAACAGGTTTTAAGGGGGGGAAAAAAGGATGGAAAATCTTTTTTACACACTTTTTGCCAGCAGGACTAGTACATTCTCTCCAGTCAGTGGTTGCATCAGCCCTCTGTCACCAATGAAAAAAAATTATGTGGGAAGCAGCAAGAGTACAAAGAGAACAAACTGGTCATTTCTAGTCCTAAGATGCCAAAAGGAAAATAATAGCAGATTGGGGTAGTCGCCTGGTGATACCAATGTATAAATACCAAAAACTGTTGATGAAAATAGATACATATTTTCACTAGCTACTGCCAAAACATTCGTCCTGGGCTATCTTAATTCAGACAGAATAATGAGAAAAACCAATCAAAACAGTTAACAGAATATAAATAACACTAAACTTCTAACATGGAAGATAGAAGAACACTTGAAATATGCATGTCCAAGAAGAATATTAGACATGTGATGCAAAACAAACAAACAAACAAACAAAAAAGCAATGATGAAACTACTAGTACTGTTACGCAAGCCTATATAAACAAAGAATAAAATGAATAAATAAAAGCCCACTCCTCAAAGTACAGAAATTAAACTTGCTTCCCAAACTAGGCAGTTTGTTGTTAGGTAAACAAAGCATTCAAACAGAATTTTATTTCTCTTTTTGTGGTAGAAAAGGGTGTTGCCACAAATGGGAAGCAGCAGGCAAGATAGACAAATAATGAACAACAATAATTCCTAAACATTGGTGCTTTTCCCGAATGCTCACAAGCCCACTTCCCAAGGATAACTCATGCATGCAAAAAGTGCAAGAAATAAAAGACATGCCTCAATTGCAGTCATCAAATCCAGAGGTTTCTCCCAGCTAGAGATCTTTGTCCTTCTGTTGTAGTAATATCTGCACAGATCAGTTGGTAGGAGTTACAAATGTGGGTTATTTCACAGAATTAATATAATGCAATGATTACTAGAGCTGTGGAATTAATAATGCCTGAACAAAGCACAAGACAAGTATTATGCTTAAAGGTACATATAAAATGAAGATAAAAGCAAATTCGGTCACAGTAGAAACACATTGAAGAATATGCCCCATACAAGATGGTTACTTGAAGTGGTACAGACATTCATAATAAGTTGGATCTAGTTAGGTCTATTCTTAGTCAAACATTTTATATGAAGTATTATTACTGCAACTTTTTGGTTCTATCAATGAATAGCTCAAATTTAGAAGGAACAACAATATTCTCTCAACTCTTTCTCACTAAAATGGTTAAGTGGTTTCCAGTAACCATGCTTATCACGGCTGGAGGCTTTGCCTCGCATGAAAATGGCGAGGCGAGCTCCGGCGTCGCCTAGGCATCCCAGTCGATGCCATGGACACCGAACTGGCGTCCAAACCCGTAAACCCGACCCAATTTTTTTAAAAATGTTATTTTTTTATATATTAAAAAAAAAAAAAAAAAAAAAAAGGTATGACCTAATAAGAATAGAGAAGAGAGAGAAGAAACATTTTGCATTTCTCGTTGTCGCTCTTCAGACCCAGTGCGTTGACCTCCCACAGCCATCGCCCTTCGACTGTCGACACCCTCCCACCACACGCACAAAAGGTATGCATTTATGGTACAGATTATTTTGATTTTAGTAATTTGATGTATGTTTAATATGTTTAATTGTTTAGACTTTAGAATGTTCTATATATATATATATATATATATATATATATATATATATATATATATATATATATATATATATATTGTATTTTTAAACTTGTCGCCTAGGCAACAAGGCGGTCGGGGGGGCGCCGCGATAAGCTTGCCAGTTGCCAGTAACATTGCTAAAGTTGTTGACACTCTTAAATGCTTAGATACATATTAACTGCACCTCAGCCACTACTTGTAAAATACATAAAAGCATAAATCAGATAATCACGTACTTCTTGCCATTACGGGTAGTATGCTCTGTCCAATCTGATGGCTTCTTATCTACAGAGACAGGTTGAGGATTTGCTTCCTGATATGTAAAAGATTTGAAGAAACTCAATATGAGAAATAAAAAATTTAATGGTGGAACAAGAATGCTATATATAAATTTTTGTATATAATTTAGTAATTTAAGAAAATCCTCACCGGAATAGCAGCATTACTTTCTTCTGTTTTTGGCACAAGTTCACTGGTCGACTGCACAGGTGTGTTTACAGGTTTTATGTTAGGGTTCCCAGTTACCAACCATGGTTGTCCCCCAACGGCAAAACCAGGATCACTTGTTTGTGTCGGATATTGTGTTCCAGAAGAATCTGAATCCATCTGCAATTAACGACAAGATGAAGGAAAACTGATGAATTTCAATGATGGGCGAACGAAAGAAAACTATAAATCAAGTTTTGTAAATGAAAAAGAGAAAGATATTTAAAACGAAAGAACATATGGAAAAGGATCTCCGATAAATGGACCAGATAGGCAGACAAATGTCAAATAAACATGACAAAAATGGAAATAGATTTTAAATGAATTAATTACTGAAAAAGGTCCCATGAATTAATGAAAAGGAAAAGATGAACCACCAAAAGTTGATTTACAAGGCAAAAAAGCTGGCAAAAAGAAAATAAAGGCTTGGTTATTATATAAATCGGAGCATGTTTGGTTCATGGACTTGACCAATAATGGAATGGAATTTTGCAAAATGAACAATACATTTTTAAAGAAAATTGTCATTTTGGACTCCCCCTTAGTAGTAGCCATTCCATCATTCTTATATAGTTAATTTTTCAATAATACCAAAATGCAATTTTTTTCTAAATCTTCTGTTTGGGAGGGAGGAGCAGTTTGAACAATTCAATTGCTCCCTGGAAAATCATTTAGATGAAGTGCAGGGCCTGCAACTAGAGCAATTGGAGCAACCCACCACTATGGTCTTAGAAATTTCAATTGGAGGGGTAAGGGTCTGGTGGCAGTGGTGGGAATAATGCAATTGGAGAACTCCAACCGCTCCATTCTCACCACCACTACTCTAACAATATGTTTGGTTCATGGAATGAATTTTAAGGGAATATGAATGCTATTTAATGAAGAATGGAATAGATATGGAATAGAATATGATTTGTATTCCATTGTCTGGTTCACTGAAGGAATAGACTTTAGGAATGTTATTTCAGTGTGTATTCTGTTTTTGGAACCAATCAATGGAATAGTATTCTCATTCTATTTTTTTGTCAATTTTATTCTTTATGGAATGCTATTTCTATTTCCTATGTTTTTCTTTTGTGCACCAAAAAAGAAGTCAATGCAATATAAGTAAAATAAAATATAATAGAAAGTGAAGAACGTACAAAAAAAGGGGGTGGTGATTTGAATATAACTTGAATAAATAAATTGTGATGGAAGCTCTTTTTTTCATACCGTGTAGGAAGTAGAATGAGGCAAACTTGGGCCGCTAGGACCAGGCATATAGTTATTTGAAATTTGAAAGTTCTGTTGAGGCGGTGCTGCAACAGGTGTGACAGGCCTGTTTGCAAAATCAGGTGGCGGAATTACCTGCCCCGAAGGCAGATTGTGCACTCCTGCAACGGGTCGACCATGCATCTGTGGCATGGGTTGAGGAAACTGAACTTGTGAAGGGGGAGGAGGAGGCATCATAACGTTTGTATGTCCAAGAGGCTGAAATTGTTGTGACGGCCCAGGAATAAATGGCGGTGGCGGCTGTGGTGGAGCCATGGGTGGTCGGAACTGCTGCTGGTACATGAAACAGGAAATGATATAAAATCATCATAAAAATTATAAAGAAAAGATGTGGGATGCAATATTCAAGTATATTTCAAGTAAGAAAACTTACTTGCATCGACATAGGTGGAAGAGCATTTTGAGGAGGACCAGCTAGAGGAGGTCGAGGTGGCTTTTCCAATTGTCCGTCAAAAGAAGAGATGGAATAAATTAATATTAACTAATAAATGGATAAATATTAATATGCCAAGTTGTCAAAGACAATTCTTTTTCTTATAATTAATATTAATAGATAAAGAAATTATCGAAGAAATTAAAGCAAAAGACATATCGTGTACTATAATTATTATGAAATCAACAACTGAAGGGAAACATAAGTACAGTACACTATGGTACATCAGGCATTCATTTAATATCACAAGTACCTACAAGAGAATGTTATGGTAATGAATAATGATACATAACGGACTATTAAACATTATAAATATGAGCAACGATTTCTATAATCTAATCCGACAAACTAAGAGGATAATTTTTATAAAGTAGAAGGAATTTGATAACATTTGGGGAACAAAAAGAAATTCTACGTAGGATTACCTGCATGCCAGTGAACTGAGAGTTGCTAGCCATGGCAGCCAAGGACCCAAGTTACAAAAAATCTGATAGGACAATAAAATCAGTACGGGTGTAAAATACAAAATAAAGAACCATTAAAGAAAGCAGGTCAAAAGAGAATATCATATAATTCAACCATATAACTTTAACTATACTATTGGACAGCTTGTAGGAACACTGTGTGCATGTTATTTTTACTTCATCACCCCGTTTACCACAAGAGAGAAATGTGCCAAGTGCCTAAACTGTAGATTTTAAACCATCCTATATGAAGAAATCAAAACAAACGGAAAGAAAAGTAGTCATATGACCTGCGGATTTAGGTACATTCATTATTACTAACAAATATACTGATAAACAAAACACCTCAAAGACGATTAGCTTGACAATGGAAAGCCTCGTTATGTAGATTTGTAGGGCAAAGCAAACACAAGATCAAGTTTAAGAACCAACACAAACAAAACAGCATTAATTAGACAGCTTTAGGTTTAGAACTTGCAAATATTAATCTCCACATTTTGTTTTTTTCCCTTTAGGCATGCCAACATAAAGAAAACAAACACACAAAAGTACAATAAAACATAAGAGCAGCATCAAAGTTTTTGCATAAACACATATCTTGAAAACTTGAAAGGAATTTGGAAGGCACAGGCTACAAGCTTAGACATTTTGACATAATTTAAAAGCTATAAATGCTATGAATTAAAATCAAAGACATGGGCATAAAGCATATAGCTCAACGATCAATAGAACTTCAGAACTCAGTTCCCATAGCATCTGAAAGTAAAGATTTTTGGCATAAAACTGGTAACTTGATTACAAAATGGAGCTCAAAACTGCTCTATCAAGGAATCTCAGAATCAGCCAGCAGTTCAGCACAAACAGATAACGGTAACCGACCTGATTCTAGGGGAACCATTCAGCTCTTGAAATTAAAACGGAATGAAAAGAGAAAGGTTAAATTTTTCTACAGAAATCATACCCAGAATTCAGTCAGGAAACGGAGGGTATACTAAGCAGAACGTTTCCCGCTTGGAATAGCGTCAACCCTGAAACCTAAACCCTAGCAACAATCAAGACGACCCGATCCCAGAGCAAGGCCTTGAATTTGAACAGTAATTAGATAAATTCAAGGCTTGGCAATAGAACAGATGCGTTAAAAAGGTCCAGGAAAATGCAGTTCTCCGTTTAAGTCCAAATGTGCGTATTCCACCATGTCTAAAGCTCTCAAAGGTATAGCGGTGGAGCGAAGGAAACGAGCCGGTGCTGATTCTAGCGGGGTTTTGAGGGATTTTTCTGGAGTTTGAGGCAAAATGACACAAGTTCCGGTCGGCATTTTATAGCACCCCGTGTATTTCGTATTACATTACAGTGAAATAATCGCATGAATCTGACCTTTTTTTTTTCTTTTTTTTCTTTTTTTTTTTTTGCAAATGAAAAGTGTCATCAATATTAGAAGATAATGTTAACAAAAATTAAACTTATTATTTTTAGATATAAAAATTAGGGGTTTTGTTCATTATGTCATATTTCTCCGGTCTTGATAATAATTTATATTTTACATATTCAAAATGTTGATTTTATATTTATTAACATAAAAACTAACTATCAGATGTAGCGCAATAAGGATGAATGATCAGTGAATGAAACTCAATACGAATACGAGCAGAGACCCAAGAACATGCATAACTGGGAGCGAGGGATGTGCTTTTTTGGGATGATTGCAGAGTATAGGTTGTTGGTTTCATTGCTAACATTGATGAGTGTTCAATCGATGAAGTTGAAGCATGGGCTATTCTGAATTGGCTCAAACTTGTGTGGGAACGAGGTTAAGTTATCGGAAGGTTATTGTGGAGTGTGATGCAAAGAAATTTGTTGATTGACTTAATTATCATAATAGTAAGAGATCATCCCACGAACTTGTGACCAACTTCCTCAGCGAATGTCGACGATGGACGGATAAGTAATATCAAACTTAAATATTGCATGTTTACAAGGAGTAGAACAGTGCAACGTAACGAATCATTTGGTTGGCGAAGTGATATATCCATCGCACATGACTGGGAATGATCGTTAGAGAGCATTTGGCGGTTGATGTGTTTGAGATGAGATTGTACGTACGTGAAGGAGGATTCTCCTGAGATTCCAACGATCGACTTGTAGAGTTACTGGAGAGTGCTAGATGAGGTTAACCCTCCCTCTTGATTCGTAAAGAAATGATAAATTTAAAGAACATATTTTTAGGATTTTCGTAACATAAATAATATTACAAGGAGCAGAACAATGCAACGTAACGAATCATTTGGCGAAGCAATCCACCACGCATGACTGAGGATGATCGTTATAGAGCATTTGGCGGGTGATGTGGTCGAGATTGTGAAGGAAGATTCTCCTAAGATTCCAACAACTCGTAGAGTTACAGGAGAGCGCTAGATGAGGTTAACCCTCCATCTTGTTGAAAAAAAAATGATAAATTTAAAGAACATATTCTTAGGGTTTTCGCAACATAAATAATATTACAAGGAGCAGAACAATGAAATGTACGTAACGAATCATTTGGCGAAGCGATCCATCGCGCATGACTGAGGATGATTGTTATAGAGTATTTGGCGGGTGAAGGAAGATTTTCTTGAGATTCCAACGACTCGTAGAGTTACAGGAGAGCGCTTAGATGAGGTTAACCCTCCTTCTTGATTGAAAAAATTGATAAATTTAAAGAACATATTCTTAGGGTTTTCGCAACATAAATAATAATAATAATAATAATAATAATAATAATGATAATAATAATAATAATAATAATAATAATAATAATAATAATAACTTGTATCATGGAAATATATCGCATATAAACTCGATTACATGAATTTCCCCTTTTTAGTAAGTATATAATAATAATAATAATAATAATAATAATAATAATAATAATAATTATTATTATTATTATTATTATTATTATTATAATTATAATAATAATAATAATAATAACCTGTATCATGGAAATATATCGCATATAAACTCGATTACATGAATTTCCCCTTTTTAGTAAGTAATTAAAAGTAATTTCGTAAGTACAATCATCTCTAAACGTGATATGTAAGGGTAAGCAAAATAATAATCAACAACTATAACTAAATTGATCAAAATTGCCAATTATCAATCAATTACCAATTACTCTGTATGATATTTTGTTTACCCGTCAGTAATAATCAATTATTGTGAATATGTACAAAAATTAAATTGACCAAAAAACCAAACATAAATTATATTCAATCTCAAAATCGAATAGAATATACACACGCACACTATATATATATATATATATATATATATATATATATATATATATATATATATATATAAGTTAATTAATCTATTAACTCGGGGAGAAAGTAAATTACTAACAATAAAGTATTTTCTATGAATTAGTATGGGCTTGTACATAATAAAATATAATAATAATTTATAACGCCAACCACCACTCAATCCTACCGGGTCCACATAAAAGAACCCCCGAAAATGATATATGTATTTCTATGGAGTATAAACTCCCGCCACGTGTACTAATAAATTCAAGTGAATGAAAAAAACAGTGGCCCACTTTGTTATTTAGACCAATCAAATAATGACACTTCAGCAATGAGTACAAAATTGAGTAAAAAGTGGGAGTACATGTAATATTACTCAAGAACCCCTCACTATCCGAACCCTCAACCTTTTTGCATGATCCCACTTCACCTTTGTCTCCATTAGAAAAGTGAAATATGGTTTCTTAGTGAACATGAAGTCTAACACCTCCCGAACTGTTCGTGGATCACCCAAGTTATGAGAGTTACAACTCAGCACACTCATAGGGAAGGGCAGGCTTGGACCCCAGGACCCACCAACAATGTTGTAGAAGGCGTTATGCGCTAGTCGGACGCCTGGGGAGCGCTTAGGCGGCCGAGTAATTTGAGTATATCGCCTTCACTTTTTCCACTTAGAGCTAGGAATTGTTAGACTGTTATAATCCCTAAACTAGTCAACTGCATATATTATAAGAGAAGTAGCCGAGCAGGCAAAAAAAAAAAAACCACTCGCTCGAGTTAGGCGCCCGACTCAGCCAAACATAGAGTCGAAGAGACCTCATCCCTTATCCCCTCACTCCCTCACTATAGGAGGCGGGACAAAGTGTTAGCCAGATTGACTTTTCCATGCAAGAAAGGATTCGAACTCATGACCTCTCTTAAGGGATAAGAGTGCACGGCCACCAACCAAACTGATTATCATCAATTTATATTTATATATTATTATAAAGTTCAGCATTTTTTAGATAAAATTATGCATCACTTACATAAACCAGGGAACCATATATTGAAGTATAATTGACAAAAGTCAATAAGGTGCTGGGTCAAATTGGGCAAAGAAAGAACACGCGACGACTGGATCTTTATCATGAACCCGACATCATCGTACTTTGCTTGGCTTTCAACTTACGATCTCCAAACTTAATGGAACATGTCGCGCTTTTATCCACAAAAAACAACCGCCCTCGGATTCCGGACACATCGTGGGCCAAAATCAAAGCTTTTCGCTCGCAGGTTACGTTAGTTGTTTCTGTTGTAGCGGAGATCGAATAATGTTTCTTCAATTCAATTCCCTGAAGTTAGTTTCTCTACCGATCTCTGAAGATGATATGATACTGTCATTAGATTACTTTTATTCTTTTTAATCAAAGTTTACACAGACGCAGACTCTTAGTATTATACCCACTGCATATATATATACAATTCAGAACTGAAAGAGATAGATCGAATTGCAGAAATGGAGAGAACTACAAGTGTGGTTGTTCAAGAAGGAGGCGCAGAAGATTCTTTATTCGATGATGATGGCCGCATCAAAAGAACTGGTATATACGGAAAAATTCTACGATGTCGGTGTTGTAGAAATCTCCGGTATATATATGTAGTGTATATGCATATATATATTTTTATATTGTTTTGATGAAAATTAAAGTTAATTAAGATTTTGAGTATTTCATGGATGTAGTGAATGTATATATATATGTAGGGACACTGATAACGGCAAGCGCGCACATAATAACTGCAATAATAGGGTCTGGTGTGCTGTCTCTAGCGTGGGCGGTGGCGCAGCTGGGAAGCGTCGCCGGACCGGCTGCTCTGCTCGTCTTCTCCGTCATCACGTTGTACACTTCCATTCTACTCACGGATTGTTACCGCTCGCCGGAAGGCACGCGCAACCATTCTTACATGGACGCCGTTAGAACTCATCTGGGTATGTATGTATATATGTAAAATAGAATAACCCATTCAAGTTCGTCATTGAGCATATAGTCATTAATGTGCAATCCAATTATCAGCTTAGCTTTTTAGTTGAGATGGAGCACATGCTTTAATTTGGTATCAGACCACATAAACAACTATAGTCCACGTGTTGCTTGGAACCCAACGCACATGTGAGGGGCGTGTTTAGCATGTAGCAGCAATCCAATTATCAGTTTAAGCTTTTAGTTGAGATGAAGCACATGCTTAACTTAATAATCACAAGATTATATTACAGGTGGCATACAATTTATGTTTTGTGCACTTGCCCAATATGCTACTCTAATTGGGCTTGCCATTGGATACGTAATCACAACAGCTCTTAGCTTAGGGTAAGTATTTAATTCGTTGCTTAGCTAATAACTGATTATGGTAAACTAGTTGGAACATTATATTATGAAGTAACGTTTATTGAATTGATGACGAGGGCGATTGAAAGAAGCAACTGTTACCACAAGCACGCGTACGGGGGGCATGGTAGGCCGCCGGAATGCTCTCCGTCAACCCGGACCTACATACTGGAGTTTGGAGCAGTGCAGATGATCCTTAGTCAAATACCAAAATTTCACAATATTTCTTTCATGTCAGTCATTGCTGCCGTCATGTCATTTACTTACGCCATCATCGGCCTTGCTCTCTCTGCTGCAAGAATCGCCGGTACGCAGCTTTACACTGATAGAAATTCTGGAATTTTCGATCACCTGAAAGTTATCATAAATCAGTAGAAAGTTTGTTTTGACCACTTTTGGTATCCGAAAAAACCTTTGTTGCTATTTTCGACCACTTTTTATTTTCAACTTGATTTAAGATCACTTTCAGGTGATCGGAAATTCAATAATTTCCAGCAGTGTTTAATCACATTTTAATTTGGTCCAACGATATAGCTATGGTCTTTCAAATGAGAGGTCTCAGATTTGAACGCACCTGTTTATCTACCAGGTGGAACGCCGGTAAGAACAAGTGTGACGGGTGTGCCCATTGGCAACGACAACTCGGCTGTGGATAAGATGTGGAAAACATTCTCTGCTCTTGGAAACATTGCCATCGCCTTTGCTTTCTCCATTGTTGTCATTGAAATACAGGCAAGTCTCTCTTATTCGGAACTTCTTCAGTTCGCTTCTTATTACAAACTTTATCTGATTTGTATCTAATATAATAATGGGGGATTATTGCAGGATACACTAAAAGCTTCCCCGAGAGAGAACAGAGTGATGAAACAGGCGACTTTTGTTGGGATCATGGTGTCATCGCTCTTCTACACACTGTGTGGGATCGTCGGATATGTTGCATTCGGAGTTGATGCTCCGGGGAACCTTTTAACAGATGATCATGGCTTCTATGAACCATACTGGCTTATTGACTTTGCTAATGCATGCATTGTTGTCCACCTCATTGGAGCCTACCAGGTACATAATTAATAAACACACACATATATATAGAGGAAGTTGATATCAATATATCATGGTTCAAAGGACGATTAGGGTTACAGTGTCAGAGCATAGCCTATTGACTTTCTTGGTTTGAACTGATAAACTATAAACAACATAGGCTGATTTATTTATTGTAGTTCGATCCTTTGACGATTAGGGTTATAAGGTGATGAGGTTTACCTAATGTATGCAACGGCCTATTGACTTTATTAGTTTGAATTGATCACTATAAACAAGCTAGCTAGTAGGTTGATTTATCATTGTGATCTAATAGGGTCACAATCTGGGGTTTTGCATGGAAGCGATCTATTGGTCTTATTGGTTTGAACGGGTCAGGGACAACCTAGATCCTTTGACAGCTAGGTCATAAATAAGGCGAGATTTACCCAATGCATGCCATCTATCCATAAGCGACCTATTGGTCTTCTTGATTTGAGTTGGGAAGCCATGAGCATAACCTAGGTTGGTTTAATTCCTCGTTGTGGCCTGGTCTAATAATTTGAGAGCTAAGGTCACAAGATAGGATAATACACCCAATGCACATTCTCGAGTTGAGAGTTAAAAAAAAAAAAAAAAAACTAAATATACATGATTGATCATGTGTGTGCTGGTGCAGGTATTTACTCAACCAGTATTTGCATTTGTAGAGAGCTGGAGCCGGAGAATGTGGCCGGAAAACAGATTGATAACGGCAGAATTCATCATTCTTGGATTCTGGGAGTTCAACTTCTTCAGGCTACTATGGAGAACAGGATACGTGATATTCACGGTGATAGTGGGATTGATATTCCCCTTCTTCAACGCCTTCGTGGGTCTTCTGGGAGCCATTTCATTCTGGCCTCTCACCATATATTTCCCAATACAAATGTACATGAAACAAGCAAAAATTCGGAGATTCTCCTGCGCATGGATTTGTTTGCAGACACTCAGCCTTTTCTGCTTCTTTGTCTCCCTTCTCGCCGCCGCCGGATCTGTTCGAAACTTAATCAAATATGTCTTTCATTACAACCCATTTGCGCCATAAAATATATATATATATACTTCCATGTATTCAAATTCATTTTCAATCTTTTTTAATTTGTGGGATCGGATGAGCATGCAATATATATTATTGGTGAAATTAAAATTGATGAATGATGTATATATTCACGGAATTGAATATTGTTATATTTACGACGAATTGAAATACCTTTCGAGCAGGCCTAAGCTCATGCTAGTGGGGAAGAGAGTATGAATTAATTAATTATTAAGACTTTAATTTAGAGGGAATGCAAGATGGTCGAAACAAAAAGATACACTACTACGTACAAAAGTGAACATAAAAATATGCGGGCATTCCCGCTACACTTCTTAATAAAAGTGTGGTGTAAAGTTGAAAAAAAGTACATTGTCAAAACTGTAAATAAATACATACAAAATGCTACACTTTTATCAAAACTGTAAATTATTGAGATTTTTCACCATTTTTTTTTTTACATGAAGACCTTTGATCCTCCGCATTTGATCTCTTACACACACTAGGGGTGTAAACGAATTGAGCCGAACTTGAGCTTGGGTTGGCTCGAGCTCGAGCTCGGCTCAAGCTTGACGTACAATTGATGCTCGAGTTCGGGTTCGATTTTGACATCAAATGAGTCGTCGGCCGAAAGTCTTCCGGTGTCTCCGTATCTCGTCCCCGTGTCATTGTCGTCGACAACCTTCCAGAGGTAGGGCTTGGGGAGAATGGGGGCGGGAGTGCAGGACTGCGACGAGAGTACTAGAGTAGAATGGAGTAAAATTATAATTTTTGATAATAATAATAATAATAAAAAACAACGAGTCGCTCGAGCTCAAGCCGAGCTTTGACCGAGCCGCTTACAAGTGGTTCGTGAGCGGCTCAGCTCATTTACATCACTAACACATACAGAATACATATTATTCTGATGTGAGACCCATTAAAATAAAATTATATTTGAGGCGCACTTGACGGCGTCAAGTTGACGCGCCTTGCCGTAGGCGCGTAAAAACATTAACTGAGTATTTTTATTTTTATTTTTGTCTTTTTTCTCTTTTTTCTCCCTCTCTATTTTACTTGGCATCTAAAAATTATGCAAAAATTGAGCTAATGAGGTTGATCTTAGTACAAGTACAAGAATAATATCTACATATACTAATGCCTAATAATACTTAAATTTTGGTTTCTATGATGATATGATTTGAAGATTAATGCTTCTCTATCAGTAACAGTCAACATTATCATGTCTAGGTATAATCATATCACTTGTTGGGTAATAATACTATCATTATCATTTCATTGAAAATTAAGATTTGGTAATAAATAATACATACCCCGTATACATTATACAACACGTACATTAGGACAAATATATCTAAATTGGATCAAATCACGTAACAAGTTTAACTCTTACTTGAAAAAAATGACTTAAAACTCTTTAATTAATCGAGATAGAAGATATATTGCCTATCTTTTTTTCATCCTCTCAAATGCTCTGTCGAACCGGATGTGGTGGACCATTGAAATTGGGGATTAAACATTATGAGAAAAGAATAGTTGCGATCTCATATTTAATTTTTTTTTAATTTTAATTTAGTCCCATTAGAAATAACTTGTTTTAATTGTATATCATAATGGATTCGAACACATGCTTCAAACATAGTATTGAATGACATACCTGCTTTGTATAAAGAATCAAACTTTAAACCTTTTAAATGATAATTACTTTTAGGCATTAAGATAATGGGATTTTCTAACTCCCATATCATTTGGGTAATTTATATATGAAGATAGAAATGCTACTAAAATGAATGAAAATTAATTGAACGTAGTAAAAACAATGTGGATGGAGACCCCTTTAAATACTCCAATCCAGTTTCTATGTTTCCACAACAAGCTTCAAACACTCAATCTGATAATTTTATGAGCTTTTAGCCATGGCGAAGAAGCCAAATATGGGCAGGCAAAAGATCAAGATCGCAAAAATAGAGACGAAGAATCACCTACAAGTCACCTTCTCCAAGCGCCGATCTGGGGTTTTCAAGAAAGCCAGCGAGCTATGCACTCTCTGCGGAGTAGAGATCGCCATTATAGTGTTCTCGCCGGCCGGAAAAGCTTTCTCCTTCGGCCACCCCAACGTGGACCCCATTCTCGACCGGTTCCTCTCCCGGAACCCTCACCCAGTCTCCGGCGCCGCCCTCCACCTGGCGGAGGCCCACCGCAGCGCCGCCGCCGTCTGCGAGATGAGCCTCCAGCTGACGCAGGTGCTGGCGGCGTCGGAGATGGAGAAGAAGAGAGGGGAGATGGTTGGGCGGATGAGAGAGGAGAGGCGGAGCCGCCAGTACTGGTGGGAAGCTCCGATCACCGAGCTTGGGTTGCCGGAGCTCGAGCAGGTGATGATCGCCATGGATGAGCTCAAGAAAAATGTGGCTTCCCAGATAGGGAAAATCATGGCGGCGGAGACATTACTTGATCTTGAAGAGACGAAATCACAGAGGATAATGATCAATACGGATAATAACACTCTTCTTCTTCATCATCAAGCGCTGCAAACCTACCTTTGGATTTGATCATGGAATTTTCTAATTAAATCCCTAAATAAAAAAGATTGTACTCCAATTCCTATGGTTTCACCTGTTTTCTGTCTTTGTTTCTTAACTAATCAAAAGAGATAAATGATTGAATGTATGTGTCTCAATAATTCTTCAATTCATCTCTTAATTACCTAACGGATTAAAAGAGATAAATTGCCCAATGTAATGACTCTGAATGGATAAATTGAATTGATTGGTTGATGGCATAATATTTGCTAGCTGTAAATTAAATAATCCATGATCATCATCATTACCAAAATGTTGCTAATTTTTCCTCTAATCATGCTCCCTAAATTGGTAATGAACACATATGGCTTAATGTATGACGAATTAATGACAAATAAATAACAGATTTACATAATGATGAATATTGTAAATTTGTAATTATTTTATTAATAACAGTGTCAATAATATTCAAAAAAAGTAAAATAAAATATATGGGGTTGTTTACTAAAGTGGAGAATTGGAGAATTTTCCAGAAAAACAGAAAAATGAAGAAGTGGAAAATGGAAAATGGAAAACATGTTTATTAAATTTCTTTCTCCAATTATGTTTTCCATCTCCAATTCTTCCGCCTATGTACAAATTTGGAGAATACAAAATAAGTCTTCTCCATTTGGAGAAATGGAGAGACGCGCGGATGAATAGTGTTATTTTCTAGGAGGTCTCAATGTCGAATCTTGTAGCCAACTTCTTCTTTCTTCCTTGTTTCGTTCCCCTGACTTCCCCATTATTCTTTCTTCCTTGTTTTTTCCCTTCCTTATTCTTTCATCCTTTTTTTTTTTTTTTACGTATCTTTTCATTCTTCCCCATTTTATTATTATTATTATTATTATTATTATTATTATTATTATTATTATTATTATTATTATTATTATTATTATTATTATTATTATTATTATTATTATTATTATTATTATTATTATTATTATTATTATTATTATCTTTGTTGTAAAAATGTACAAATATTTACTTGTTTTTTCCCTTCTTTATTCTTTCATCCTTTTTTTTTTTTACGTATCTTTTCATTCTTCCCCATTTTATTTTTATTATTATTATTATTATTATTATTATTATTATTATTATTATTATTATTATTATTATTATTATTATCTTTGTTGTAAAAATGTACAAATATTTATTATTATTATTATTATTATCTTTTTTCTTTTTTTTTTTCTCCTTATGCACACATATTTGTTATTATTGTTGTTATTATTATAAATATTATCTTTTTTTTTTCTCATTCTTATGCACACGAATTTGTTGTTGTTGTTGTTGTTATTATTATTATTATTATCTTTTTTCCTTTTTTTCTCCTTATGCACACATATTTGTTATTATTGTTGTTATTATTATAAATATTATCTTTTTTTCCTCATTATTATGCACACGAATTTGTTGTTGTTGTTGTTGTTATTATTATTATTATTGTTATTATTATTATTATTATTATTATTATTATTATTATTATTATTATTATTATTATTATTATTATTATCTTTGTAGTAGAAACATACAAATGCTATATGAGATGATTGTATTTAATAAAATCAGAAAATGAGAGAAATGAAAAATTAAAGGAATGGGAATGGAAATTAGAAAATTGGAGAAATGGAAAACTGGAGAAATGGAGAAGGAAAACTGGAGAAATGGAAGAATGGAAAACTGGAAATGGAAAAACAGAGAAATAAAGTAAACGATATATGATTTTGTTCGTTTGAATGTTTGATTATGATAAATAAATATATATATATTTTTCAAAATAAAAGCGTAAATAAGACAATTATTTTAGTAAATAATTATTATTTTCGTACATTAATTTCGGCCAATTAATACATCTAATCAATTATTTAGCTATAATAATATTATACATTAGTTAATATATACTCCATAAAAGATTTACATATTGATGAATATTATAATCATATAATGGTATGTGATGTAATTAGTTTGGATGTTTGGTTATGATAAATATTCAGTCAATTTAAATTATATGTTTAGAAAATTTTCGATCTATAATTTATTAATTTATACCTCAATCATTATTACATGGATCATAGTCCACACAATTAGGTGAATTATAAATAAAAATTACATTTTTAATATACTAAAGTTACATTATTTATGTACGTAAAATATATTATTTGAACTACATTATTTTATATAATGTACATTCAGTACAAAAATAATGTACATTTAATATATTAAAAATGTACTTAATATTTATGGTCCACACAATAATTTACCTTTATACCTGAGTTGAATATTTTAATTTTTATATGGGTAGATATAGATTTTGACACATATCAAAATAATATTATTTATTTATTTAATATTTAGTAGTACTACTTTGCAAGATATTGTAGGGTAAAAATTTTCCTCTTTTAGACCCGAAAAAGGAGGAAACTAACAGAATCTTTTTAAGGAAATCTTTAGGGGGCGTTTGGTTCAGGTTATATAAGATAACCAAGGGAATGTGACATTCCAAAGCTCACATTCCGGTGTTTGGTTCATATTATCTCAGGGAATCTAACATTCCCAAGGAATGTCACATTCCCTCCACATAGGATTTTGAAGGGAATGTGATTCCCTTCAAAATCTTAGGTAATCTAAGATAACCTTGGTTATGTTAGTTATATATATATATATATATATATATATATATATATATATATATATATATATATATATATATATTTATTATGTTATGTTAGTTTATAAAATAATTTTGTTTCTCAAGTTCAAGATTTTAGTTAATATTTTAAAATCATGTGATTATATATGATACCGTTATCTTATTTATTTATTTTAATTTTTAAATTTATTAAAATATATGAAAATATGTTTAAGGATATTATAGTGTGTATAAAAGATAACCCTAAACCAAACATCATTATATTACATACCCCAATTTTAACCAAACACAGGAATCTAACATTCCCAGCAATCTAACATTCCCTAGGTAATCTTACATTCCGTGAACCAAACGACCCCTTAGATTCTTGTAAGAAGATTAAATAAAAAGTGAAAACCCTAGGAGTCTAGGACTAGGAGCCATTATATTACATCGATCTTATACAGTACTATACGTCGGAAACTGAAAGATTTTGTGATGGAAAACAAGACCGGCAAGAAGAAGCAAACTCAAGGCCGCCGGAAGATCGAGATCAAGAAGATAGACAACGTCAGCCACCGGCACGTGGCGTTCTCGAAGCGCCGCATCGGCCTGTTCAACAAGGCCAGCGAGCTCTGCATCCTGTGCGGCACGCAAGCCGTCGCCATCGTGGAATCCTACGGCGGCAAGCGAGTCTTCACCTTCGGCCACCCCAGCGCCGACGCCGTCATCGACCGCTTCCTCTCCAACGCGCCGCGGCCGGCCAGTCCGGAGCCGTACTCGCCGGAGGAGGAGAACGTCGCGCAGCTCTACCACCGCGCGTGGCAGGAACTCGCGGCGGAGAAGGAGAAGATCCGGTTGGAGGAGGAGGAGGAGCGACACCACGGCTGCCGCGGGGACAACTGGTGGCACCTCCCGATAGAGCACATGGGCGCGACGGAACTGGGAGAGTTCACGGCGGCGCTGAATGAGTTGAAGAAGAAGGCGGTGTTGCGATCCGGTGAGTTAGTGGCGGCGGCGGCGATCATAGCCGACAATAATAACGACCCTAACAATAACAACTTATCGTCTTCGGAGGTCCTGACGATGTTGATGAACAACAACGACGACATTGTTGGTGATTGTTTTAATTGGATGGCTGCTGATGATATATATGATTAATCCTTTGAATACCTTCAAAACTGATCGTCGTCCAAGCTTAAGGTAACTAATTAATTTAGTAATTAAGGTATATAGCTTATGATTATCCAGAACATGATTGAATCTTCTTCAATCTTTCTTACCTAGATTATTAGAATCCCAGATTATTGATGTATGCATGTTTCAGCAAACATCATATATTATATATATATATGCTTTATTAATTTTCTAGTAATTCTATATGATTAATCTTTTAATTTAACGAGGAATGAGTTTTGTTTATGAATGTTTTTCAATATATATATTGAAATGTTTTGTTATAAAAAGGACAATTTATATATATAAAAAAAATATGCAAACACATGAAGCAAAATAATTTTCTAACATTATATATAACCAAATTATGATAATTTAATTTAATTGTAATTATCACAGTGTAATGGTTTACTAACAACTTCATTCATATAATCACAATATATTCATTATTTCAAAATGTTACAAATATATATAATAATTGTATTTATCAAAATGTAAATGTTTATTATCAACTTTTTTTTGGAGGGTATGTAAGGCAAAACTCATATCCTGGGGCAAGCAAAATCTTGTTGGAACGAGTTTGATAGTCCTCCAACTCAAGTTAGGAGAACCATTCATGATTATTGTTTAGATGTCACAAGATCTAGAAGAGTTAAAGTGAAAAGTCACTAAGTCATTTTGGCGTTCACTTCCCTTAGCTTTGATCCCCAAAATAAAAAAAAAATACAAAGATTCTTCATTAATAAAAGTAAAACCCTGATTAGTATATATAAATCCCTCATAATATATATATATATATATATATATATATATATATATATATATATATATATAAAAGACTTGTGAGAAATACAAACATATTGTAATTTAACTTCAATAACTATCCCCACATATAATAAAGAATACTCATCATAAATTTCACATGAGAATCACTAAAGTTGTGTTCCTTTAATTTTGATATTTTATTTCTTCAAATTGTTATTTTTTATTTTTAAAATGAAAGAAATTAAATGTACAATAAACGTATTCTTTATTTTTATTTGAATTAGTAAAGCACCCCGGCCACCTAAAAATGTACTTATATATTCTTCTATCACGCTAATTTGATGAATATCAAACTTTACATTAAATCACATTTAAAACATTGTGCAATATTATTGTAGTTATCCATTATAATAGTCCTTCCAACAGCCCTCATGGACCATGGTCCACCCTTTTATATTTGCGAATTCCCAAATTCAAAAGACAAAAAGATTTATATTAGTAATTGAAAAAGAAAAACAGCAATAACGTAACGGCATGGTCCCTGCGACTCTAATGCCATAGCTGTATATACTGTGCCAATTTGAAAATTGCAGATTCTTTAGGTTGTGATGGGATATGGGTTGTGGGCATTGGGCCGGGCTAGATTTATTGGGCTTGTTATTGAGCATAGTTTGGAGGTACAGGTCAAAGGAGGTGGAGGGTCAATGAAAGAGTGGTGGGCCGGGCCGGTAGTGGTACCGCCGACTGGGACATTGGCAGGTGCGTGTCTCGCTCCCCGTTCCGGTGTGGAGTTGTGGACGGAGGGTGCCGCCAGCTACCGGCGGGCGGCCGGGCCATTGGCCCTCGTTGCCCGGTGTGTTCCTCGTGCCCCCGGCGCGGCACCAAGCGCCCGCGCCCCCATTTTCGAAGGTGGTGCAGTGTGGCAGTTGGAAGTGGTGCGATGTGGCGATTGGAGTGGTGTGGCTTGGTATGATACGTGGGCCTGTGGATGTAAGACACGTGTAGGATGGTGAGGGAGGCAGGTCATGAGCCGTACACGTGGACAATGCAAAGTGGTAAGGGGTTATGCTGTAAATAGGAGTGCCTTGTCTCTCCCTAGGGCACTAAGATATGAGCACTAGAAGCATCTTGGCTTAGCGGTATTTGGTCTACACTATCAACCCCTAGTTTAGCGATATTTGGTATACATTATATTATCAACCCAATCACCTGGGTTCGAGTCTTGGTAGTTATGTTGTTGCTTCTAGTTCGTTTTGAGGACCACATCCTTTGTATTTGGGTCGCCATTTTGGACTAGTACCTTAGACTTTGTACATATTATTTGGGCCTAGAGCAATAATATTACTACTTTCTACCCGGCTATTCCCGTTTTGTATCTTCATACTCGGTTTATGGTGGACCCGGCGTTTTGTATCTTCATACCTGATTTATGGTGGATCCGGGTCCCGACACAACCATCAATTTTTTTATTTTTATTTTTTTTGAAACCATCAGGTTGTTAGTTGGTGATTACTAACTTTTTATTTTCTCTCTCTTGTTGGCAATTTAAACTAACAAAATCCTCCAAGTAACAACTTGACGGCGGGTCTTGCTCTTAGAATTATTCATAGTAAAAGTAAAGTCACAACAGTTGACCTAGAAAATAAAAATAACTAATTTATTTGTTATAGACCTTTTGAAAATTGAAATAGTATGAGCATTTATTATAATATTTTAATTCTTTTATCTAGAAAAGTATAAATAAAAAAATGAATTTGTAGAGGGCCAACAATATCATTGATATGGACCTGAAATCATCCAATATAATGTGTATATATATATATATCCAACTCATAGTTGGCGTCCTGAGATAAGATATTTTGAACAAGACAAGCAAATAGCTGTCCTAACTACAAGACAACCAAACAAAACTCAAACCACAATAATAAGGTTGGCTAGCTTGTGGGGGCCATTCAAATTGCACACCCAATTTTCTCCAACTTGTTCATACTTTTCCACCATCAAAGCAAAGCGCCAAACAGCTGTTCTCCGGTTGTAACCAATGCCCCACACCCTATTCTTATCTATAGTTCTAGATGTATCGAAAAACGTTACATCTCTTCTTATAACGTATTACTCTAGTTACTTATCTTGATTTTATCTTAAAAATTTTAATAATATATTTTCGATTGAGTCTGTCACAGAGTTTTTTTGCTATAATTTTTTTTATTGGTTTTGTTTTTGTGGTTTGCTCATAGTACACAAGAGCGGTATTTACATGTGTTCCAATAACGTGTTTCTCTCGTTACATATCGTGATTTTATTATAAAGGTCACTTATTCAATTCTTACCAACATACATAGGGATGACAACGGGGCGGAAGCGGAGAGTATACTCCATGTCCCCTCCCTGAAACCCCGACCCCTTCCCCGTCCCCGTCCCATCTGCGGCAGAGAATTGAAAATAGTCCTCAACCCCATGACCCATCCCATCTTAGTCAAAATCTTAAATTAGTGTAATTTTTAATTTTTGAAACTAAAACTTAGCTTAATCTTTATATATATATATATATATATATATATATATATATATATATATATATATATATATATATATATATATATAATTCAGGGCCGGGGCGGGCTAAGGAGGGGTATCCCCAACCCGGACGGAAAATTACATACATTTCCTGTCCCCGTCAGAAATGGGACAAGCAAATTGCCATCTCTAAGTTACATACTCTTATTAATTATTCCCAATATACATATGGTTTTCCCAGTGCAAATTTCTATTTTTATATGATATAATTTCTTTATATTTACATATGAACCAAGTTTACTCAATGTATACTTTTAAGTAATAATTATTATTCCCTCGCCACTCAAAAGAAAAAAAAAAAAAAGAAAGATGTATGAGTCATATTTTTAGTCTAATTAATTGGCCATGTTATAACTTTAGTAAGAGTTTTTTCCAAAAGAAAATATTTTATTACTCTTCTTGGATAAATTAAGCTTTTATATGGTTTGACATGATTTAATTAATGATAACACCAATTAATTTATAAATAGATAAAATTTTTGATAAATCTTACAATTCAAATCATTTCGTATAAATTCGTCACACACACAAATAATTAATTTGATTAATCTTACAACTCTTATAACATAATGTAAAACAATATTAACATAAAAAACAGACATAAATAAAGAAATTAATTTGATCAATCATACAACTCTTATAACATAATGTATAAAAATATTAACATAAAAAAACAGACATAAATAAAGAATATCACATGAATTGAGACTTATTATAGTTTTAGATTTAGATTAGATATATATATATACTCTCAAGATCATAGACGGTTAGCTTATTAGTAACTATAAAGTTCCAAATTCGACTTAATTCGTGAAACAGGTCCTATTCTTAATTTGAATCGATAAGTTAAAGACAACATAAGCATGTTTATCTCATTGTGATCTTTTGTAGATTTTCTTGTAAATCAAATGTCAAACACCTATTATTATTTAAACTAACTTGTGATCTTTTGATATAAAAATCATATGTTCCACTCATTCGGTTACCCATTTTTGGGCAATACTTTTATTAGTATTATTCCAAAAGGCTGAATCCCAACTCTAAGGGCCCTCCACACCTCGACTCGACAAAGCATTTGGGAGGATGTAAATCATGGTAACTCAACTGAACATGAACCACAAAGGCTAGACTAGTGATCACTGCGCACAAAGAATCTCATCACTTTGAGAGGTTGCTCCCATACTTTTATTAGGATTAGTATTATAATAATGTGAAGTCCAGAAGGGACAAGTTTACGCACAACAAGTGCTTGGTTAATTGCCAGACCGGATTCGTCTTGCTGTCGCTGGCTCACCCTTTCCTCTACATACGTGCAACCCAGCTCATCCCCTTTTTCTTATATGAATATCTCTCTCTTTCATATTTCTCAATCTCATCAAGATTCCTCCATTTATATACCCCCCTTCAACTACGCTCTCCCTATTTACTTTCCATTTGATTCGCAACCACTTTTGAGATTTGAGATTTTTTTTCCACGGGAGAGAGGGCAGGCCAGCCATGGATCCGTGTCCTTTCGTGCGAATTAACATCGGAAATCTAGCGTTGAAGTTTCCGGCGAAGTCGAGAACGTCGGTGGACTCTTGCTACTGTAAAATCAAGCTTAGTGGTGGGTTTGCTCCCCAGTTTTCCACGGTGCCGGTGATCCAAGACGCGGAGGGTGTTGTGGAGAGCAGGGTTCACGCCTGCTACACCTTGAAGAAATCCGAGCTTGAAAAGATGGTGGAGAGGTTGAGCAGTAAGGGGAAATCTTGCAGCTTAAAGATTGAGATTTTTTCCGGCAGGAGTGGAATCGGGTGCGGGCTTTTCAACGGTGCGAAGCGGCTGGGGAGCGCGGCGGTGGCGTTGGACTTGAAGGGGTTGGAGAACAGCGCGAGCAGTAGCAGAGGGTGTGTTTTGCAGAACGGGTGGGTCGAAATTAAGGGTTCTTCTGATGCGGTTCTGCATGTTAATGTAAAGTCCGAGCCCGACCCGAGATTTGTGTTCCAGTTTGACGGAGAACCCGAATGCAGTCCCCAGGTGTTTCAGGTCAACGGGAATGTAAAGCAGCCGGTTTTCTCCTGCAAGTTCAGTTTCAGAAACGGCGGCGATCGGAGCTTGAGATCCAGGTTCGTTTGGGTTTTCAGAAAAGATTGAATTTTTAGGGTTTAGTCATGGTTAATTGACAATGGTTTCTAATAATTTCGGTGTTATTTTATTGCACAGATCTTCACTTTCAGAGCCGAGCACATCCGCAAACTGCTTTAGCGGGTCAGATGAGAACGAAAAACCGGCGAAAGAGCGGAAAGGATGGTCGATCACCATCCACGACATCTCCGGCTCGCCGGTGGCGGTAGCGTCAATGGTGACGCCATTTGTTCCGTCGCCGGGGAGTGATAGAGTCAGCCGGTCGAATCCAGGGGCGTGGCTCATTCTCCGCCCCGGCCAGGGCACTTGGAAGCCGTGGGGCCGCCTGGAGGCGTGGCGAGAGAGCGGCGCCGGCGATCCCCTAGGGTTCCGATTTGAACTAATCCCCGACGGCATCACAGACACCGTCACATTGGTGAACTCGACAATCAGCATGAAGAGCGGCGGCAACCTTAACATAGACATCATGAATGGAGCTACGCCGTTGACTAGTCCCAGCAGCAGCTTCGATTTCAGCTCGGGTTCGTGGTCCGAGATGGGGTCCACGCAGGGGTCCGGGTCGTGGGCCCACCTGCTGTACAGAGGTTTCGTGATGTCGTCGACGGTGGGCGGCGACGGAAAACGCAGCAGGCCGGAGGTGGAAGTGGGGGTGCAGCACGTGAGCTGCGCGGAGGACGCCGCCGCCTTCGTGGCGTTGGCGGCTGCAATGGATCTAAGCATGGATGCTTGTCGCTCATTTTCTCAGAAGCTACGTAAAGAGTTGAGGCAAGCGGATCAAGAATGAAGATTCTCTCGTGATTCATTCCCCTGAATTTCAGCCATTTTAGCTGGCCATTTCCCCCCACTGTACATTGTATATTTGTATTCATTTATTGATTTGTATTTTGTACGATGAGTTTTGATTGAGGAGGAATGAATGAATTCTTATTTGACATCACATGTGGGCGTCGCTTCTCAATGAGAATCCAAAGTTGAGCAATCTACTCTAACGGCTTATTCCTTGTCAGGTGAAATCTCTCGTCTCGAGCACCCCACACCTTAATTCGACAAGATTTCTGAAGATGATAAATCATTGTGATTCAACGAGATTTCTGAAGATGATAAATCATTGTGATTCAACGATTCATTAAATGGGAGAAAGAATCATGACTTGATGTCTACTACCTTGGATGGGTGTCAATCAACCTTGCGTTCTTGCGCTAACTATCTGTCACTTAAAAGCCAAAAACCAACTGAACTACACATACGGACACAAGGAGAGTATTCCCTATTCTCATTGGGACAAGGAAGTGTGTCCTAGGTATAAACTCTCAAAAAAAGAATTATATAAAGTTTGAGACTTATTATTCTGATGAATACACTATGGATTTTACTATAATCTTGTTCTTCGTTTTCAAGTGTTTTACAGGGTTCAAGACCTATAATTGCTAAGTCATAATTAAGGCCAAGAATTACGTCTACTCAACTTTTTTAGTCCGTTACTAATATAACATGTCCTGATTCTTAGTATAATTATCATTTTCCTCGAAAGTTAGGAGCATAAGGTACGTCTAGGCTGGCATGCACTGTAAGTGTCACCTGGTGGGTTTTGGCCTGGCAAAATTCAATTATTGTACAACTCCTTAGCTTTTACGCAAACATCAAAACCGGTCAAAGTCATCGTTTGGGTCTCGTACCATTCCCCAAAGAATTGGAATAATACTGTCATCAGAACATATATTTCAGCTAACCATTTAGAATCCAGGGTACATTAGAAAAAAGTACCTTAGACAGACCAAAAACCAAGGGCTTTGAAAAGTTGGCTAACATAACCTTATAGACTAATTCTGCAACTTCTACTATGCTTATGGCTACCATATTTACGGATGTAGTGCCAAAAAGATTACAGATTATGCAGAATTCAGAGTTACTGACCTGCTCAGTTGTGGAAAAGATCTGATAATAACTACTTCCCCAAACAACATTTTTGTCGATGTAATACGATTTCAAGCAGCAATCAATCCATGGCTGGTATCTAGAAGCATCACCTACTTCACTACAATCGTCACTGTTGGGAATTCCAAGCAACGCATTCCACTCTCTTGTTAATACATCATCAGGTGATGGGAAGCAAGCAAAAAATACTTCCTGAGTAATGAGATTGATAGATAGCTTTATCAAGAATTTTGTAGAATCTAAATAATCAATCAATCTTAGCTACAAAAGCAGGCATATATCAGTGGAAATGTGGAAGTTCCACTCGAAAAAGAATTGTAATTTTAATAGCCAGTCATTACTGCAATTCTTATTGTTGTGGTAGGACACATTTGTTTAGGCAGAAGGTAAAGCCAAGCAAGATATGTTCAGAGTTCGATTAATTAGGGACATATAATTTATGAATGTATGTAACCAGTTATAGGCATGTGTGTGTTTTGGGTGCTGTAATTACATTTATTCATATGCCAGTATATCAAATTTTCTTTTATGGCTTCCTGTACAGTACAGTTAGTAGTAATAATAATCATGAGACTAGAACAAAAAATGTGAGTAATGGAATTTCAATTTACCACATCATCTTTATATAGAAAAGCGTGGATTCTGGCAGTTGGATCCTCTAGTGTCAACCTGATCCTGTAGACTTTTGAAGGAGAACGGAAGTCTGAAACTCGTCAAGTGATAGGTTGGGATATGCTCGTAATGTTGCTACTACTTGAACTACACACCGTTACTTATATGTCACCTACAACACAGCGCACTATCTTATCAGAATATTCCCCAATTATAGCTTCACCTTTTTTGGGTTTAGGGTGTAGCTTTAAAATATGTTACAGACTTACAGCCATACCTACAGTTCGACGTCAAAGCCTTATTCCTATATTGGTGAATTGCTGGGCAGAAAAATTAGGGTTTATATGTCTCTCCATTGCTTACCACTGTTATCTAAAACTTTTAAAGGAGAGGGTAAAGATAAGGTGGTATACCTCTGGATACGTTAGAACATTCATCAGAGTGGTGAAGGGCACATCCTGAACACATGAAGTCTCTGAAAATTTTAGATATTAAAAGAAATCATAAATGAGCAGGTACCATGTCAAAACATAAGGGTACCCAATGAACATAATAAACAAACCTGTCAAGCCAGAAAGGCAAGGAAAACATGTAAGAGGATTATGTCCCCATCTTGATGAAAAGCGACGATTGTAATGCCTGTTGTATAGATGGTGAAGAAATAACACATAAAATATGATTGCATGATAGAGTACTAGCAGCATTCAGGCATAACAAAAGTCTTATTAGAAAAACAAAACCAAAAAGCAAAAAGAATGGAAAAAAAAAAGAAAAAAGAAAAAAAAAGGTTGTAACTTGAGAAGAAAATGATTTAAAAATTGATTTGTCACAAAATAGAAATTGATAATTTAATTTTCAAGAAGGGTTAATTTTGAGTTTAAAAGTGATAGGTTTCAAGATCAACGCACAAGCTAATACCGAAATCACAAGTAAAAATTAAGGATGAAAGAGGAAAGTGGTTAACTACAAATGATTGTACAAGCTACTTCCCTTGAAATACACCAACTTGCCTATATTTTGCCAGCTAGGATGTAAATGTGTTTTCCAGAAAACTACCAACAATTCAGACAAATGAACACTCTCAGAACTTGGGATACTAATAAAACAAAGAACCCAAAATATGAGAAAACTTGAGCATCAACAAAACTATTTCATTAATCTTCTATAAAATATTTCATTCTGCTGCAACATCTTCAGTGTTACTTCCTTCAGTTTGTATGTCAGGAAGAGTTTCCAGATCTGTATCAACCTCTTTCTCTTCTAAGGGAATGAAAGTGTCAGAAGGATCAATTAGATCTTGGCCAATTTCACCTAGATTCTCGGTATTTGAGAACTCCAACCTTTCATCTATTCCACCAGTTTCGGATGTCTCAGCTTCAACCTCATTGGAGGTGTCTGCTCCCAAAGTGTGTGACTTATCCCCTGCTCCATCTTCATGTGTGGCATTTACCGAGGTTGAGTTTGAATCCTCATTTTGTATGGAAGTTAAGTTAGAATCAGACTGAGTGTGCTGCATAACAGCGGTTGGCAACTTAGAGTCTTCCCTACCAGCTGTTTCATTCGTAGTGACATTACCATCAATGGTAGAATCAAAACTTGATTGTGTTAAATTCTGCAAGGATACGTTATGTGTCTCTCCACTCACTTCTGTATTGTTTGATTCCACTACACTCCTAAGATTCACAATTGAGGTATTCTTAGAATCCGATGAGACATGCTCAGGAATACTTTCTTCGTGGCTTGTTGTATTTAAGGAACTGTTACTCCCGGTTGTTTCATGATCATCCAACTTTAACAGTGTTATGTTTTGAACAAAACTAATATTCTTGTCAGGATTGCTTTCATGCTCAATAATTTTTACTTCAGCATTCTCATTAGCAGCCTCTAAGCCACCGTTCTCATTTTCAGTGGTAACCGTTTGTGTATCATGAGTCACTGCACTTGAAGCATCATCTGCTTTATAAAGTTCCTCCTGCGCCTCATGTGTACTCCTGGAGTCTTCATCAAGCTCATGGTCCTGAGAATTCTCATCTTCCTCATGGCCATTATTCTCTTCGGAATTTTTCATGTCAGTTTCATCAACCTCTCCTCTATCTTTCTCATCATCAACAAGTTCTTCCTCTTGTTCAACCTCTTCATCCGACTTCTCTTGATTATGTTCGTCAACCATATCATCTCCACCTCCTCTATCTTCATCATTTTCCTCTTCAAACTTGCTGTCTTGATCTTGCTCTGCTTCTTCTTCTTCAGGCTTATTCTCTTCATCTTCTTCTGGGTTCTCATCTTCCACCTGCTTATCTTGCTTGCCATTAGGTAAGGTTATTTCCTCTGAACGGGGAAGGAGACCTTTCCTTCCCCACATTGTAGGCACAAAGCTGCTTTCCGTCTTTAGTGAAAACTTGGAATCATTTTCATCAAATTCTTTCCTTTTCTCATGGGAGCGTTTGACTTGATAAATCAACCAGAAGCAAATAGCAAGCAACAGACAGAATTGCAGAACATGCTTGGACTTGAATCCTTTTGACCTATGGTTCCTACTTGTAGGTGACTGCCTGAACATGATGAGAGATGGGAAGTATATTCCTGTCCCTGAACATGATGTCAAGTTAAGAATGTAAGAGTCTAGATAAGACATGCATACCGATCAACATAAACTGCAAAAGCTGAGAGAAGTATATACAGTAATTGACTTCACTTCTCAAAGAGCTAAGGCAAGCCAATATAATTTCATAAAGCACTCGAAATGGAACAACTTTGCTTTAACTCTACATTTTTAAAGACGAATTGTCAAAATATCAAATTGAGGAAGCATGTTAACCAAATAAAAGAAAATACATGATCAATATTCACTTCATACTGCATACAATCAACCATAGAGTAGACCAAGGAAACATCAACGCTTCTCAAAACCTAAAAAAATGTTTCTCCATGGATCGAAGCAATTCTCTACCTAGTACTCCAGACTTCCTAACCAGCAAACCATATCAGGAACCGGGTCTACTGTGCTTCGTGCACCCGACTACAAGTGTTCTTCATAGTTATGAACAACATTCATGTTCATTTCTCTAATGTTTGCTGGTGAATGTTTAATCATCTTCAGATTAATGGAGGTTACACCAAAGCTTAGCTCCTAATTGCTTTCAGCCTGCCACTACAAATCCACCAAGATACAACTTGATTAACAACTTCAACATCCTAATTAGCCACAAAACTAACAAACAACCTTCCATCCTCTCAATCATGCCATATTCAATGGAAATTCCATAAACTTTCATGCTCACTATCAACAAATGAAACCAGAAAACCGACAGCTTAACTGGACAATTCACAATTGAACAGAAACATCAAATCCCACGACCAAACAAACCCTCCAAAACGTCTCCACTGTAATTACAAAATTCCCAATCCTTAAACCCGGAATTCATCAATCGATTGATCCTTCATTCCTTCTAGTTCATTATTGCACTAAAAGCTAAAGATATATACAGAACAATACATTGCATATGAACTCAACACCACTAAACAATACACCACAGGATGTGAAATGAACTATAATCATACAAAAAAAAAAAAAAAAAAAAAAAAAAGTCCAACAAAAATACCTGGAAATGGGCGAGAAATCAGTGGAGTAACCACAGAGCAATGAATAAAGAAGTAGGAAGAAGAACAGTGGTTCTATACTGCACTTTATTCGTGGGAGAGATATGACGGGCCCTCGAGAACGTCTTCCTGTCTTCCACTAAAGCTCAGTTTTCTCGCTCGGATCTAGTCTAGTGCAGCAAATAACGGTTGCGTTGTGAACTCGCAGCTGAGAAGAACGGAAAAAAGAAGAAATTGGACTCTAAACGGACTCGGAGGTTTCCATTAATGGGCCAAACCAGGTGGTTGTTTGTTCCTCTATTCTTTTGCTGATTTTGGTTTACCAAACACTCGTTTGGGAATGGTGTGAGATTCGAGATTAGGGATTCACTATTCCAATTACTTTTTTGAAATATAGTTTAATACTAATTTCAATTGTGATTGAACAATAGTTATGCTATGGAATTGTGTTCACATGGTGAACACGGTCCCAATGGTGTTAGTGCACCGTTATTTTTTTTTTTCTTAATTAATCGCGTGATTTTTATTCTTCATTTTCACATTTCGCGGTTTCACTTTAATTTGAGGTGAGTAATGATTTCGGACATTCATAAATTATGAATCCATGCTTGCACATTCACTTTGGAACCATGCCTACACATTCCCGTCCGAAACCATGGTTGCTCCTCTGTAGCGCAAGCTTCTTCAACATTCATAAATTGTGAATTTTCTGTTATGAGATTATGAATTTAATGTTATGAGATTATGAATTTTCTGTTATGAGATTATGCAGTACATTCATAATCTCATAACAGAAAATTCATAATCTGATCAAACGTGCGCCGTTAAAACTATATCCGCGATTTATTTTTTTTTTAACGTAAAAATGACGTCGTTTGGACCCGTGTTCACCATGGTTTTCAGGGCATAATTTGCGGTGATTGAAGTTGTTAGAATAGTAAGCTACTCCTATAGCAAGAATTTTAAACGGATCAGAGGAAAGTGACGTGCGTTGTTCCTTATTGGAATTAAAATATGCTTGGATAGGCGATACATTCATATTTCTTGAATCACTAGGACAATACATATTCAAGGAAAAGAGAATTCATTTACTCGAGTCCAATTCATATGAAATTGATTTATTCTATATTAACTACTAATGGAAATAATTGAACATGCACTCAACAATAATTTAAAATGAAATTCCGCGTGATATTAGTTGTTGTTAATAAATTAATACATTGAAACATCATACTTTCTCAACCTATTGAAGCACAACAAGTTAATAACGCTTTCACAGTAATCTTATAACCTCCCATATAAAAGAGGTCACTACATATCATATAAGCACAAGATGCTTAGCCTATTTAAGTTTGTTGGAACCATTAGTTTGGTAAATTATAAGGCTTTAAGTTTGACTTTATGTATAATTTTCTATTAATCTTTTTGGGTTGAGCCGTTATGAGCAACATATGATGGCTTACCTCTTTGTAGTTATTTGGCCACTAGAATCATAAAACGGACTTCACTAAGAACACACATTCAAATAATAGTTGTAGGTTTATCCATAAACCAAAGTAAGAAATCATGGTTATTATTATAATGTGTTAATTTGTTTTTGCATATGACACTCATTATCTTCCCTATCAAGGTATTAATTTAAATTCACCAAAGGTCACACCACAAAATTTAACTTTTAGTTGGAAATGGAATAAAAACTTTTTTAATAGTGCATTAATAGTTAATAGTTAACTTTGTTAAAAGATTAAACAATAAGAGTCTTATAGACGGCTAGGTCCCATGGTCTAGTGGTTTAGGATATTGGACTCTGAATCCAGTAACCCGAGTTCAAATCTCGGTGGGACCTTTTACAATGGTTATATTGTTGTGAAGTGATGTAGACTAGAAAATAAGAGTAAACAAACGGCTTGGTCCCATGGTCTAGTGGTTAGGACATTGGACTCTGAATCCAGTAACCCGAGTTCAAATCTCGGTGGGACCTTTCAAAATGATATTTTGTAATATTTTTGTGAAGTGCTGTGCTTTCTTTACCAAGTAATAATACTTGGTAATTGTTTATATTGGATTAAACTTAATTGCGTTTTTAGTTTAGTTTGCTATGTGTGACTTTATGATGAAGTGTATTATTTTATATGGATAGTTATTTAATGATTGCTAAAGATCCTGGCATCTGTCTAATTTTGGTTGATATAATATTTGAGACAAAAATTTAGTCAAAATAGGATTTTAACATATACCTTAAGATGTTATTTTTAGTAGTTTGTTACACAACTGACAGAAGGTATTCTTAATGTAATTTATCTCGTATGTGTAACTTGCAAGTTAAGCTATTACACAAAAACAGTGTTTATCCGGTGCACACTTTCAAATCTGCTGCGAGTTGGCCGGGATACTACACACAAGCTAGGCTATGGTTTTTAACCAAACGCATTTAGCCCCAACTTGTATTCATCATTCAGTAATAATCTACCCCTTATTCATTCTTAGACATCTTTTCTTAATATTGTTACTTTTTCATGCTGACATTTTTTCTTAATATTGTATTCATCATTCAATAATTCTACCCCTTATTCATTCTTGGACATCTTTTTAAAAAATTTATTTTAATAAATTTAAATAAAATAATTACTTACATTTAAAAAAAAAAACATAGAAGGTGAGGTTGCCTTCTCCGTTGAGGCAGAGAGAAGGAGAACATGGGTGGGGGTCGATTTTTATTTTTTGTTTTTTATTTTTCTAATACTAATTTTATTTAAATGTAATAAAATAAAATGTGATTTTTTTTTTTTTTAATTTGGTAACCGCCATGTCAGCATGTTAATAGGTCAACATGTCATTTTAAGTTTAAATGTATTATTTTGTATTGTTTAGGATTTAATTGTAATTTTTTTTGTTCGATGACCCAATTACAAATTGCTGTGTAATTGGATGACTTATTTGATACTTTTTTCATAAACTAAGTAATTAATAGCTAATGTTGAATTTGATAAATAAATAAAATTGGTCAAATCTTTATCTTCTTTATATATATATATATATATATATATATATATATATATATATATATATATATATATATAATAAAGCAGAAGCTAACCACAAAATTTTTCCTCCAAAGTGTGAATGCGTTTTCATAGAAATAAGATTATCAAGTATGAATGTATTAATTGTGTGGGTAGATGTATTTATACATTTTTTTTTGAAGTTATTATGTGTATTTATATTTTATAAATTATATTTTATTATTATAGCTCTATCTCTATATATATTAAAGCATAATGAAGTATGGAAAAATTTATTGGTAAAGTTTTATATTTAATATAATTTGTGTATATATTTATTTAAACCTCAATTATAATTAATTTGACTCCACATATATAAAGATGATAAATTAGATATAAAATAAATATAGTGTGTGTTTGGTTCGCACATAGGAATCCGAATCGGAATGGGTATCAAATACTTGATAATGATAATGGGTTTTGGTGAAAGTATTTAACATGTTTGGTAGTTGGTGGAATGAGAATGATTACTAATAGCAGTGCAACCAGTGCTTGAGAATGAACAAGGGAATGAAACCCTTATTTTATTTGAGTATGTGTTTTTCAATTGATGAGGGTATTCAAAACCCATAATAGTGTTCTAAAAACCTATCAACCAAACAACAACAATCACTTTCATACCCATTCCTATAGGCAAAACCCACCAACCAAACACACCCTTAGTTCTTACATAAATAGTCTTTTTTCAAATGAATAAGTTTCTGGTGGAGATTTCGACAAATATCACCTATTATTTTATTTACAAGTTTTATTTAAATACGTTAGTTATTATATAATTAAAGTAGTTATTTCAAATTCAAATTCCTTTAAAAAAAATTAAATTCAAATAATAATACAAGTAATAATAAATTTAAAATAAACATAATAATAACATAATTAAACTTTTAAAAATATTAAATATTACATTGTATATAGTTATACTTACATTTTTAATCAAACTAATTTTGAGCTAAAAAATTCAAGTACGTTTTTTTGTTTCTACAATTATTATTTTCTTTACTAATTCAGAGAATGTCAAAAATTTAATTGGTAAATTTGTTAAATTAATAATAGTTCGTGCATGGTACGTGACAATTACTAGTTGCGTAAATAGAGCAAAACTTTTGTGAAAGCTGGAATCCAATATGCAATATGGCCGGTGTTCAATTCACTGCCAATATGGCATAATTATATTATATTAGTAATAAATTAAAAGCACATCTTATTATTGATATTCCTTTAATTTGCTTCCTATTTAGGTTTATTATACATTAGTAATTTTTATCCATTGCATACCCGTTATAACACTACTGAAAATTATGAAATTTTCAACCACCTGAAAGTATCTTAAATCAAGTTGAAAGTCTTGTTCTGACCATTTTTGGTATCCGAAAAAATTTTTGTTGCTATTTCCGACCACTTTTTGCTTTCAACTTGATTTAAAATCACTTTCAGGTGATCGTAAATTTCATAATTTCCAGTAGTGTAACTATAGATTTCTCGAGTCACTCAAAAAAAACTTGTGCTTCCTTAATTAAGCATGATTGTTTAGGTTTGGTTTTCTACCTTGTTATCCTCGATCACCACCTTCATTCCCATGCAATACCTATATATAATCCCTCTCTGCCTTTCAACTTCCCACCAAATTAAACCCTCCATTGTTGACCTTCAAAAGAAACCATGGGAAATTTCTTTACTGCAATAATCTTCCTTATTAGCGCACTACTACTCTTCCATGTTTCATTGGCTTCTGTGGTTTCCACTGGAGATTTCAACCAAGATTTCTTTGTGATATATGCAGCCCCCGGGCATATAAACACTTCTGCAGATGGCCGATCAACAAGCCTCACACTCGACACCGCCGCTGGTAATCCACAAAACATACATAATATATATAAATCAAGAAATTAAAGCATATATAGCTAAGAATTGAACTAACCTTCTTCATTAATTCTGTGTTTTAATTAATTAGCAAGTTCATCAATGTCGACCAAGGATAAGTACTTGTTTGGGCAGTTCGTCATGAAGATGAAACTGGTTCCTGGGTATTCTGCCGGCACTGTTACCGCCTTCTATGTAAGTCTTGTGTTTCATTTTACTTGTCGATCAATTCAAATCTCATTAACGGAACTAAACGCGTAAAATTGGATCCGGATGTGGAGCAATTGATGATTAGTTATCTTTTTAAATGATATATGTTGCAGTTAATGTCAGATCCGGCCGCGAGCCGTGATGAGATGGACTTTGAATTTCTGGGGAATGTGGCCGGGGATCTATACACTCTTCAGACGAATGTTTTTACGAATGGATATGGCGAAAGAGAGCAGAAGATTAAGCTGTGGTTTGATCCAACAGAAGACTTCCATAACTATACTATATTATGGAACATCTACCATATCGTGTAAGCTAACGTTATACTCCCATTTCATATTTCATATTTTTATTCCCACACTTAAATTAGGAGTTATTTTTATCAGAGATCCATTGTCTTTGGTGGTAATTATAAATTTAGTCTCACACTATCATTTTTGTCATTTTACATCTCAGACTATCGTTTTTGGACACTTTAGTCCTTATAATTTTTTATATTTTTAGTAAGGGCATTTTTGTCTATTCATATTTTTCTTTTGTTATTTTTTCGGTTTCAGCCAGTTTAATTGGTTTAAAACTTTAGGTAACCTATGATTTTTAGTAATCATATTTTTCAACCAATTTTTAGTAAAGTCCTAAACCAATTAAACGGGTTGAAACCGGAAAAAATAACAAAAAAAAAATGAAGCGACAAAAATGCCTTACTAAAAATAGAAAAAAATCATGAGAATGACTAAAAGTGTCCAAAAAAGACAATTTGTGATGTATAATGGTAAAAACGATAGTCTGGGATTAAATTTGGAATTGATACTAAAGACAAGGAACCTTCGATGGAATTAACTCCTTAAATTAGTGATACATGTAACACTTTTATGGTGCCCACATGAAGAAAATAACCTATCAGAGTCCGTCATATTAGAGAGTAAATTTGAGGGAGTAAAATTTGGAAGTAAACTTTATATTTTAACTCTATAACGTAACCATGCATCTTATTATATTATTAGAAATTCAACTAGTTTTAGTCATCTATTTATTCCCTATGAACTAGCTACCCTACAATTACGAAAAACTTGAAAGTTTGCTCACTTTCAAGGCACTCAACTCAAATTTGGGGAAAGTAAAATTAAATTAAAACTTGTGTGGACTTGCAGATTTATGGTGGACAGTGTACCCATAAGAACATACAGGAACCATGCAGACAAAGGGGTGGCATATCCAATGGGGCAGCCGGCGCCGGCGCAGATTAGCTTATGGGACGGCAGCAGCTGGGCAACTGACGGCGGCAGAGTGAAGATTGACTGGTCAAAGGCCCCCTTCATAGCCTCATTCAAGGACTACACCATAGACGCTTGTGTGTGGAAAGGGGACCCCTCCGAATGTAGGGCAGATGGGCCTTCAAATTGGTGGAATCAGGACAATTATAGCACTCTAACACCGATTCAAAGAGGCCTGTACGAATGGGTCATGAAGTACCAAATTACCTATGACTATTGTACGGACAGCCAAAGATTTAACGGTTCCATCCCTTTGGAATGCTCTCTTCCTAAGTATTGATGATCATGTATCATATCATACACACCAAATTCTACGACATCCTAAGTCAATAATAATAATAATTTTTTAAGAATAAAAATGTTTTTACTTTTTATTTTGATATTTTATTTAATAAGTATAGAAGAAGTGAGCAAGCTAAGAGCAAGAAAGAGGCAAAGAATAATAATGGGATGAAGCTAATTAAGGCATAGATAGTTATGAAGTTGGGTGTAGAATTGAAGATAATGAGAAAGATTGCCAAAAGATGAAGATTGTCAGTTGATCACTTTCTTTACCTTTCCACCATTTTTAATTCTTAGATGTTTACAAAAGTTTCTTACACACAAGCCTGTCTGAACCAGGTCAAAGGGATCTGCCCGCAGATTCAAACATTGGTCTCTTCTGTTAAATATTGCATACTGAACCATTAAGCTAGCTAAAGCTAACTAAGTTCGTGTCGGCATTATATTCTTTAATTAATACTAAGTAATAGTTAGCGCGCTGAATTAAGAAACAAACAAACAAAGTTGGCCAAATAGTATAAAGCAAAACTAGGAAGTTAGATTGTAATCTTTAATTATGGAGTTCAACCCATCGTCATTATGGCATAATTATATAGTAAAAATGCAGCTTAATTAATATTCTTTTGCTTCCTACTAAAGATATTTCTTGCTTAAGCATGACTCTTTATGGTTCTCTTCATCTATCCCCTCACCATATATAATATATATAAATCTTCATTCCCATGCAATACATACCTATGTATATATATATATTCTCTCTCTTTCGTTAGTTAAACTTCCCACCAAATAAAATCCTCCATTGTTGATCTTCAAAAAGAATCATGGGAAGAAACATCTGCAGACTCATCGTTGCTGCAATAATAATAATCTTTCTTAGCATTCTGAAGTTCCATGTTTCAATAGCTTCTGTGGTTTCCACTGGAGATTTCAACAGAGATTTCTTCGTGGCATGGGGCCCTACCCATGTAATTACTTCCCCAGATGGCCGATCAAGAAGCTTGAAACTCGACCGTGCTTCTGGTAATCTATAAAGTTTTACATAATTTCTCAACAAGTAGGGGCGGGAGTCGGTTCGATTCCGGTGATATTTGAATTTTATTTTGTTACTTTCCATATTCTAACTAAGGGTCCGTTTGGAAAGCTAGAAAATGACTTCTGGAAAATGAGTCATTTTCCGGAAAACATTTTCCTTTCCAGTGTTTGGTTGCATTCTGGAAAACTGTTTTTGTGTGTTTGGTTCATTTTCTGGAAAATGAGTAGAATTGTATAATTAAACATTTTAATTATTTTATTTAGAATATTACAACATGTATAATAATATATAATAATATAATAATAATTTTAAATATAATAAAATAATAACTAATAATATATCAAAAATATTATGGTGGTGGTGGTGGTGTAGTGGTAGTGGTGTTATTTGTTATATCAAAAAAGTGAAAATACTTTGAATTTATTTCGAGTAAATTTGGGTATACATAAAATATTTTGGTTTATTTCGAGGTAATCTATAAATTGAAGCTGTCATTCTACAAATATTTTTTTTTTATCTAAGGGATGGTACGTGTCGGTTCGATTCAGTAATATTTGAATTTTCTTTTGAGTATTTGAAAATTTTGAGTGATGTTTTTTACTCTTCATATTTTAACTAAATTTAATTCAGTTATGTTTGGTACAAATGAAACTATTCTGGGTTTATTTCGAGTAAATTTGGGTATACTTATTTTTTTTTTTTAAATATCAATTTTGAGTTTTTAAATTATTTTATTATTGATATATTTATAATTTTTTGTATACTCTATCAAACTTAAAATAAGACAAAATACTATATTAACTAAGAAAATTTTGAAAATTAATAAGGAGTATAAAATTAATTATGAAATAATGTAATAGTCAATATATAATTTATATTTTTATATTTATAATAAAATTTCGAATTTAGGTTAGGTATGATATTGAACAGAATCTATATTTAAATATATCATAATTATAAAAATTATCTAAACGAATACTAACCTAAAATTCAAAATTAGTTTGATGTTAGTTCAGATAATTATTAATCCAAATTATGCCCACCTATGGAATCAAGAAAATATAGTTATCCCGGGTCGGAGTGTGGGGTCCTTAGGGTTGGGGATTCAACCGAGAAGAAAATATAGTTAAGTTTTTTTTTTTTTTTTTTGGTAGGAAGTGTAATGGCAACCAAGGATATGTACTTGTTCGGTCAGTTCGACATGAGGATTAAACTGATTCCTGGGAATTCTGCCGGCACTGTCGTGGCATTCTATGTAAGTGTGTTTGATCGAAATGAACATAATCCGACAGAGTGTAATGATGATATGAAAGACTTATGTTGGTAGTTAATATAATGATGCAGTTAACCTCGGACCAGCCGAACCGTGATGAGTTGGACTTTGAATTCCTGGGAAATGAACCCGGGAAGCCATGCATTCTTCAGACCAATGTTTTTGCTGATGGGTATGGCAACAGAGAGCATAGGATTAGGCTGTGGTTTGACCCAACCAAAGACTTCCACACCTATTCTATATTATGGAACCTCCACCAAATCGTGTAAGCATTTTAATTCACTCTAACCTAACCATTTTCTGAGATGATTAAGCTCTATAATATTGATCATAACGTTGAGCATATACCATTAATGTGCAATCCAACTATAAGGTTAAACTTTTAGTTGAGATGGAGCACATACTTCAATTTAATATCAAAGTCATGCCAAAGTCATGAGCATCTGCAGTCCACGTGACTGGCTAGCCCTATACCTAGCTAGCAGATTGTTGAACACTTAGTTATGAACAATATAGATTGATTTATCTCTTCATGGTGATTTACCAACCAAAGTCACGAGACAGAATTCACATAATTTTACACTCTCAAATAATAGCTGAAATCAATTAAACTTATGAATTTGCAGGTTTATGGTGGACTGGGTACCGATAAGAACATACAGGAACCATGTAGATAGAGGGGTGGCATATCCGAGGTGGCAGCCAATGGGGCTGAAGCTCAGCGTATGGGACGGCGACAGCTGGGCAACTGAGGGAGGAAGAGTGAAAATAGATTGGTTAAAGGCACCCTTCATAGCCACATTCAGGGACTACAGGATTGATGCCTGTGTGTGGGGAGGGAATCCCATATTTTGCTGGTCAGGTGGCCTTGCAAATTGGTGGAATAATGAGAGATCAAGCACTTTAACATGGGCTCAAAGAAGGCTGTTCAGATGGGTCAAAAGATACCACGTTATCTATGATTATTGCATGGATTTCCGAAGATTTAAGAATTCCCTCCCAAGAGAATGCTTCCTTCTCGAGTATTAATCATGACGATACGGTTACCAGAGAAATTTCGATTTTTATGATATTATTACTCTATAATTTAAGAATAAATAGGTTTTCACTTTCATTTTCCAATTCTTTCTTGCAAACACTGTTATAGAAGCCAAGTTCTTGAGATTGTAGTTGGAAGTTGGAACTACTATCATTGTATTTGGTTTACTTATATTAAACCTTCTTGTCCCATAACAAACAACAAAGTCGTTGTAGTATAGTGGTGAGTATTCTTGCCTGTCATGCAGGTGACCCGGGTTTGATCCCCGGCAATAGCAAATTTCTTTTCATTTTATTTGATAACCTGGCGATGTTTTTCTTTTTTATTTGATAACTTAACTTTGATAAATGAGTAAATACCCAAAATGGTCCCTCGACTATAGTTAAATTCACAAATTGGTCCTCAACTTTTAATTTCACCCAATTAAGTCCTTAACTTTGTAATTTTAACACAATTTGGTCCTCTGTCTATTTGACCGTTTGTTGACTGTGATTTTTGAGGATATATATGTAAATTCATGGTCCATCGTCGATTTTTTAAGGTTTCGGTTGCATTTTCAGACCGCACTGTTACATTTGAATCCACTGTCGAAAGCAATCTACCAAACCCGGTTACCTTCTTCATCCTCCCTTTGGATTCAATGTAGTTGAATTCGTACCAGAGCGAAGAAGACGACGTGTTTTCGAACTGGTACAACGTCAACCTAGAGGCCTCCGCGTGCTCCGACGAGAGCTGAAGGTTCTTCTAGAGATCGTCGATCACGGTCAACAAACGGTCAATTAGATAGAGGACCAAATCGTGTCAAAATTGCAAAGTTAAGGACTTAATTGGGTGAAATTGAAAGTTGAGGACCAATTTGTGAATTTAGCTATAGTCGATGGACCATTTTGGGTATTTACTCTTGATAAATCGAACAAATCTACACACAAAAAGCTCAAATTTCTAATGCTCGTGATAAGAATCGAACCCCGGGCAAGATTATGGGAGGTTTCCTTTTTTGTTTCACAGATCGTAAGCAAGTAATCTGCTGGCCAAAGATATCAGCAATATCACTTCATTCTGGAATAAAGTTCTAGGCAAAACCAGCAACTATATAAATATTGTCAATGAGAGTACATGCCCAAAAAGTGGGGGAAAAAAAGAATTAAATTACTAGTTTTATTTTTCTTTTACAATTATCAAAAGAACAATCTATGCAGCAAACCAATACCATCTTAAACAGCAGATCTAGCTTTTGCAGAACTGGAGAGACTGTAATTTCGTCAAAATAATTTAACAGGCTGTGGCCGGCCTGTGGGCGATAATGCTTCCTCGCTTGCTAAGGCATCGTTAGTGGAGTGGCTTCAGGTGGAAAACTTGGCAGGCTGGCTTGTAAGATCTTTTGGCGGCCGCTTGTTCAAACTTCTTTGTTGCAGCTTCGTTCTCTTCTAAGCTCGTTTGAACGAAGAACCTTATCCACCACGATGAGCTTCTCAATTTGGCCTTTTCAGGAAAAAAAAAAAAACAAAACAAAGATATAGTTCTCGGGGATGGCACCATTAAGAACAATGATCAATCTCGAAATAAGAATTTGGTGACTTACAGGGCGCCCAAATTTAGACATCTCTGGCGCTTTAGCTCTTTGCTGACCGGGATAACCTAGAAATTGGTTTGAAAATTCACAAACTCAACCTTTAAATGTTGAAACTTTACTCTAAGCAGCATGGTAGGAATATCCACTAATCCTTCTTGTCCAATTAAGAGATACTGTAATATTTTTTGAGTGCTACTGACTCTGTTACAATGCAGTATCTGTTCATAACTACTTTCTCAACCTATTAAAGCACAAAGAGTCAATACTGTCTCCTCTAAGGCTCGAAGCCACAACCTCCCATATGAGAGAGGAACTTGGTGCCACTCGACCACAAGGTCATTGGCAAAAGATACTGTAATATGTTTCAAAAAGAGTTGATCAAAATTTACCGGATAATATGACTAAACCATCAGCAGCCACTCTAGCCAATTGTGGAAGAGTCTTGTTAAGGTATCTCGGGGACAAGTAATCCACGGCATCTGACACCACGACAAGGGAGAATGACTTGGCACGGTAAGGAAGAGGAAACTTGATATCAGCCACACGCACTATGCCTTTCCGTACAAGACTCTTGCAGTTGGCATCGGCCTCATCTAAGTCGTATGGTTCAATTCCCCACGCTTCAGTATCCTCTTCTTTCAACAATGTGGACACTACCGAGCAGGTGTCGGGGCCCACATGCAATATTTTGTGCATGCTATCACCATATGCTTTTTTCAGTACAGGCAATGCATTTTGTAGCTCTAATGTACATGAAACACCGCCTACATCAAGTGATACGAGGGACATTAATTACGTGCTAAACCAAAAGTCGCTGAAAAATATAACACAAAAGCCTGAATAATAATTAGAATAATTGCATTTAAATTGGAAAGAATGAGGATGAAAGTTTTCATTTATCATAGCAGTCAGGAAAATCGCACAAATGTATGCTCGAGACTTGTAAATAACAAAAGCCCAATGGCTGTGGCTTGTAAAGACATATATAGAACGGAAAGTTAGACCTTTAATAAATACTAACATTATAATGAATAGACACTAACAGCATGTTTGGTTCATGGAATGAATTTTGAGGGAATAAGAATGCTATTCCATAGGGAATGGAATAGGTAAGGAATAGAACATGAATTGTATTATATTGTTTGGTTCGCTGAAGGAATAGACTTTAGAAATTATATTCCAGTATTTGGTTGGTTAAAGGAATAGAAACAATGGAATAGGTTTATTCCAAGAATATTATTCCATTCCTGACCTATTCCATGAACCAAACATGCTGTAAGGTTTTTAACAATCAGAAGAAAATAAAATGCCTTTATTCGCTTAGTGAAAAACCTATGCAAGACAGATATCCACATAAAGTGCAACAACATTCTATTATCATGTACCTTTCTCCGAACGAAGTGAAATGATTAACCATGTTATATCGTTATCTACTATCAACTGGTGATTTGAAATAGCATCATAAACAAACTCAAAAGAGTAATCATAGGAAATACCTTCGAGTCTGTTATACGCTTCTAATCCAGCTCTTCCACCTATCATGAAGAATAAACTATGTCAATGTAAACCAAAAAATGGGTTGGTTCAGCAGCCTCAAGCGACACAGGATAACCCATTACATGGTCCGATAAAATCTTCTTCGGTAAAAGAATACTCAAGTATATAGGACAATATATACCTGATCCACTGTGTAGATAGCCAATAATCAGCAATGCACCCTGCAAAATATATAAACCCTCTTACACAGCAATAATACATATATCTTAAAGCAACTGAGTATTATAGTGTCTAGGATGTTGAGGACATTTCGTTAAACTACACTTCCTCACTAGTCAACAACAGTACCAATGTTGAAAAAATCGCTAGGCGCCCTCTAGGCGGGCGCCTAGGAGGCACCGATTAATCGGCACCTAGGCGCGATTTTTGCAACACTGGACAATACTACATTATAAATAATCCCATAAGCCTATAACACACACACGCAAACATAGCAAAAAATGGATTTAAAGAAATGAATTAATACTTACCACAACCACAAGCCCTAGAGACAAAAAAGGAGAGGGGCGTGATTTGGGATGCAGGGAGCCTACAAATGGAAGGCTCCCAGCATCCATCAGACGGCGAGATGTATTTGGCCTTCTCGACATTGTAATGGAGTTGCAATTAGCAAGCACGGCGTGGTACTGAGTACAACATATGACAAGTATTAATTGAAAAAAAAAAAAAAAAAAAAAACCACAGAAGAATTCTTTAATCCCAAAACACTTTGAACTTTAAATATTGTCAAATTTGAGGTCAAGAAATACTAATCCAAGTTCACAAGTCATATGAAAAACTATCAGTTAGCAGAAGATGCTTGACTTTGGGATCAACTAGGCACATTATCCACCAAAGAAAATATTCCTCAAAGACAGCCAGTAATTGGGATTATTTCCATAAAGGTGACTTGCTAATGACAAGTTATGATTATGTGAAAATATAATGAGAAAAAGACAAAGGAAACCTCAAGCAGCCTGGAATTGGTTTGTTTCTATAAAAGGGACACCTTAATTAAGCTTAGATGCAAAGGAGGAAAAGACACAGAAACATTCAACCAAGGCAGAGAATCTCTTCCATACTTACTACCCCATTAATCAATGAAGCAGAACTTGCAACAAGCAGAACCACATATATCTCGGATAATACCATGTCATTTCACTCAAAAGATTACAACTTTAACCAACGAGTTATGAGCTGAAGGGAAGATAAAGAAGCCCAGAAGACCCGGAAAAAAAGTAACAAAATTTGACGTTTTTCTGAACTATGAAAAGCAACCCAAAACTTAAACTAGACGGAAAAGCGAACCTAAATGGCATACAGAGAATTACAGTTCCCAGTTCGAAATGAAGACCCAGAGAGAGAGAGAGAGAGAGAGAGAGAGAGAGAGAGAGAGAGAGAGAGAGAGAGTTACCTGAGAGGGAGATCTGTTGAGGTAGAGATGGAATGGAGGTGGGATCTGGATCTGCTCGCTTTCCTTCTACTACCTTATTATATACCTCTGCCGTCTACGCATCCAGGAATGTATTTGACTCGTACTGAAAGACACAGATATTGTTCTGATTTGGAATTTTACTTTTTCCTCCTTTTTTTCATTGTCACTCCTCTTTCATAGTAAGCCTCATGAAGTATTTTTCTTTTAAAAAACATGATTTCCTATAATAAAATTTATAAATGACGATATTGTTAGTCAACCATGGTGTAATGTTAGATCTCACCGTTGCGCGCTTAATCACAGCATTCTTTAGTTATTTGGTTGTCAGATCTCATCGTTCTTAAAATCGATTGGTGATAAGTAGATAAATATTAACTATTTAACCACATTCATTCAGGATAAGTCACAGTGCCACAGTTTGATGGCATAAACTCGACCCTCCAAGCCCTAGTCCCAACTCTCAACATATAAGTCTACCCATTATTTATTGTTATCACTTATAATTTAAATTAATTTAATTTTTAAATTTTTTTTAGCAACGGAAGTATAATTTTTAGAGATTAAATTTGACAATTTATTAAGAATTTATGATTATATTTTTCTCAATATAAGAATCATGACTTGAAATAAATCTAGATTAGGAGTTTTCTAATGTGTATATCTCTAGCCACTCGACACAACCCTTTAACGATGTAAAAGTGCAAATTACATCATAGATTGAGGTTTATAATAATAAATTATATTCCTCCTTACACATGAATTTTAATTCACGGTATAACGATTGATATAAAAGTCTTCTAAATTTGGCTAATTTTTTTCCACTTGTGGGTTGGCTCTTCTCGGGCTTGGAATATCGAATGCTGTATGCAAAAAAAAAAAAAAAAAAAAAAAAAAAACTGAAGGTATCAATTTTTCAAAAATTTATATGCCATGAAAAAGATTTGAGTCAGCTTAAATGTATGCTCAATGTATATGCATCACACAAAAGAGGAAAAAATATCTAGACCGCAGCAGTATTTATGTTCAATGTATAATGACACCTCTTAGTATTTATGTTTCCAAAACGCTATTTTATATATATATATATATATATATATATATATATATATACATACATACACATAAAAGCTTCCCTATTTTACAACACCTAAATAGTGTATGATCTCCTCACAAAATGATATGATACAGTATTATATATGTTGCAGTTTTGCAGAACTAAAACATCTAAAACTGTTCAATACTCTTCACAGCCTCAGCTTTGCAGGTTGTCTTGTAATGCCCCGTTTGATTGCACCGGCTACAATGGACAGTGTGCTTTTCTCGATTCAGATCCTCAACACACAGTCGCTTTTTTTCAGGCCGGCCAGGCGGCCGACGAAATTTTGGAGGCCGGACAATGCGGGCATCATCGTTTATCGTGAGCTCGCCTTCTTTCTTCCAAGCAATCTTATCAGGGATGGGGCGCACCTCTCCTGCATAAGTTGCGCGATAACTTTCAGTGGTGAAGTATTTCTGCGTGAAGGCGTATACATCTTTTCCGCATGAGATGATGGCAGCGATGGCGTGAGAACAGGGTATCCCATACAGCTGCCAGTCGCGACAAGAACAAGAATGGGTGCCAATATTCACAATGTCTGATCGTTCGCCTGATATGACTTCAAATTCTACTTCATCTGATCTTAGTACTTGATATTTGGAAGCGGAGTCCATGGCCTCCAAAACCCGCCTCTCGGTGGATGGGGCAAGAAAGGAAAACCATGCATTACTCTTTGCACGACGTGCCTCAAACTCGTCCATTATTTTACTGTGAATCCGTTCGATCACCTGAATTATGGGAAGCTCCTGGGCCTCGTGAATCCATTGATTGAACTCTTCAGTGTTGGAAGAGAAATGACCATATCGTGTTGATTCAAAATGCATCAATGCCCAACACGAAGGAGGATACTGCTGAAGCCACTTTGCTGCATCTGAAGAAACTTCCTCGATTTCTCCCATTTTTTCTTTAAAACCACTAGTGGTGGTGGCATATGCAGCTTTCCACAGGAGATTTACAAGCCTGGAATTCTTGAACTCTTTAGCAATGCTTTCACTCAAGTACCGCATACAAATTGCATGAGAAGATTTGGGGAACTTTCTTTCCACAGCATCTGTGATGGCTTTCTGCCTATCAGATATAAAGACAAACTCAGGTATCTGGCTACTATTCATCTCTAATGCCTTCTGCAACCGAGATAAGAACCACATCCAGCTTTCATCGTTCTCCACATCAACAACACCAAAGGCAAGTGGAAACAAACCACCTTCAGCATCGAAAGAGGTGGCTGACAGTAGGGTGCCAAGGTATTTACTCTTAAGCAGGAATCCACCAAGTCCAATGATTGGTAAACAACCATTAAGGAATCCACACAGAGAAGCACTAAATGAGATAAACAGCTGTTGAAAGCGATTATCGGCACCAGCAGTAAATACATCTGCAACACTTCCCGGGTTGGCCTTTCTTAGTTGCTCACAGTATGCTGGTAGAAGACAGTATCCTTCTTCAGATGAACCATATATAGCTTGCAGCCCACGCTCCTTTGCTCGCCATGCTTGCTTATATGGTATCGTTATCCCATATCGTTCATAGATATCATGCAAAATATCTTTTGGCTTGTAATTTATATCCTGGCGAAGTCGTTCCTCTATAAAATTCACAATCCAATCCACGGAAGCCTGATGATGCCCGTTTTGTGCATTTTTTCCGCAGCTATGCGCTCCTTCAAGGCTTCGTATTGCAAACGTAGGGGCATTTGGAAGCTTAACTGCACGTATGCGCCATGGACATCCTTCTGATGCGCATTTTGCAATGTAACGGACAAGGTCACTTTTTATGATACGAAGCTCAAAGTGTTGTGCAATAGCAGCCTCTTTGATTGCACTACGGAAGGCTTTGACATCACGAAATTCTTGACCAACAAAAAAATTCTGATCTTCCATAAAATAATACACTACTCGCGATCTCTAGTCCGAGACATTTAAGGTCAACCCCTCCGCGGCTCAGCTTATATTAAAAAAAAAAAAAAAAAAAAAGACCTTCTTGAACCTGAAACATTTAGCATAATTTCTCAAGAGATGCTAGGAAGGGGAATATGAGAGGAAAAAGAATCTTTACAAAAAGAGCACTGCAGTGCGTGAATTAAAGGTGATTCATCAGTACAGGGCTATGAAGTGCGAAGACCAAGGTAGATGCATTCTCACACAAACAAACAAACAAACAAACAAACAAACACAAGAGTTTTCAACAAAAAAAAAAAAAACAAACAAACATAAGCACATGGTTTCTTAGAAACCATATGCCGAAGCAATTTGACAGTGAAAATTGAAAAGACATTTACACACAGGAACTCACACATGTGGACAAGAACAAGCATCATCCCTTTGTTCATACAGATTTTAATGACTATATCATATTTAACTAAGGTATGAACTTTAGCCATGTCAACTTCGTGAAAGAAGATGATACTACCCATATCCACCTCAAAAACTGCATTTCTCCTAAGCAGAAAATTTTCGTTTGTGCTATCCAACAATAACTCTATGCAGCCAGATAGCTCTCTCTTCTCATCACAGAGTACAAATAAAACAGTTCAACATGAGAGAATTTCAAATTTACTCCCTTTCACTTTTTTAACCCTAAACAGCAAATTGCTAATTGCTTTCCCATTTCACTTCTACTTCTCCAGCATTCACATTCCACACCATGGAAGATACACGAATGATAAAGACAGGCATGATCTTATGAAGCAAGAATTGAGATAAAGCAGAAAACAGTAAAATGATACATAAATATAAGAAAAAAAATCAATTAATTTCGGTTTTTAAATGTTAAAAAAAGAAAGAAAAACTCCCAGAAACTCTGCAGGGCACTAACCTTAAGCTTAGAGTCCGAGAATAGCTTAGGGCGATCGGAGAAGTGCAGACGGAGGAGAGAACTCGATTTGGGGATTCTGGAGAGAGATTGGATCATGCTGAGGCTATTATTGTCTTTTGGTAGCGTAATATTTTAATCCGGGTCGGTTCTGTTACTTGTGTAGTTCTATACCAGACTAGAGACTGCCGGTCCAAATATAGTTTTTAATTTTTTTTCCCAAATATAATAACTTTTAATGTAATATTTTTCTGTGAAAGTAAATCGGTTGTAGGTGTGTACGGAATAATTTTACTTTTATTTTATGTGTCAAAGATCTTGTAGTCAAGTCTCATACTGTGATTCTTTCAAATTAGAGGTCATAGGTTTGAATTTCATGGGGGAATTGACTCTTTGTGTTTTAATAGGTTGAGAAACTATGGGTTCGAACTCCAATGAGAGAATTGACTCTTTGTACTTCAATAGAAAGTATGGACAGATACTACATTGTAACAAAGTCGTACTTTGAGATTAATTTTTTCATTTTTTACTTCATTAATCACCTATTAGATATATATACTTTTTTGTTACATACAACATTTGGTATCCTCGTAACTACGAGATTAATTCAAATTCCACCTAACCACAAAAATAAATTTAAGAGTTGAATTGAAGCACTAGTCAAATTATGTATGACTAAATACAGTAAAATGGTTGATAATACACTTCTGGTTTCCTCAACAGGAAATGTTAATCCTTTTTAACCAATTAAGTACTAAGAAAAACAGGATTAACAAGCCAAACTTCAAGTTTAACTGGAGAAAAGAAAGAAAGACATAAGATCTTGATTCTTGATGATCAGTCTAGATTAACAGGAGGAGCTCTATGGTAGGCTGGGACTGTAACTGGAAAGAACATTTGTCTAACTCCTTCTGCTCTTATGATTGGCAAGATGATCCCAGATGCACCCTAAAAACCAAAATCATAAATTGCTTAAAAACTGCAGCTTTTAAGTTAAGTTGAGAGAAGGGCATATATATATGGGGTGGGTACTCACAGAGATGAGTCTTGTCCCTAACCACAGCCGGTTAGGCGAAGGAAAGGGGATTAACAGGCGCCCAACGCCATAAACTGCCACCGCGAAGAAATGCAATACCAAGCTCAGAGGCTTCGGGTTCAGACCAGAAAGTAGAGACACAGGTCCATTTGAGAAAACCCCTCCAAGGCTTAGGTAATCAAAGCATGCTTCTCTCATTTCTTGCCTAGCTTCATCAGGGGAAGCACAGAACACTTTGTATAACGCACCAGCTAGAGTGTTTATAGTGGATGCAACAGGCTGCAGAAAAGCAAGAATCATATATAAAATCTATCCAAAAACCAGAAACCAAGCCTCGGGTTAGTTGATGATGATAGTCCATTCAATTCGTTTACCTTTCGAATGGTGTAAAAGGATTCGAGGTACTTGCATAAGGTGGGTCCGTCGTTTAAGTCCTGCAGAGGTCTAATAAGATCGCGAAGAACAACAACATCTGACAATGCAACGGTCATGCCCCCTCCAGTCAAAGGATGTCTCATGTTGAAGGCATCTCCCATGAGAAGAGCCCCAGGAGTGGGCTGGGGATTTGCAGGCATGCTTCTGTTGATCATTGTTCTGATGTTTCCCTTTTCAATCGCTGCCATGAAAGCGTCGTGGAGCTCTGGAGGGATCTGAGGAGCCACTTTTGTTCTTAGATAATTTGCCATTTCTCCAGAGGCCAGAGAGGGGACTTTTTGCCCTGGAACATCAACCAAACACCGGATTTCAGTGCTGCTGATAGGGTAGAACAGGATTGGAGAAGGATCTGCAAGGATAACATGTCCATGGTTCACAAATGGAAGCTGGCAGTTCTCCAGGAGCATGCCAACAAAACAAGAAGGAATATCCACCTACAACAACATCAATCTTTAGATCTTGAACACATTAATAACCACAAAGTACTAAGAATTCTGGGACAACACCAGTCAAGTTGGTCAGACTATTGATTTAGTAATCACAAGATTACAAGTTCAACTGCCAGCAAGAACAGCCTTTTGGCCTTTTTGGATTGAGCCAGTCAACTATGAACAATCTGACTGGTTTACAGTCTCTCACAAGGCTCAGATTGTAGCTGCGGGTTTCTCTCGTCACCCAAAAAAGTACTAAGAACTCGACATGTATTAGTAACAAGACATCACATACTTTGGGATCACACAAAGAGCGTCGCAGATTTGAGGAGCAGCCATCACAAACAATTGTAAGAGGGGCATATGAAGTCAATTCTTGCCCATCCTTGTTCTTGTATTGAACTCCCTTGACAGTTCCATCTTCTTCAACCAAACGCATGACAGTTCCTTGTTCTAACCTTATACTAAACCAGAAAAACAGTAAATCAACAAGCATTTGAATTTCTCAAAGAAATTAGAAGAAGATTAAAAGATTACTTTGGAAGGGTTGATGCTTTTTCCCTCATCCTCTGAACGAAACGCCCATGGTGAAAACTTCTTCCAGTGACATCAGACTGGAATTTTTCTAAGGGATAAGACAACTTGGTACTTCTGCCATCCTTGAAAAGTGCATATCCATAAACCCTCTGGGCATCAATAGTACCCAAGCAATCTGAACCCAAGAAACAAAGCAATAAGTTTACATTGCTGCTAAACAGAAATTTCTCAAACTGGGATTTTAATTTGCAGAAAATATTGAATCTTCATCCATACCTTCAAGCCCCAATTCAATTAGTTTCAAATACCCTCCAGGTTGAAGAAGTTCGCCAACAATTCTATCTGGTTGTGTCAGATCTCTTTCTATGACATGAACCCGACGTCCATCCTTGGTTCAAAACAAATTAACTAATCAATACAGAATTCAAGTAATCTTAGTTTATAAGCAAAAAGTTTGAATCTTTTTGGTATCTCTGAACTCTGATCTGCATTTCATGCTGTCATGCATTACTATTATGCATGAATGGGCAGGTGAGAAATAATATATATATATATACCTTGCCAAGCGTGTAAGCAAGAGCAGCACCGGCAACGCCGGCGCCGACAATGATGATATCGGTACTCTCGTCGTCTTCCACCGTCCGGCGACGGCTGTTCACCGGCGTCGTCTTAATGCCAGAAGCTTTGCTTTTCTTGACAACCTGTCTTCTGAGGTTGAAAAGGAAGACAAACCCAAGGAAGGAAGCAATCAAACAGCCCAAAACATACCCACCAATCATCATCATTACCATCTCAATATATTCAAGAAAAGAAAATGAAATCTCTCTGATCTCTCTCCCCTCTGAAGAATGCTTTTGGGAAGTGTTGAAGTGATACAATAATGGTTTGCTGTCCGGACCAGAAACGATGGCAGCTTTTATAAGGAAACCAAATGGGAAAAGGACATATTAGTTACATGAAATGATGGATATAGTCCAAGGAATAGCATTATAGCATTCATCAACCACTTGGCCCGGGGTAATCCCAGCCAAATTAGTCTAACTACAAAGTTAAAATTTGACTTTGAATCTGAGTGTGCTATGTGAACGTCTTCTTAATTTGAGTCGATCAGTTATAGACAAATTAGACAGATCTTTATGATCATTTACTAAATAACTTCACAAAATAAAATTTACTCAGTACAAATTCTCAAATAGTAACTACGGTTTTTTTCAAGTCACCCTAATAACCCATTGGTCAAGTCAGAATTGTGCCTGAAATTGTTTGGAGAAATAACACTGGAATATATAATGCCAAAATTACTGTCAAAGGTCTTGGAATCTTAATTAGTGCAAACAGACAAGTTAAAAACATGAATCTTGGTACTGGTGCATGAATTTCTTCTTTTTTTTCTTTTTCTTTTTGTTTCAGTTTATGACCTGATAACGTAATTAACTTATCAATTAATTTTGATTTATTTGATCACTATTAGTTATTTGACTTGGTTAAACAATCAATATTGTTAGTTTTCTGTAACAGCTTATTATTACTTCAAAATGTTAAAATTCAAAAAGATGCTCAAAACAACTTTTTCGATCCGATCAACTTTTTGAGAAAGTCGATCATTTTTGCATGTAATAAACTATCAGTTAACAACTTAATTTATTAAATATTTTTCTATAATCAACAAATGCTATAAAACTCACTAACTCAATTAGTTAATAATTATTTACCAAACACAGTACCTGTAGTATGAAAGAAATGGAAAGCCATGTGGGTTGGTAGAGCCAAGTCAACAGTTAGTGCTTGTGAACTCTACATCATTAAGGATCTGACCAAAATGGATCAGGATTTATAATGCTATATATTGTCCACGCATAAATCAAAATTGGACAGCCATTAAAACATTTTTATATGCATTAAATAATTAATCACACGATTTGAACACTTCAACATGCAACTGTTAGTAAACATAATCCAAAATTTATCTACTCAGGCAACATGTCAATGGTTTGGTCTTTAACAATCTGTGGGAATTGTTGTCGATCGTTGTTGGTTTTATTTTTTATTTTTAAATTTTTTGGGGTGGTGTTTTTGGTATGGATTGGCCGGATTGCAATATTACAATAAAAATATTGTCTTGTGGTGCGCGACCTTGACTTGCATAATCTTGAAGTCTTCCAAATGTTGCGGTTAAGTAATCACTTATATGTTCATGATTCAACAAGCATGGACTTTGAACTTTGAAGTAGTTATTTACTCACTAATAAAACAAAAAATAAAATAAAAATACGGCTAAAGAGATGACTTGTTGATTGAGCATGATTCTCGATGAGGTTCGAACCTTAGTCTCTTTTTCTAAGTCTAAAATACTGGTTACTAAATCAGTAAGCTAAGTTTATGCGAGCTGATATGTTAAATACTATCAAAGGTGTGTGTAACATGCTGATTTGATGGCAACAAGCAAGTTGAAAAGTTTTTATAAATCCAACTAGTTATAAATTTTCTTATTTTTAATACGAGTTTAAATATACTGATGTGTTCAAACTTTATATATTTTAATAAGGATTAGTAATATTGGTATAACCAATAAATGTTAATGGTACAGTTGAGTCTCTGCGATGGTCATACAACTAAGTCTATCAAATTCAATTTAAAGACAACTTTTTCAATAACGTTACTACATGTACATGAATTCGAACTCTCTCGAAGAAGTAAAGGTGTGTAGGTAATAATCTAGAAAAGGGAGGATTTAATTCTCTATGCCTATACTCTTACCCCATCATACTGGGAAGTGGAGAGAAAAGGGAATGGATCACTCTATACTTCCATAGTTCCCACTCCTTTTTCTTTGATTTTCCTTTTTAAAAAGTGGGTTGAATGGGATTGGCAAAAACTGGTCACTTCACACTTCACAATCCACAAATGCAATTATTTCATTATGTGAAAATAAAAGTTTGGTCTTGATATTGCCAAAAAGTTTTTATTTTTATTTTTTTATTATAAATCTCTGGGAAATGAAGAGGGCAGCTCATAATGTTGTCAGTTCAAACTCCAAACAAACTGAGAGCCAAAAACAGATTCATGATTTTAGCCTAAAGGGATACTATTTATAATATTCTTCATGCAATCTCAATCTTTTAAGAGAGAATCATCAAGAACAAATAAAAACTAAAGTTCCCTTTGATCTTCAGAGCATGGACTGAGAATAATCTGCAATATCATCTGAGGCTCCAGGTCAGCTGTAATTTGGTGGATTCAAGCTATACCTTTCAGAATGTTTTTCAGCTTTTCATTTGCAGCCACAAGCTCTGCTGCTATTCCGGGTTCATTTGCAGAATGCCCCGCATCACGAACAACCTGATATGGAACACAAAACGGAAACAGAGCTGAGCAATATTTCAACACAAGAGATCGGGCGTGTATGTAGTATACAAGAAACAAGAACAGCTAGAAAACTAATCGAGTGAGAAAGAGCGGAGAGATGGAAATAAGTGATGAATTCCCCATTTCTTGGTATTGGCCTCGTAAACCAGATTTAAAAAAAAAAAAAAGATTCAGTAATCTTACTGTGAGTTCAGCCTCGGGCCAAGCCTTATGAAGATCCCAAGCTGACATCATGGGACAGCAAACATCATATCTACCCTGCAAAATAAAACAAACATCTAGGGCACGTTTACTAACTGAAAGTTTTTTCATTGGAGAATAGAAAACAGAAAACATGTTTACTAGCACAGTTTTCCATTCTGAATGGGTATAAAGGAGAAATAGTTACTAGCAGATGGCATCACGCACCTGAACAATAATGGTTTTGATGTGCTTTATCTTTTCAAGATTGTCTAGCAGGAAAGAATCCGAAGGGAAGAATCCCTTGTTGATAAAGTAGTGGTTCTCGATCCTTGCAAATGCCTGGGGGAGCATAATAGGCATAAATCGACAATTTTCAAGGAACATTTACATTTAAAATTCCATAAGGTTACCAAATTAACTGCTCGTCAAAGTTCTCACCAGCGAAAAGCTGTCATCATCTCCTCTCTTTACGTTTTCTTCATTAGGGAGAAGATGAGCTGTCATCATTTCCCATTTGGTCCATGCCTTAGCTGCTGCATTCTAAAAAACTCAGAACTTCAGAAAATTGTTTTTAAAAAGTGAAAATGTTTGTTAAAGATTTAGAGCTGTATAAAATTAATCATGCACAAGAAAAAGGCACTGGATTAATGGGTTCTGCAAGTATAATAGGTCATGAAAGATTGAAACAAGGCATGTGTGTGTGCCATGAAGCATAAAATTCATCTTACTTGTGTTTCGGGATCATCGGAATTTAATCTCTTGTGGTATGCCTCAACTAGGCAATTTCGTTCATTTTCTGGAATCAAATCTCTGAAAGGTTCCCATGCTGCAGCAAACAACAATGGAGTGTTGGGAGCGGTAGACGGGTCGGGGGTTATTAAGCCTCATAACTACAATTTTGGTTCCCCTAGCAACCCTTCCACCGCAATTATTGCTTTAAAAGGTTGCTAAATATAAATCTGATGTAACCAGCTTGGTTGGCGTGAGTGACCGTGCACTCTTGTCCCTTAAAAGAGGTCGGGAGTTCGAACTCCCTCCCATATGGAAAAACCAATCTGGCCAGCACTTTGCCCCTTAATTGGGCCGGCCCGGGGGAATTAGTCTGAGTATGGTACAGCCTAAAGCCTTAAAGGTGCCTCCTACAGTTCGGGCCTGCTCAGGACACCTCATAGTCTGACCACAAATATATATATATAAATCTTATGTTAAAAACCATACCATCAGGAAATATTGCAGCAGCACCACCCTCATAAAACCAATCGATTTCTTTCTTCCTCAACAAAAATATCCCTCTGAGGACCAAGCCAGTAACCTTAAACGAAGTGCATAAAAGGCCAAGGATAAATTTCCAATTGATTCATATACCTTATTAACAATTTAATCTATAATAATGTTTTGGATTCATTTATCAAAGCTTATACCAGAGAAGTCTGAACATGATAGAAAAGTAGTTAACCTTGTCAGGATGTGATTGGCTATACGCAAGAGCAAGTGTGCTACCCCAAGATCCACCAAAGACCTGGAAAAAATTATAATTGTGAATAGTTGTGAAGGAGCATCTATTGAACTAAATCTATACGATAAACAATTTCTACCTGCCATTCTGGGATTTCCAAGTGCTCTCTTAGTTTTTCAATATCCGCAACAAGGTCCCACGTAGTATTCTCCTCCAAGCAAGCGTGGGGGGTACTTTTACCCGCACCTCTCTGGAAGAAGACCATACAGACATGAAATGAGCACAAAAATTCCTCCTTTAACAAAGCACTCGCATTATTACCTGATCAAATAGAATGATCCGGTAGAACTCAGGATCAAAGAATCTTCGGTTACTTGGAGAAGTTCCACCTCCTGGACCTCCATGGAGAAAAACAACAGGCTGTAAAGCAGAAAACATCTTCAGACCAATTGCAATACTGATTTGTCAATATATATAGCATAACTAGCAAATCACCTAAAACAGATAACGGTATAGGATTATGGCCCTGTTTGGTAACATAGTTAGCTTATCAGCCAATTTTGGCTTATTTGACCACTATTAGCTATTTGACTTGGTCAAACAACCAATATAAGTGTTTGATTAATTAGCTTTTTGTAACAATTTATTACTCCAAAATGCTAAAATTCAAAACAGCTTTTTTGAGAAAGTCATTTTGCATGTAATAAGCTATCAGCTAACAGCTAACAGCTAATTTAGCAAACATCTTTCTACAATCAGGTAATGTTACCTAATCAGCTAACAGCTATTTACCAAACACCCCTATAGCTTTATTGCATTATGCATTAGCGCAAAGAGGCCAACCATGATTTCAAAGAGAATGTCTTCTGCTAAACTACAGCTATCTAAGGCGGCTATGTTTCTGATGAAGTAAAGCAAAAAAGTGTAACTGAATAGAATGCTCTGATGCTTATCCACATGGATGGTCAATATTTTCTTTCAAAGATTAAAATCATGATGATCTCAGAAACCTCATTAAACATCATGATACAAGTTAATTCACACTAATCATAAACATAGTACATTGGAAGGGGAACAAGGAAGCTCACATGCCCGCTGGGATTACCAGACTGCTCCCAGTATATGGTGTGAAGATCAGAAACCTTCAAGAAACCCGTACTATATGGCTCTATTGCCGAGTAAAGATTCCTATTTAATTCCAAAGAATCTTTCTTCAAATCCATTAGTTCCTCCTCAACCTTGAAATCCAGATTCTGAGAACGCAACACTAAATTCCGTCTTCCTACAAACTTACAACAAAACCAATAATTATTTCAACCAATAAAATATATATATATGAAGTACAAAAACTAACCCGTTGACCTTCCCCTTCTAACAAGTATTCTTATAGGCACCGAACAAAAAAAGAAGCAAACTTTCTTTTAAAAACCAAATCTTTTCTTCAGTTTTTACTGTACAATTTTGTAGAAGTTGATGAATTTTACCCTTCTAGTGATCGACAACGATGGAATAAAATATTGTATCAGTTGTGTACGAACTAATGAGAATGAATTCAAAGAGAGTAAGATAAAGACCTGCGCGTAGGTTAAAATTTGTGTGGTGGAAGGAGAAGATTGGTTGATGAAATGGGAGCGGAGAATTCTTTCGCGGCGGTGTAGCAAGCGGCGAGTGAAAGTGAAGAAGGATCTTTGAATGAAAAGCCGTTCCTATCTTCATTTGTTCGGTTCATGACCCGGGTTTACGCTCATTGATTATGCCAACATTTTTACTATGATTACACTATTTTCGGATTTTCCTAGATAAGAGAATCCCCCTCCCCCCGGACATCTCCAATAATAAAAATTCTTATTAAGTTCTTGTGTGAATCAGGTTAAAAAATAAAAATCAAATAGCTCACTCAACTACACACAAAATTATAATTAAATTATCAAAATAAAAAAATAAATATAATTGAGTCTTTGAACGATACAAACTCATGCAATCAGACTTAAAATGACGACCACTCTAGCTATGAAGGAGTGCATGATGGGCCCTTTGTTATGTACTCGATGCATAATTGTAATTTTTATTCTAAAAAAACTTTAACAGGGCGTTTTGTTGAATTACTGGGAATAAAGTGGGAATTTAAATTCCAGTGTTTAGTTGACAGGAATAGAGTTACTGGGAATTTCAATTCCAATGTTTGGTATAGATGGGAATTGAAAGGGAATAAGTAGTATAAAGTAAAAAATGTCCATTATTGTTGTTAGACACTAATTTTAGGTTAAAAAGGGAAGGGATAATTTTGACTCATCACTATCTTTTTTTCTCAGAAATTAAAATTTCAGGGGACACATGAAATTTTAATTCCATGAAAATGGGGGAATTGCAATTCCCTCCAACCAAACTACGGAATTTAATGACTTTTGGAATTAGGTGGGAATTAAGTGGGAAGAGAATTTAAAATCCCTCCAACCAAACGCCCTATAAAATTAACAATAGGACTCAACATCTCCCTCTTCTTTGTCACATCAACTTCTCTTCATCCATACGAGCAAAAATTTATAAAAAAGGAGACAACTTTAGTCAAGTTAGTTATGTTGTTAACTTGAGAACCACAATATTATAAGTTCAACTTTCGCGGGAACGACTTATTGGTTTTATTAGTTTGAGTTGGTCAACTATTAGCAACTTAAATGATTTGTCTCATTGTGAGTCACAATGCAACGTTTACCTAATACACACCCTTAAATATGATTGTGAATTTCCTCATCAGTTAAAAGATCATGAAAAATCACATTGAGATGCTTTAATACACACTATATAAATATACAATTTCTATACAAAGCTGTGTGAATGGGACAACATGCATTTTTGAATTACATTCCATTCACTTCTAGAAAACAGAATCTTAACTTAAACTATCTAATATCTAATAGCACTTCAAAAGAGCATTTTATATAAGGTTGGACCAAAACTAGAATCCTATTGGTATAGGACTGAGGTTCCTATTATCACCGGGGAAAATTGTACTCGATCTTGATTTCCCAGTTGAATGAACCCTAGTTTGAACATCCAGAACTTGAAGATTTGGCCTCAGAATTTCTCATTATCATCCTCAGAGTTCACAACTATGCCTGTGAGCTTACAGGGGTCAGCATCTTCCAGCATCTGGACTACCATCCTCATGGAAGGTCTCAGTGATGGAAGCCTAGCAGTACAATGCATTGCAATCTTCAGAACCTTGACAGCATCTTCTTTGAACCCTACTGAAAAGCTGGAATCCACCATGTCCACCATGCTCTCTTTGTTTCCCATCACCCTGCTACATACCCACTGAGCTATATTATTGTCCTCCCCAAATTCTGCCTCCATCGGCTTCTTCCCTGTCACCAGTTCCATCAACACTACGCCAAAGCTGTACACGTCGCTCTTCTCGTTCACTTTGCTCGTGTAAGCGTATTCTAAACAAGAATGAAAAGGAATAAGTAATGTCATTGCAAAGAGATATATGACAAATATATAACAATTGAGTGACGAGAGAAACTCGTAGCCATCCAAATATTTAACAATTGAGTGACAAATGAAACTTGTAAATTGAAGTATGTACTCCATCTCAACTAAAAGCTTAAGCTGCCCCTCACGTGTACCCATGACCTTTGGTCTGGCTCTGATACCAAATTGAAGCATGTGCTCCATCTCAACTAAAAGCTTATAGTTGGATTGCACATTAATGGTCATATGCTCAACAATCACTACCCAAAGGTATGCATTGAGTAAATATATACTGCCTTGTAACTCTAACTGAGACCACATGGAGGTAAACCGGTATAGGTAGTTCATAACTGACTGGTCCAAACCAAAAAAACTAATAGGCCATTATTACTAAGAGACAACAAACCAACTTAGTTAGGATTTTTTTCAATATTTAATAGTTGAGACTATGAAAGTTAATATTTACCTGGTGCAATATAACCGTACGTCCCTGGTATGCCACATGAAGTGTCAGTATAGGCTATGGAGGCCTCCAAAATCTTGGCCAGTCCGAAATCTGCAATCTTGGGCTTCATTTTTTCGTCTAAGAGAATATTGCTAGACTTGACATCCCGGTGGATCATGGCGTGGTCACACCCATGGTGCAAATATTCCAGGCCACGGGCAGCACCTATCGCGATCTCGTATCGCACCAACCAATCCATCTTGGATTTATTGGTGGAATGCAGACGGTCCCATAAGCTTCCATTAGGCAAATATTCATAAACAAGAAGATTTGAGTCCTCGCTCGTGATGCTGCAGTAGAGTTTCACCACGTTCACATGCCGGATTGAGCTCAGGGCAGCCACCTCTGCATCATACTCCTTTGACCGCCGGTCTTTCCGGCTGCCTGAGAGCATGGCGGAGCTGCTGAGAGAACGCCTGTGATCGCCACCGGGATTTTCAGACTTCCAGATGTGCTTCACTGCTAGTTGTTTCCCATTGTCAATGACAATCTTGTAGACATTTCCTGACCCACCTTTTCCAATCAAATTTTCTTGCTTTAATGCCTTGACTACTTGGTCCTCGCTGAAGCTCAAGATGTGGAACTGTTTTATATTCCAAGAATCACTTTTCCTTGCTGGGATTTGCTGATTATTGTGTTTAGATTTGGTGAACACAAAACAAGCTCCCAGAATGATCAGAACAACTATTCCAACCAGCAAGCAAATTATGACTGTTTTGTGCCCTTTCGACCTGCTAGAATAGGATGAACATGGCCTGACACCACTTCTGGTGTCTTCACTGCAGAGCCCAGGATTTCCAGAAAAACTTCCATTGAATGCCACCATTGACAAAGAGCTTGGTATGGGGCCTGTCAATCTGTTATTTGAGAAATCAAGAAGGCTAAGCCTCAACGACGAAAGGGCTAATGGGATCTCACCAGAAAGCTGGTTATCAGAGAGATTCAGAGAGTTCAGGCTAGTCAAAGAGCCAATACTGGCTGGAATTTCCCCAGAAAGGGAATTTCCAGCAAGGTTTATTTCATTTAAGGAAACACATGACCCTATTGAAACAGGAATGTTGCCAGAGAAGAAGTTGTGGTCGAGAATAAGACTATATAGCTTCTTGAGTTCACCTATTTTCTCTGGGATTCCACCAGAGAAGTTATTTGAGCTCAGATTGATTGAAACCAGTGAAGAAGCCTCTGATAATCTCTCTGGCAATGGACCATTGAACCTATTATTTGCCAGAAACACCTGTGCTAAAGATTTAGCTTCTCCGATACCCGAGGCAATAGGGCCTTCAAATTGATTCAATCTGAGATCAATGATCATTAAACTTGGCAGACTCCAAATTCCTACTGGGACTGTGCCTGAAAGTGAATTGTTGTTTGCCCTTAAACGTACCAAAGTCGAACAGCCTGCATAATTTCCAGGAATCCCACCTGTGAACTTGTTCTGAAGCACTAAAAGATCAGTGAGCTGGCCCTGCTTGCACATGTCAGGGGGTATGGGACCAGTAAAAAAATTCTCAGAAATATCAATGAATTGAAAAGGTGCCCAAGACCCAATCTTCTGAGGAACTGTGCCAGTGAATCTGTTTCTATAAAGTGAGAGTTCAACAAGGGATTTAAACTCTCCAAACTCAACTGGAATTTCACCTGATAACTTGTTCCCATACATCTGAAAGGATTGAATTCGGGTTAAGGATTTGAGCTCAGAGATATCACCTTCAATATAGTTGGCTGAAGCGTCAAAGTAGGCAAGGTTAGTGAGATTCCCAAACCCCACTGGTATCTTCCCTGTGAGCTGATTCTCATGCAGCTCAAGCTCCCAAAGCCTGGTAAGTTTCGTGATTCCATCAGGGATTTTTCCAGACAGATAAGGATTCTGCGAAATCTGAAGACTCTCAAGCAGAGTTAAATTCCCAATACCCTCTGGAATTTCGCCCTCAATGCTAGCATTTGTCAGGTAAAGCCAATACAACTTCTCCAGCTTCAGAACCTCCAGGGGAAATGGACTTTTCTCGAACACATTATCTCCCAAACTCAAGAAACCTAGGCTCGTCATATTCTCAAGCGATTTCCAAGGGAAACGACCTGAAAGAGAAGTCGCATTCAGATTCAAGAACTTGAGCTGATTCAACACAGTCAAATCCGGAAATTCCCCTGAAAACGAGTTGTTGCTCAAGTCCAGGTACTCCAATCTGGTGCAATTCTTCAAGTGATCAGTGACCCTTCCGTACAATAAATTCGCCCCGAGATCGAGCTTCTCCAGAGACTCAAGAGAGCAAACCGAATCAAACGAAACAATCCCCGACAGCTCTTCTTGTGGAAGGTTGATTTCCTTAACCATTCCGTTAGGATCACAGACTATCCCCGTGAAGTTGCACAAGCTATTCCGATGCGTCCATGAATCAAACACGCGCGAACTTTGATCTTTCAGGGACGACTTGAACCGCATAAGTAGTTGAAAATCGTCAGCTCTGGACTGCAAAACCATACCGAGAGATAGCAGAAGCATGACAGCCCTCGGAAATAGCCATCGCCGGAAAAAACTGCCCGCCGGCATTTCGGGAATGGATGGAGTGAGAGAGATAAGGTTTGATACGTCGGTGAAATTCCAGAACGGAATCAAGAAAAGAACCATTCAATTTTGGCTGAGGTTGTTAATTGATGGCGGGTGGCGGCCATGACTTGTGACGAAGTTTCACGTACACTACCCATTTTTTAGTAATTTGCATGTGACAAAATGAACATTGTGGGCAAAATGGATGTATGCTTTCAATTCTCTTACATACCAGCTGACATTATCATTATATATATTCCAACTTGGTTTTTAATAAGCCTACCTACCAAAAGAAGGTTTGACATATCTAATGACGAGTTTGTGGAGCATTTTTTGTAAATCAAATAATCTTTTTTGGAGCGATATTTGACTCTTTGTGTTCCGTGATTAAAAAAATAGTTATGAACAAATGTCTGTGATTGTTTATTTAAATATGTTAAACTAAATATAGTTATAATTAAACTTATTTTCTATGACGAGTGCATAATAATGTTCACAAAAACTTATAACAGGATTCAAATAAACGCAACATGTGTATTAGAGCATACACACTAGGGAGCAAGTGGGGAGAATGTATTACTTTTAATATATTTAATGTTGACATGGATGAGAGAGGGAGTGGAGAGAGAAATTTGGGAAGCATAGAGTTGGGAGAATGGGATCATTGTGGGACCCAGTAGAAATGCAACCAAACGTGGCAGCCAATCGTGGCTGTCACGAGTGCACCCAGCGGGCGCGTGCAGTGCACGCACCCACTGGGTGCGTCAAGCGCGCCGGTCGGTGACTATAGTTATTATATTTATTTTTTTAATTTTAAAATTAAGTTTTGCTTCTTTTTTTTTCTCTCCCCTCCCATATATAAGTATAAGGATGCTATTAAATATAATACAAAGTACTACCCCGCAAGTGCTATATATGATACTATTATAATGAATCACGTCCCTCTGATCCAATAGTCCTTTCGCTAAGAGGATAAGCTCATAACGTAACGGCTTGAAAATTCATGATATTCGGTAAGGCTTGGTGAATTGGGGAGGAAAATGATGGCAGCAAGTCTCCAACTGTAACCCTATTAGCAACCACTTTGACGCACTCACTAATCATGCACGCAAGTAACACAGGCTCACTGAAAGTGGTTAGAAGAAATAATGTGTATAATGACTAACTTAATTGCCCTATACAAAAATTATAGTCATATAGAAGTACGAGAGTAATTTTGTCTAACCATGTAGAATATTTTTTTTTTTCTCAAATATGTGGGAAAAAAATACCAAAGAAGAGTTTAAAAAAATATATATATTTTTCTCAAATTTGAGGAATTTAATTCTCTTGGAATAAAATTTCTGCCAATCAAACAATGTATACAAATGCCTTTTCTTAAATTTTAGGAATTCCAATTTAATGGAATGTATTTTCATGCTGAGCAAATGTCTGTGATTGTTTATTTAAATATGTTAAACTAAATATAGTTATAATTAAACTTATTTTCTATGATGATTGTAGTGTTGTAATGTTCAGAAATTTATAACTAAATTCATATAAACGCAACACGTGTACAAAGTATTACATCATGAGTGCTATATACGATACTATTATAATGAATGCGCCGCGACCCTCTGATGCAATAACGCTTTCAGTAAAAGGATAAACTTAAAACGTAACGGTTTAAAAATTCATGATATTCGGTAAGGCTTGGTGAATTGGGGAGGAAAATGCGGGCGGCAAGTCTCCAACTGTAACCTTATTAGGGTAGTGGGGAAAAATGCTGCTAGTGGGTTTTGATCTCATAACACACCATAACAAATTAAAAGTTTCAACCAAGTAAGCTACTAAAATTTTTAGTAATTCCTATGTTTATATTTATATAAAAGGGTTATGGGAATGGGGTGAGTGGGGCGACTGCCCCCACTATCCCCATGTTAGATCCGCCAGTGCCTATTAGCAACCACTTTGGCACACTCACTAGTCATGCAAGTAACACAGACTCATTTAAAAGTACTTATTTTATATGTCTCATGTGTAATGAAAGATGGTAGCGATTAGACGGATCGGAACAGTGTGCATGGAGTTCAACACTTATTCGAGTTACATTTTTCTTCTTTTATTGTGTATCACAGAGTGTTGGGGGTGCGGAAGCAGCACCCTCGCAGTACGGTGCAAGGATACGTATGTAATTTAGTACATGTACCTTGTTTAGAGTTGCATATAAATATGATATGATGATTGTAACCATGGATGTTCTACCATCACAATTAATAAAAGAACAACTTCGCCGCATAGACAGTACTACAAAACCATGTAAATCTTATCATCTTCTTTACTTTTTGTCATTATTTTTTACTGTTGTTCTCGTTATCTCACTAGTAACACGGTTGTGTCTAGAAGCCACCAATATTTACTTTTGCTAAGTAGATAGATTTTTCAAAGCTGCAAGTCTGCATCACCACTACTAATAAACCATTACTTGGAAGCTTTTGTACCATTATTGCTTCCTTTTCTTGACTTCCCACCATTATATTGTTTGTTTTTGGACTTCATAATCTAATTTGAAAGCTCTATGAGAAGTGACCTTTACATCCTATCATGCATGCATTTCTCTTGCATTGGATATTTTCTACTTCCACCATCATTATCATATTGTACATCCTAATATGAATACTTCAAAAGTTTTTCACCTTTATGACTTTGGTGTCAATTGGTACGATCATAAAATAAGTTTATTATATTTTTATAAAATTTTGGTACACGAAATATAAGTCGAGAACGAGAACTTTAATAATCTATGCATGTAGTACTTTTTATTTTGGTAGGTGTCGCATTCATGATTCGAGACTAAAGAGTACAAAAAGGCCAAGCAGGAAAGTCAAAGAAAAAGGTGTACCAAAGCTAAATGTCTTAAGATACATGAACGGTTCAAATTAGGATGCTGAAACTTTAGTACACTGTTGACTTACCAATTGCCAGTAATTTTTGCAACTTGTTTTAATGAGTCCACCTCATGTTTTCCGTGGTCCAAAATTTCATGGCTGGCTAAGTTCGAATAAGGCAAATTAAAATAATGTACATTCAGTACAAAAATAATGTACATTATATTCAGAGAATGTACATTATTTTTATACTGAGTGGACATTATATTACATAAGGTACACTCAATACAAAAATAATGTATATTTAGTATATTAAAACTATATTTTTTGTTATGGTCCACATAATACTGTGTATACCAATAATTTGCCGGGGGAAGATGAAGTTCACAAACGTTTGATACAAATGATGCTGAGGCTGCTTCATTAAAAACAATTATCACTATCAAAATTGTTCAAAATTTGAACAAGATAATGTAATGAACAATTATCAAACATCATTTACATGCTTGGAAGTATATAAAAGAATGTAATGCTGAATTTGCTTCTTCATTTTCTTCTTCTTCCTGCAAGCAACTAGGGTTCAGCAGAAGCCTCTGTTCTTGTCGTCTTTTCCTCGAGGAGAGGCGTTGTGTTTGATTTCTCCACTATAGGGATTGGATGCTCACTATCTTCATCAAATCTATCCACGCTATGAAGAAACATCCCTGCAAAATCAAATCAAAGCAAATAATAAGAATTGATCTTCTGACATTGCAGTTGCATTAGCAGCCCGCTTACCAACGTTTGGTTTATACGGCCATGATTTTAGTAGCTTCGAGCCATCAAACCTTAATTTCGAGACTTTTAATAGAGACATCTAAACAGAAGCACTAACCGATAAACCAAATTATAGCCGCCAGGAACAGAATAGATGTCAAAGACAAAGCCGTAATCTTCCAATTGTTTACATGATCCTACAGAAAACATTATTAGTCAGAAACCACTGCAAATTTGATTGGGACAGGTTCAGGTAGGGGTTCGGGAATGGCTAAACGGGCAGGTAGCCTACCTGTTGCCATCCCTAAATTGGGTATATATAAAAACCCGGTAGTTTTAGCTAATAAAAGACACAAAATACTACGGGAGTGTTTGGTAAATGGTTTTTAGCTGATTGGGTTAGTGAGTTTGACTAGTTGATAGCATTAGCTGATTGTAGCTGTTAGCTGATAGCTGATTACATACAAAATGACTTTTTCAAAAAAACTGATCGAAAAAACTACTTTAAGCAGCTTTTTGAATTTTAGCATTTTGGAGCAATAAGTTGTTACAAAAAGCTAATTAGATTAAACACTCGTATTGATTGTTTAACCAAGTCAAACAGCTAATAATAGTCAAATAAGCCAAAATTGGCTGATAGACTAACTATTTTACCAAACAGGGCCAACAGCAAAATGAAACCAAAGTGTGAAGTGCAGTACTATGTGAATAGAACAAACCTGGAGAATCCCCACAAGAGGAGAAGAAGGGACATCTCCGAATATGTGAATCGACACAGTGGACATCGCCATGGATAACGGTCTCAAACTCGGTTTGACACAATGTAGACAAACATAATTTACAGGAGCCTGAAATCGGGAAATTTATGTCAGTCATACCAAAGGCATATTCAGGACTGAACCTCTTTAGTCTCTACATGAAGAGCATAAGATGGACCAAAGTCGTTGAACAACACTCTCAAAACTCGATACATATAAAACAACAGATAATAATAGTATAATACCACTAATTTTGGCCCTTTTTTTTTTTTTTTTTTTTACCTGAACGGCAAACACGAGTATTTCTCCAATTGCGAACAGAGCTACATACACATATAAGCTTTTAAAGCAAAAGGCAGCAAAGCAAAATACTGCCCCGAAAAATGTTGCTATAGAGAGAAGCTGCAGTAACAACGACTTCATTAGTAGAATAGACGGGAGTTTTTAGCATTAGAACTCCAAAAAAAAAAAAAGGATTGAAAATTAAAAATAAATCGCAACAGAACTCAGTAAAAATAAATCACGGCAGCATTTACCTTGAAAGCATTGGATAGAGTGGAGGTCATACGATCTAAAACAAGGCCACCAGCTATAGTTCCCACTATTCCACATACAACTGTAATGCCACCAAATACCATATCTGCATTGCCCTGCAGAAGAACCAAATTTTCGACAATTTTTTCTCTCTCAGCTTATCTTACATATCAAAAAACAACAATCATCCATAATCTTTGCTAAACATGAAGAAAATGGATTATTGAATCTACATCTATAATCTCAACAGTCTAATTAAACAGGCTTTTCCACAATGGGCTCGTGGCTGATCGAATAAAAAGGAAACACCAGATTCATGTAACCCAAGAAGAGACCGAAATGGGTGAAATTATGAACGTAAAAGAGACAAAAGAGGTGTCAAATTTTATATTTCATAAGTCAAAGAGAACAAAGTGGCCATAAATTGAAGCATACAAATGTGTTTTTCCCTAAAAGGCTCTGTTATAATCTAAAATTGGGCTATGGTCACCTAATTGGGCTATAATGCACATGGGCCAAACCACACTAAAAAGATGGAATCTAGGGTCACTCAATTGGGCTATAATGCACATGGGCCAAACCACACTAAAAGATTGAATCCAACCAATTAGCTAGTCTAACCCATGGCCTTATAAACCCATATATTCTCTCTTATTTCATCAATGTGGGACTCTTAACAGGCTCCAACAACTTACCATATGGTATATGCTGTAACCGGCCTTCGGTCCCCAATAGGAGTATGCACCTATTACAAAATTATATGCGATATATCCTGCAAAGACATACAAAGTAAAATTAGATTTAAGGCTTACGCATGAGTGTCTTTGACAATTTGTACCACAAAAACGAATATCTAAGGTATCAGTAATTGGAGTTAAGGCAAGGGTGAAAACTGAAAAGTATACCTAAAACATTCACAACGAAAACCTTTTCAACCAAAAGGGCTTTCAAATCTTTGAAAAATTCGACAAACTGATTTGAATTACTACCACCGCCATTTGACCTGATAAGAATACGAGACAAGCACCCATAAAAACTAAAGAAAAGGATATGGAGACCATTTTTGGACCAACTCCATGGCCTCAAGTACAATAATATTTGTCGGGCAAGTAATGGTAGTTATTATTGTGCAGCTTTCTTCAATCATGAATATGTTTGCTAAGGTACAAAAATACTTTACCCGGAAGCTTTAGAAGTTTCATGAAATTCGCTTCTAGGCAATGAACCACCTTCCCCATTTGAAACAACTGCATTTGTTACAAGTTCTGAATCAAATTATGGAGCCAAACATTGATAAAATCAATTAATTTCATATATACATCCAGATTACCATTTTCTCGAGAACCAGAAGCTACAGAAGTTGTCAACTTTTTCGATCCAGCAGGAGAGAACCCTGTATATACTTATTTTCAGAAATGGCTCGAAAATGCAGACAGGATTAGAGTAACATAGTACCTAACAGTCACCTTTCAATTGCAATGGTTTCATCACGAAGCCTAAAATAGCAAAGGGAAACATCAAAATTGCTTCAATCCAAAATGCCCAATGCCAAGTTAGATGACTTCCCACCTACAAAAACAAGACCGTAACAAATTTCACTTACACTACCACTTAGTGAGCCAATAGGTGCTCAAAATATTAGACAAAGATTTTTCATAACAACATTAAGCTCTATAACAACGAAGTGCTTACATACCAGTCCACCATACACATAGCCAAACGCAACCCCAGTTGGTATACACATGTAGAATATTCCAAGCCATACTGTTTTCTGATAGAAGGAGAAATTAAGAAGCAACCCGTAGTTAATTTTCTTTGGCCTTATAAAGGTTTTATATCAACAATGTTATAAAAAAGAATTTGCCAGCAAGTTAGATAAATGTTTCAGAGACATGATAAGTCTCATCATCAAATTAATACGAAACCCTGAACCAAACCTGAGCAGCTGGGGCATTATCATCAATAAATGGAGCAGCAAGACTTATAAAAGAAGCTTCGCCAACACCAACAAACCTGAATCAGGAAGACCAAGAATTAATTAAATTATTTTTTTTTCGGGGGGAGGGGGGGTGTGGGGGGGGGTGGGGGGTATTGTACTTGTTTGGTCCATGGCTCATAAGAGCCTATCTACTCCAAAAAGTATAAGTTACTCCTAAAAGGCTCTTAAGGCCAACTAAGAGGCATAAACCCGAAGCTTCACCATTGAGACTTTTAAAAAAAGCCTCCTTTTCAATAAGCTCCAAGTATGCCAAACAAAGACTAGGTAACTTACATGCGGCAAATTGTTATTGACCAGAAATTAATTGAAAACCCACATCCAGCAGTTGCAACGGTCCAAACTGACAGTCCAATTCCAATAAGCCTAAATGGGTTGACTCTGCAAAGTTCACAAACATAATTTACACACTAAGCATGTAAAGTAATTAAAAAAAAAAAAACAACAGAGTTTCAACATAGAAGTAAATTGGTTGCCCTTTCAATTCCTTCGTTCACTTATTCTGTTAAAAAACTGGGATGGTGGATGAAAGAGATTGAATTATACTACAAGTTTGGACCAAAAGGATAACAAATTCATGTTTCATGCTAGAGCCTTTCCTCAAAAAAAAAAAAAAAAAAATTAAAAATCACAATGAACATCATAATGCATTGTCTAGGATTTTAGTACCAGCAGAACTTGAAAATAAAATACTGTTCCGTAAATGACATTTATCACCTTTTGGCAACAGATGCAAATATTGGTGATGCCACAAGGAGTCCGACCATAAAAGCAGATGATACAACACCATCCTGAAAGTTGTTCAAGCTAAAATCACCCCTGTTTAGATAAATAAGATTGTCAGTTAGTAATAGAACCCTGCTGTAAAAAAAAAATAAAAAATAAAAAATAAAAAAATAAATAAAAACACGCAAACACACACACACAAATGTTATAGAGAAAAACTTGTACTCGATTGCTGAAGCATTTAAACAAGTAAAAAAGAAGCATTTAAACAAGTAAAAAAGAGAAGGCAGATAAAACCATTACTTGATGACATAAGAATGGGGCTCAAACAATACTAAAGAATCACAAATTGTCCAATGTATACTTACTGAATTCCACTTCCAGATGTACATGCACCATCTTTATTACAACTTCTGGGCTTTCCATTGACACCATTACTTGCTATGGCTCCACGATCCAAATAATTTAGTATGTTGATCATGCAGAAAATACAAAGCAACCTGAGCCATGAGTAACACAACTATCAAGATAAAAGTATTAGTAAGGATAACAGTGAAACAACACTGTGTCTCCCATTTCAACTGGCAAAATGGCTATTGTTTCAGTTGGTTGAACCCCAATATAAACATATATTTATCCCTGAAAGTTAGAAATGTAATTTTTCTATACCCTATGGGAATTTATTTATTTTTTTTAAATCCTCAATTTCACCACAATTATAACAATTTGAAGAGTCAAATAATCAAACACAATACGAATGATGTCTCCCAATTCAGAATCTTATCGCATGGCAAGGAGAATATTGGAGGACAAGAAATGACATTTGAGTGAAGCCCAACACAAACCCCATGACTACTAACAAATATTAGTCATTAGAATCCCACTCACAAGTACAAATACACAAATTCTTGGCCACCCAGCAAGCAAAAAAGTACCACCGTTCTAAATCTTGAATCTTTTTACCAGTTTTCATGATTTTTCTTCCCAACGCTTATCCAAATTGGCGCACTAATACCTTTTAGGAGTGAACCAAGAAGGCTGGGGAGCTAGCGACGGCGGAGGAGTTGGAGCTTTAGCCGACTCGACGGCAGCAGAAACTTCCACGGCTGGATCCGAACTGAATTTCGAAGACGTTGATTCTCCAACAGGTTTTGCATCTTGCTCTCCCATGAAAACAACTTTAATGCTTTTCTGCCTGGTAAATTAGTTGGCAAGAGATGTGGAACTCCAATGACAATGGCGTCGTCGTTTCTGCTTTATGTCTTCTTTCTATTTTCTCGATAATCATCAGTCATCACTATATTAAAGGATTCAGATTGCATTTTATGCAGTTTAGAAATAGTAGGCTACCAAAACTGCGGTGTTTCCTGGATTCTCTATTCACTACGCTGATTCCTCTTTATCATATTTACTGAATTTTTATAATTTTTTCACAGTTTTTCTAATTTTTTAATTAATAGTGGATGAGAAAAAAGTGATGTTCCAAAAATTTCTACTTTGGGCGTTAAACTCGATAAAGAAAAAGACCAAAAACTATATAATTTCTCTGAGTTTGGACCCTCAATTATTTTTTTCTATAGTAATTATCTTACTTTTTTGAGTTTTTCTACTGCAATGATTTTCCATAACTATAATACTAAGGGGTCGTTTGGTTCACGGAATGTCAGATTACCTTAGGGAATGTTAGATTGTTGGGAATGTTAAATTACAGGGAATGTTAGATTCCTGTGTTTGGTTAAAATTGGGGTATGTAATATAATCATGTTTGGTTTAGGGTTATCTTTTATACATACTATAATATCCTTAACATATTTTTATATATTTTAATAAATTTAAAAATTAAAATAAATAAATAAGATAACGGTATCATATATAATTACACAATTTTAAAATATTAACTAAAATCTTGAACTTGAGAAACAAAATTATTTGATATGCTAACATAACATAATAAAAATAAAAAAATATATAATTACAAAAATAATTTTATATATATATATATATATATATATATATATATATAAACTAACATAACCAAGGTTATCTTATATTACCTAAGATTTTGAAGGGAATCACATTCCCTTCAAAATCCTATGTGGAGGGAATGTGACATTCTCTGGGAATGTTAAATTCCCTAAGATAATATGAACCAAACACAAGAATGTGAGCTTTGGAATGTCACATTCCCTTGGTTATGTTATATAACCTGAACCAAACGCCCCCTAAAAAATTAAATACTACTCCGTATTTTTTTAGTATATAAAATTAATTAGTAAATTCATCACTTGTGGCACAAACCCCCGACCCGTCAGAATATTTATTTGACTCACAACATTTTTTTGGGGGGACCATCTACATCATTAGTAATGATTTAAGTACGGTGAATATCAAACAGGCCACGAAAGTTGCAGTTATTGGTGGCAAATTATGCTATTGAGCACGGTTTTATATTCATAATTTTTATATTGTAGATTCATAAAATTTATATTAGATTTTAATTGTTGAACTCTGTTTTCACAAATTAGAGAATTATATATTTATAATTTGATAACTATACAGTTTAGAAATTATGAATCTACAGTATAAAAATTATAAATCTAAAGTATAGAAATTATGGATATGAAACTGTGTCCACCTTGCAAGGTAGGCACGTGCTTACAGCATAACGTTTCCTTATTGGTAGTGTTAGATAGGTTTACAAGAGCTAGCATGAGAATTCTGAGACTTGAACCTACAACCTTTCACATAGGGGAGCAACACAAGATCCTTGGCTGTGAAAATTATTATTAATTAATTAGTTATGGACAATCTGACTGATTTACCTCTATGTTTTTTGTTAATTAAGGTCACAAAATAACAAATGATGACACCTTTAAATAAGGACGGTGAATTTTTCTATAAATAAAAATGAAACACTCATCTTTTAAAATTTTTGTGCATCATAAAATCGCTAACACAACTTAACTACAGCATGCTCTATTACACATGTTTGGGTCACTTCGATTGACTAAAAGCTCCAAAATTTTCATATCCTGTTTAGCATGTTGAGCATAATCCAATCCATGAAAAAGTTTACAGATTTATGTTAGGATTTGCAGATTAATACATACTAACAATTTCATAAACACAAGTTTTCGAGTTTACAAAGAATTTTAGTCAGAAACAATGAAGCACTCATTATAATATATTACAGGGAGGCATCAGAATTTGCAGGGACAAACTTGAGAGAGATACTATTCACGCAATGGCGCTCGTTTGTTGGGGTAGGGAATCCTTCGCCCTTGAAAACATGGCCAAGGTGTCCTCCACAGGCAGCGCATGTAATTTCTATTCTTCTCCCGTCTGGATCGGGCTGAAAAGTGAAAACCATTCGATCAAAACAAATAAATGTTAGCTCCTCCATAGTTTTGTAAAACGGGAACACATATTTAGTGTGAAAGAAGCTCACGGTTTGATTTATGGCTCCGGGGAGACCCTCGAAGAAAGCTGGCCAGCCACACCCAGAGTTGAACTTTGTTGTGGACCGGTAAAGGGGAGTTCCACATCCTGCACACTCGTACACTCCCGCTTCAAAAAACTTGTCGTATTCCCCGGTTCCTGGGTACCTGTGGAATGTTTAAGAAGGAAAGTATGGCTCACCGCTATTTGCCATAAACAAATGAAATTTACTAAGAATACCCTCTATAAACGAGATCCTTCTTGGATTAACAATCATTTCGCATTCCCCTTTCTGACCCCAGTTTGGTAGTTAGGAGCTATCATCAATGTTCCCCTAACTCTATTTTCCTTCTACTGACCAACTTTTACTCAGCTAATCAAGGGCTAACCAACTTACCTATTGATTCAAAACAAAATCGTTTCAATCTTTCATAGCAACATAGATGCAGATTGGACCCTTCATATTTCCTACTATCTTTCTTTTCATACAAAGGGCAGAAATTGAATTGAAGCATGTATTCCATCTCAACAAAAAGCCTAAGCTGATAGTTAGATTGCACATTAATGGTTATATGCTCAACAAATTGAAATAGGAAAGCTGATGAGGAATGACATCGCTAATTTGGAAAGAATTGTACACACAAGTGGCTCTATGAGTGTAAAATTTAAACTGGTATATACCATAGAGTGATTCCACTCACAACTGTATCACTAGTGCTGGACCGACGTAAAAGTAAAATTAAAACTGGATAGACCTTAGAGTGACTTCACTCAGTACTGTAAAACTAGTGCTGGACCAACATTTATAGGTAAAAAATGCTCCAAAGCATCACACAAGCCATAGCCAATTCCTAGTACAAATCAAACATATATACACGAGCCAATTCCGAGTACAAATCAAACATATCTACACGCGATCCAGTGCAGCAACTGAATGTCTGGTTTCAAAACCTTCATATCATCCCATTGTGATAGCTTCATAGCAAATTCATGAAGAGAATGTGATCTCCATATTCCAAACCTCCATACTCACACCAAAACAATCTTATCTATATAACTATATTAACCAATTGGATCTCATACCATTCACTAACCTCCATGTTTTCACATTGGACAACAATATCATCCTTACAAAAACCATTCATTAATCCATCAGAAACCTACGACCGCCATTTTTGTATGACAAAGCTAACCAGAATCCCTAACAAAATGGCCATAAACTTCAGAAGATGTCTCCAACGAAATAGACAAGTATATTTCGGATTACTTTTAGAAAATACGGAGTAATAAATAACAAAATTTGGAGCTCAAATTACTTCAAAGTTGAATTGTTTTCCAGAAATTCGATCAATTAAACAGCCAAATACCAAAAGACAACAAAATTGAACAGAACTTACTCAGTCCCCTTCATCCTCAAAATCCGGAACTGTTCAGGAGAGAGAATAGCGCGCCACTCCTCTTCGGACTTCTGAACCGAGGTGGGAGAAGCCATGGCTACGACCCGTGAAGCTCTGAGGCCTCTCTGATGAATCAAACCGCCGAACACAGATGAGGAAATGGTGAGCCGGATAGCCCTAGAAGAAGAGATATCCAATTGGGTCGTCTTGGGTAGTGCAGAAATTGGGATAAAGTTATTGGACAGGAATCTTGAAACAGCGGTGGAATTGCGAATGAAGGGTCTAGAATACGAAAACGGGGAAAGTTGAAGGATCTGAACGCCCATTGGAGGTAATACTGAATTGGGAACGTAAAAAAACAAAAAACAAAAATAAATCTTTGAAGATATGTGTTGCGTTTGCTCTGACCTGACCAGTTCAATCCATTATCTTCTTGAAACGATGAGTGAAAATACTACTCCTTAGTCCGTACAAGATATCCACTCAATTTAATATGGAGTATTTTTTGAAGTAAATTCATAAAATTGTAGTTATCTCTACAATATTCTCTTGCTTCCACAAATTTCACATCATTAAATTTACAATTTCTTTATTATCTTATATTCTTACAAGACTAATTTTACATATATTTCCAATTCATATTTTAATTTTTTACTCCCTATAATTTTACATGCTTCGATAGTTTGATTACTCAATTTTATAAGAGACTATCTATTTCTTTTTTTCTTCTTCCAATCAAATTTGAACACAAATAAAAGTAAAAATTGAAGTATTTTTCTTCTTACAATACTATCTTACTTTTAAAAAGATATCACATTCACATCACATCAAAACAAAATAAAAAAAAATTAAAAACGAAACATGTATATATATATATGTGTGTGTGTGTGTGTGTGTGTGTGTGTGTGTGTGTGAAAAGTTCGAATGGCAAGACCTTCTTGTGCGGTCGTGCGGCGATTTTCAGAATACATCAACAGTGTTAACAATATGCACCAATAGTGTAAGAGAAACACACCACAATAAAATGCAAAAATACACCAAAAAATACACAACACATCTAAAAAAATACATCATATATCTCCATATCATTAATGGTGTGTTTTCAAACACTATGTAGTGCTTTTAGTCCTACATAATGGTGTGTTGTTAGTGATGCGTACTTAATTTATGTGTGTTTTTGTAGTGCATTTCATAACATTGATGGTGTATATATTGCTTAACTATTGGTGTATTCTGAAAACCGCCGCACGACCACACGGGAGGGTCTCGTTGCACCGAAACTCGACTATATATATATATATACCCACACACACGTACAAAAGGCTGCGGCCGCCTTTTGTCAAGTTAGCAAACTTGCTGTCATCATATATAAAAAAAAAAAATCAGTTTTAATGTGTCACCTAAAGATTGATTAGGATAAGGACAATCTAAACACTATTTAAGAACATGTATCATATAAATTTTGTTTTTGTGTAATAACTTATAAATTACGGAATATATTTAAAAATGTTGTGTGATAAATTTGATTGTGAAAGTGTTAAAAAAATGACAAGTATAGAGTTTGTGTGTTTTTTTTTAATATACATATTTATGATTAAAACAAAATAAAAGTTCCCATGCTAGGGGTTAATCAGGCTAAGACATTTCATAATTATTGTTTGTGTTGCATAAAATTTTGAGAATTATGCAAAAATAATCTTGACCCATGAAGTTCGGTCAAGTGGGTAGGTTTGCGTACGAGACAAGCTTTTGTGTAGTTCATAGACTATTACTATACAAGAATAAGGTTCATTTAATATACACTATTGAATAGTGATGATGATTTTTCTTATTATTGAAAAAAATAAGATGGATTAAATAATTTGGGAATGAAAATTTAGATGCATAATTAAAAGAAATATTAGGTATGTAATATCACACGAAAAGAGAAAGTTGTTGTCATGTTTTAAACACATTATCTTCTTAGAAATTCACCAACTGATAGTCTCAACTAAACATTAAATTATTTATAATGTTTGCATTATATAGTATCCCGTCGTACTAGAAGTTAATCTACCATAATATATAAAAATCAATAAATTGTACTTGTTAAATATATAATATATGAAATTAATGATTAGGACAATCAAGTGTTTAATGTTTTACCTAGACTGTCAAAAACTTGTTCATTTAAGTTATAAAATTGAATCTTACCATCTTTAATATTTATAGTAAATTGCATCCGTTCTCAACTTTATTTTACCTACTTGTAGGACCACTTTCTTGACTAAACAAGGAGCATTGACGATGAATGGTTAATTAGTGGTTAAGCGCCCATAACTAATTAAACAAGTGGAAGAAATATAAGATGAGTAAAAAAAAAATGAATGGTTCACATCTTCATCATAGGGTAGAGTATAATATTATGGCCGTGTTTGGTAAAATAGTTAGTCTATCAGTTAATATTGACTTATTTGATCACTATTATTTATTTGACTTGGTTAAACAATCAATATGTGTATTTGATTAATTAATTTTTTGTAAAAATTTATTGCTCCAAAATACTAATTCAAAAAGTTCGATCTGCTTTTTGATAAAGTCATTTTGTATATAATCAGCTATCAACTAATAGCTAATTTATTAAACACTTTTCTACAATCAACTAATGATATTAACTAGTCAAACTCACTAATCCAATCGGCTAACAGCTACTTACCAAACACCCCCTATAACTTATTGATTATTTAATTTTTGTCTTAGGCATATTCTAGAAGACTTGCAAAATAAGAGACCAAATAAATAAAATGTGATTTTTGTACTTTGATCACAACTTCAATTGTTAATACCCTCCAAGCCCAATACAATATTACAATTTTCAGTTTATATAATTAGAAAATTATCAACAAACATTTCAATCAAATGTAATTAATACGATTTATGACATATACACCATAGGGGCCAACCAAGGTTCATTGCTCACACTACTAGAGTCTATAAATATTCTCATGCCCTCTTGAGTTATACGCAGAAAGTCAGGAGAAAATTACACTTAGCTTAATACAAACATTACTCTGAAACACACACTGAGATGATGGAGATCGTGTTTGGTCTCATTGGCTTTTCAATTGCAATTGTTTTCTTGGTGTGCCTGTGGAGAATGCTGAACTGGGCTTGGTTTAGGCCAAGAAAATTGCAGAAGATTCTCAGACAACAGGGTCTTAAAGGGACCGATTATAAGTTCATTTTTGGAGACCTCAAAAAGATATCCAAGAGCGTTGAAGATGCCAAGTCAAAGCCCATTAACCTATCAGATGACATATCTCCGAGAGCCCTTCCATTCTTCATTGATGCCATCCAAAAAAATGGTATGTTCTATCATCTCTAGCTACCACGTAGTTACTTAGTGACAGGGGCAAAGTTAGTTAGATAGTTAATTGGTAATTTTAAGATTTCAAGTTCGACTCTTCAATTCATTGATTGGGAATTGTCTATTGGTTTTTAACTATGAGTAACATATATATACTGTTTTACCTCATTCTGGTCGGTTAAAGTCACAAGGTGCCCACTGTCTAGACTTCACCCAGAATGCACCACCTCTAACTACCACATACATGCACTTAGTTACTTAGCAAGGTGGGACAACCATAACCAAGTTGATCGCACATCAATTGATTTTGATAACTAACCTCAAATTTTCAAGTTTGACTTCCCTTAGAACTGTCGGTCAACTATGGGTAACCTACTTTACCTCATTGTGATTCTTTGTCGACTAGAGTCACGAGTCCAATTTCACCCAGAACATATCTTTAGATAGCATGTCTCTATTGGCCTTTGAGTCAGTCAATTATAAACAATCTAAATTGGTTAACCTCATTATACTCCTTTGTCAGCTAAAGTCAGGCCGTACCAACGAATAACGGACTTTTCTATAATTAAAGTTTTGTGACACTAATTTCTTGGCGGTTGCACATAAATCATGTTAGCTAGCTAACTGCAATGACTTGCAGGTGAGAATTCATTTGTATGGCTTGGGCCAAAGCCATTGGTATTCATCAAGGACCCTGAACTTGTAAAGAATGTCTTCACAAAGCACACTATCTTTCAGAAGCCTCCTTCCAATCCACTAAGCAAATTGCTAGCCCAAGGTGTCATATTTCATGAAGAAGATAAGTGGGTCAAACATAGAAAAATCATCAATCCTGGCTTTCAAATGGAGAAGCTAAAGGTTACTTCATTTCATTTCTTTATGGGTTTCATTCCATTATTTGTGTTCTAAAATAATGATGAATGATAACAAGTATGCATGCTTTTATCATTGTCTTAATGTAGCATATGATACCAGCCTTCTACCTAAGTTGTAGTGAAATGTTGAGCGAGTGGGAGAAGAATGTGGGCGACCAAGGTTTAGCTGAGCTAGACGTGTGGCCTTACCTTCAACAATTGGCTAGTGATGTGATTTCGCGCACTGCATTTGGAAGTAGCTATGAAGAAGGGAATAAAATATTCGAACTCCAAAGAGAGCAAGTTGGTTATGTATTACAAATTTCGAGTTCAATTTATATTCCAGGATGGAGGTAAAGCAAAACCGGTGGTTTATGTTTATAATAACTTGGATTTATTGAATTAATGAAGAACATATTGATGCATGCAGGTTCTTACCAACTAAGAGGAATAGAAGAATGAAGCAAATTGAGAAGCAAGTTCATGCATCAATTATGGATATAATTGACAAGAGAGTGAAGGCGATGAGAGGAGGAGAAGCTAGTCCAGATGACCTATTGGGCATATTATTGGAATCCAATTTTGAAGAAATTGAACAAAATGGAAACAAGAATTTTGGGATGACCACAAGGGAGGTGATTGAAGAGTGTAAGTTGTTCTATTTAGCTGGGCAAGAGACCACATCTTCGTTGCTTGTGTGGACTATGGTGTTGTTGAGTATGCATCAAGAATGGCAAACAAGAGCTAGAGAAGAGGTTTTTAAGCTATTTGGTAAAGATAGACCTGATTTTGATGGATTAAATCGTTTGAAAATTGTAAGTTTAAATTTTTTTTTTCACTATTATATATAGTCTCTCAACTTTGAATTTCTTATCACTTATTACCTGATTATACTGTTGCATGGTTAAAAACAGGTGACAATGATTTTAAACGAGTCTTTGAGGTTATACCCGCCTGGAACATCACTTAGGCGACTTACTAAAGAACAAACAAAGATAGGAGATATAACATTTCCCCCAGGTGTTTTAATCGCAATACCAGTGATCTTGTATCATTACGACGAGAAGATATGGGGCAACGATGCGAAGGAGTTCAAACCACAGAGATTTAGTGAGGGGGTGTCAAAGGTAACTAAAGGGCAACTAGCATTCTTCCCCTTTAGCAGTGGACCTAGAATATGTATTGGGCAAAACTTCGCCATGCTTGAAGCAAAAATGGCAATGGCCATGATTTTACAGCGGTTTTCCTTTGAGCTCTCACCATCCTATGCACATGCTCCCACCACCGTCATAACGTTGCAACCTCAGTTTGGTGCTCCGCTCCTCTTGCGCAAAACGTAGAGTGCAATGCCACATATAGTATTCATACTTACTTGGATTATATATATGAGACATCATTTGGAATTCGTTTGTCTTAGAGATGGGTAAAATCTTCATATTTTAATAAATAAATAAAAGTTAGTATTACTATTTTCATCTCATATAGAATACCAATTAAGTATGTGCATGTATGTCTCACTCTATTGGATGTAAAACAAAAATTATGTATATGTATTTAGACATATTTATACAATGAAATTTACTTAATTAAATAGATTGACTTCTTAACACTATCTATAATATTAAAATTGTAATTAGTTAGAATAAATTTTCTATAATATTTTATAAAAAAAAATCTATATTATCTATATTTACATTACATTCTATTATATCATTTCTGCAGTTGAGATTGACATTTCAAAACTTTTGCTCATTCAAAAATAAAATGAATTGACTAAATATAATAATCAAATAAATTGTCAATGATTAAATCTTAAAATGACACCAATGCCAACCTATAGTTTCATTTATTTGACTTTTTTTAAGTACTCCATATATTTGATATTTCTTTACTAGCACGTGCAAGTGTGCAACCCCGACCATTTGCCCATATAAACCCGACTTATTCAAATGGAGTAGGAGAAATGGAGTGTGGGTCCAACGCGCCTGCCGAGTTCGTCAAACTCCAACCACCTTATATGAAATGGTCTATGGCGTCGGTCAACTATTTAGTTGATTTCTCAACATTTCCTGTCCCAACTCTCTCGCCAAACCCAACACCCTCCGCTCTTCTCTCTCAACCCAAAACCTTTTCAACAACCTCTACAATGGCGGTCTCCGGCGGGTACGCAGCCTCCCTCACCGTTCCCGGCTCCAAGCCGAAGTTAGGTTCCAGCAGTACCCACACGCCGTCTTCCTCTCTCTCTACGCTGCCGTTTTCGGTTCCTTTTCGCTGCCGGAGACTGAAGCCGTTGGTTTATGGGACTGGATCGCTGAACCCTAGATGCGATGGTGGTTCGAATTCGTTGGTTAGCAGTGAAGCAAAGAGATCGGCTAACCCTTCTAGTCTTTCCGCTTTGGAGCTTCTCAAGACATCCGCCGCCGATCGTAAGCTTCCCTTCCTTTTTCGCTTTTAACTTCCACTCAAGATTTCTCACGTTGGATATGTTTTTTTGTTTTGCATTTATTACTCAAAGATAGTTACTTTAATTGTTTTCGAGCTGACTTAGATTGCAAGAAAGAGTATTTTCAGTCTGTCTTGTCAGCATCAGTATGAAATTTACCATATTTAGTGAGGAGTTTTTCTTTGCTGCTTAAAGGCTTAAATTTGGCATATCTGCATTTGATACAGCTAGACTATGATGAATAATGTCTGAACTTTGTTAGAAAGTTAGAAAGTTTAGAATTTTATTTAGCATAAATCCTTATTTGATCCCTTGATCATAACAAATGGAGTCAGCCAGTGCTACAATGGAAATCACAACATCAGCTAAGGCAGATTGTGGGCAACAAAGTTATAAAACTATAGCTAAATTGCATGTTTTGACCTGTTTTAATTAGATCATCATGGTAGAATTAGTTGATACTCTGTAAAATATTGAATAATCTATCCTCACAATATGTGTGCTGACATTTTCTTTCATGTATATAAATGGTGAAATGTTCTTTCTGAGGTTTATGAAGAAACACTGATTTTGGGTCTCCAAACATTCTTTGTATTTCATCTTCAGGGTATACGAAGCAAAGTAGCAGTATTGTTGTTATCGGGCTTAACATTCATACAGCACCAGTTGAAGTGCGAGAGAAATTTGCTATTGCAGAATCAGACTGGCCCCGTGCAATTAATGAACTGTGTTCCTTGAATCATATAGAAGAAGCTGCTGTTCTTAGCACATGTAACCGGATTGAAATATATGTTTTAGCTCTATCTCAGACTCGTGGGGTGAAAGAAGTGACTGAATGGATGTCTAAGGTGCTAATTATCCTCCATCTTTCGTTGAAATTGTTATCTATCTACCTTTCACCATTCTCAAACCACAAGATAAATATTAAACTTTCTCGGGTTAAAGATAACAGGAATCAGTTTGCTTTTGCATTTCCTATGAATTAGTTGCATCATGTGGTTGTCCTAATCATCATCTGTCTTTTTTTTCTTTTTTTTTTTTAACAGACAAGTGGAGTTCCAATTCCAGAGATCTCTCAACACCGATTTTTGCTGCACGACAAGGATGCAATTCAACATCTGTTTGAAGTTTCTGCTGGACTAGACTCCCTTGTCCTTGGAGAAGGTCAAATTCTTGCACAGGTAAAGCAGGTTGTAAAGACTTCACAAGGAGCCACTGGGTTTGGTAAGAAAATAAGCGGGCTGTTTAAGCATGCAATTACAGTTGGAAAACGGGTTAGATCCGAGACCAGCATTTCCACCGGGTCAGTTTCTGTAAGCTCGGCTGCTGTGGAGCTTGTACAGATGAAGCTTCCAGAGAATTCTTATGCTACTGCCCGAGTATTGGTTGTTGGAGCTGGCAAAATGGGAAAACTCGTAATCAAACACTTGGTCGCTAAAGGGTGTAGACAAATGGTAGTCGTAAACAGGACCGAAGACAAAGTTGCTGCTATATGCGAGGAGCTCAAGGATGTCGAGATAACATACAGACCTCTTTCAGAAATCTTAGCGCGTGCTTCACAAGCCGACGTGGTTTTCACATGTACTGCTTCAAATGCCCCTTTGTTTTCGAAAGATAATGTTCGCGCACTCCCCCCCACGAGCGATCAGCTCGGTGGCCAGAGGCTGTTTGTTGATATATCTGTCCCTCGGAATGTGGAGCCAAGTGTCTCTGATCTTGAAGCTACAAAGGTTTACAATGTTGATGATCTTAAAGAAGTCGTGGCAGCTAACAAGGAAGACCGGTTGAGGAAGAAATTGGAAGCTTTGGCAATCATTAATGATGAAGTTAAGCAATTCGAAGCTTGGAAAAACTCCCTCGAGACAGTTCCAACTATCAAAAAGCTTAGGGCCTATGCTGAAAGAATTAGAGCTTCTGAGGTCAACAAGTGTTTATCAAAGATGGGCGATGACATCCCAAAAGACAAGAAGAAAGCTATCTACGATCTTAGCTTGGGCATAATGAATAAGCTCCTTCATGGGCCAATGGAGCATCTAAGATGCGATGGAGACAATCGGCCATTGAGCGAGATACTTGATAATATGCATGCTCTTAACAGAATATTTGGTCTTGATACAGACACATCTTTATTGGAAGAAAAGGTTCGGGCCAAGCTAGAACAAAATCAGAAGCAAGCTTCTTGAAGTCGGGTATTTTGATAAAATTTACGGAGTATTCATCATTTTTTCCCCCGAAGCAAGTAGAGAATCTAACACAACAGCACATATATACAATCCTAAGCTAATTGCATTTGTTTACATGACCTTATACCCTTGATTTGGTCAGTCTCCCATTTCCTTCATTCCTTTATAGTTCTTTGCTTTCATTGGTTAGGGGAGATTTGACATTGTAGGTAATCTGTAGGAGAATAGTATGTATTATGTAAGAATATGAGAATCAAAATTCTTTTAGCAGCTGAGCATACTTATAACAGCTTTTGTTGATTCATCCAACTAATCCAAGAGTACTGCATTTTTTTTATTTTTTTATTTTTGAGTTTAAGATAAGTATTATGTGGTGGTACATACTTGAAAACACAACATGAGAAGAACCAAAATGTATTAAGAATGCTCATTCGTGACAGCAATTTTTTTTAAGATAAGAGTACTGCATTTTTTTTATTTTTTTATTTTTTTATTTTTGAGTTTAAGATAAGTATTATGTGGTGGTACATACTTGAAAACACAACATGAGAAGAACCAAAATGTATTAAGAATGCTCATTCGTGACAGCAATTCTGTATTGTCTGCAGTACAAAGCATCCGCTAGAAAACAACCTTAGCAGCCCATGTTTTTCATTGGGAAGCCCATGTTTTTCATTGGGTTGAACATCATGAGCTCCTTCCACAATCCTTTATAGTTCGATACTCGATAGTGTATTCACCAAACAGCCTATATATAGTTCATCCCTAAGAGAGAGACAATAGGCTTGAAAGACTCATCTGCCATGGCTGTAACTTCCTCTTCATCTGGTGTTACCAGTGTTTTTGGTGTTGGAAAATACACAACTCAGTTGCTCACCGTCGAACCCAACAAAGCAACTCCAAATGCTCCCCCAAAGCCACTCTTAATCGCCACCCCTACAGAAACTGGTGACTTTCCAGTGCTGATGTTTCTTCCTGGCTATATGATTCTGAATTCCTTCTACTCTCAGCTCCTTCAACACATAGCTTCTCATGGTTTCATCGCCGTTGCTCCCCAGGTATATATTTGGTTTCTCTCTCCCTCTTTCTTGTACTGTTATCTGATTTTTTTGGGTGACGAGGGAAACTCGGAGCATATACTACTCAAAATAAATCCTGACTTGGGGCCCTAGCCGATAAAAGATTACAATGCAAAGAGAAAAATCAGTTTTGTCCATAGTTCACGGCTAGCTAGCTCAAACCAATAAGGTCAATAGGCCTCCGTTGGGAGTTGAACTTATAACCTTGTGGTTACCGTGTATCTATGTTGGACGGAGGCAGGGAAGTCTAGCACCCGATGGCTGGGAATTGTTGGGAGGAGGCAGGTAAAAGGCTTAAACGTCCAAGCCCTGCACCCAGCATCTTAAAAATGTGATAACGGTTTGTAATCTCTGATCCTAGTGAGTTGGGTAGCGTTTCATCCTAAAAATGACTTTGTTTGGTAAAATAGTTAGTTTATCAATCAATTTTGGCTTATTTGACCATTATTAATTGTTTAACTTGGTTAAAAATTAATATAAGTGTTTGATTAATTAACTTTTTTGTAACTCTAAAGTGCTAAAATTCAAAAAGTTGTTCAAAACAGTTTTTTAAATTAATTTTTTCAACAAAAAAAGATAAAATTATACCAAACAATTATCAACTAACAGTTAATTTACAAACAGATTTCTACAATCAACTAATGTTATCACTTAATTATACTCTCTAATTAACACAATCAACTATCAGCTAACAGTCATTTACCAGGCAATATGTTTGTTTTCCTCGGCAAACTTTAACGTTAATTTGTTTGGTTTTATGCAGTTATATCTCATATCTTGCTGTGATGCAACTGATGAGATAAAATCCTCGGCCGAAGTCACGAACTGGCTGTCGGAAGGATTAACCAGTTTCCTTCCATCTCAAGTCCAACCAGACCTGAAAAAACTAGCGTTATCCGGACACAGCCGGGGAGGGAAAGTAGCATTCGCGCTAGCTCTGGGCAAGACGGCGACGGCTGATCTGAAATTCTCAGCCATAATCGGCGTGGACCCCGTCGGCGGAACATGCCCTGATGTCCTCAACTCCACTCCTGATTACTTCGACCTTAACATGCCAGCAATGGTGATCGGGTCGGGCTTGGGAGATGTCAAGAAGAATCTTTTGAGCTGCCCTTGCGCGCCCAAGGGGTCGAACTATGCCGCTTTCTACAGCAAGTGTCGCGCGCCGGCTTGTTGCTTGGTGGCTAAAGACTACGGACACACTGACATGCTGGACGATGATACGAGAGGGAGTTTGCGTGGGATGCTGACTTATTGTATGTGCAAGAACGGGCCGGCTAGGGCGCCGATGCGGGCGTTTGTGGGCGGCGCTGTGGTGGCGTTCTTGAGAGGGTTTTTGGAGAGTGACATGAATCCTTTGATGGGTATTATAGACCAGACTGAAACTGCACCTGTTGAGCTTCAACCAGTGGATTCCAAAGATTTGGTGAGGGCCTAAGTTGCATGTTATTGCAAATGAATGGAATTGAAGGTTGTGTGTCAACTGTCAAGAAAGTATGGTAGGTACTAGGTAGTAGTAAATGTAGTCAGTATTTGGGAGAAGGGAGTCGAAATGGGATCGTTATATCGTGTGCCCTGTCCAAAACGATGTCATTTTTAGGTTGAGTTTAGATGTATTATGTTAAGAGTTTATGTGTTTTATATTATGAGTTCATGTGTATTCTACTATACAATTCTGTACATTCGGAACATAGTTTTTTTTTTTTTTAAGTTAACGACAGAAACGGAAAATGAAATTTCTAAAAAAAAACATATACCAAACGACGTCGTTTTGATCAGGGCACACAATGCATTGTGCGCCCTGCTGCACGATATAATTTATCGTGAAACTGGTACCTACCATTTCGGTAAATTAAATAATTGTCCAATTAACTTGGTTGGAATTTGACTTTCAATATACCATTTTTTCCGAAAAATTGATTACTAAAATTATACTAAAATGACAATTTCTCTATAATTAAGGGACATTTTCGGACTTTCGGTAATGAAGTCATGTTTTTAGTTTGAACCAGTTTGTCTTTTGTTATGTGCATAAACTCACATTGAATAAATGTTCTTCTTTTGTTGGGTAAATGAACATTTAACACACATAGCAATGATAACATGTGAAGGCACAGAGTATCACTATCTTTTAGCAGTGCTTTCAATTCGACAGAGTATCATTCATGCATTCAGCTAGAAAACAACGCATGAAAAAACAATCTTTTGACAGTTCAACATTCCTACCAATGCATGTTCCATATTGGTTGGCTATCAATGTTTTACACGTTTATTGTTATTATTATTATTATTATTATTATTATTATTATTATTATTATTTTGGCTTTTAATAGGTATGACAGAAAAATTGAGGTGGTAATAATTGAAGTCATCGGTTGCCAAGCTGGTGGGGTCTAATGGTAAGTAGTTAAAACGATGACAGGAAAACTTAGGCAGTAATAATTGAACTCATCAGTTGCTAAGATGGTGCGGGCTGTTGGGCATATATATAATATATAAACATAAATGTGCAATTCAACTATCAATTTAAATTTTTAGTTGAGATAAAGTATATGCTTAAATTCGGTATCAAACATGTTGCTTGGAACCCATCAAAAGTAATCGGCATACGTGAGAGGCGTAAATGTGCAATCTAACTATCAACATAGGCTTTAGTTGAGATGGAGCACATGCTTCAATTCGACAAGTGGCAATTCCCAGCGCCAATCTAACTATCAACATAGGCTTTAGTTGAGATGAATCACATGTTTCAATTCGACAAGTGACAATTCCCAGCACCTATTAAAATTAAATGTACATTTTAGAGAATAGTTGAATAGTTAAACAAAGAAAGAAACTGAACCGCTAATTGGATTTATCCTTAGTATTGTACCAACTACAGACTGATCTAAAATTTGACATTGCAAGTAATATTCAAGGAGATGAAGATCACTCTCAAAACTCAATTCGTGATAAGTAAATTGGCATTAACCATTTAATCACATTCTTCTAGTGATATTAACCATTTAACCACATCCTTTCGGTCATAGTATCACGTATCGAATCGAGTAGGAACTGAGCTCGGTCAACCGGCAGAAGTCCAACAGCTTTTGTTGATTCATTCAAAATTGTACAATTTTGTTTTTTTTATTATTGTTCTTTTGCAAAGCTCTTTTACTATGTTTAATTGTCAATTCTTTGAGAATGATTTCTTCATTTTTTAAAATTATAACTATGGGTACACAATCCTGCAGATAAACTCATAAACCAATAAACCATGTTTGAAGAAAGCATAACAAAAAACCAACAGAGATAAGCAGGATTGACTCTGAAACCTCAATTCAGATAAGAGCAGAATTCCAGCTCCAATAAAGTGTTTGGCTTTAGAATGATTGAACATCATAATTAAAATGAAAATAAAAAAATTGAGGAAAAAACACTCAACTTTAACTGTCTTCGTACAACTATCACATAATGTAATCTTTCTGGTAAGAGAAATCTTTTTTGTTTTCCTGACAGAAAATCTATTCTTTCTCTTGTTGAGAAAACCCCATCAATTTTCTAATACTGGGGAACAATCTAGAAGGGGAACAACTATCACATAATGTAATCTTTCTGGTAAGAGAAATCTTTTTTGTTTTCCTGACAGAAAATCTATTCTTTCTCTTGTTGAGAAAACCCCATCAATTTTCTAATACTGGGGAACAATCTAGAAGGGGATGAACCAGAAGAAGGGTTCTCCACTAAATACTCATCAACCAATTGCTTAACAGACCTAGCAGATAACGGATGGAAATTGGCAGCCCAATCTGAAACAAACCCTTTGATCAACACCCCCCTTTCCTCTTCACTGCTTCTCTTCCATTTGTTCTTCGCCTCCTCCGAATTCAAGCCCATGTAATTGCAGAGCTCCGTGAACAGCATCTCTTTGCTCTTCCTTAGAGCCTCCTGTTTCTGCACCGCTTTGGATTTGATCTTCGTGACCTCCGCGGCCAAATCTAAGGCCAGCTCTGAATCGCTCATCTTGTTCTCGTTGGTGCACGAGATTCTGCGAAGATTGGGTGCATTGTTGAGATGATACGTGGAGGGGATGTGTGCGTGTTGAGATTTTGAGGGATGTTGATGGAAAAGCTTCGGCGGTAAGAGATGGATTCTCAGAGCCATTTGAATTGATGAAAATTAGGTCTGAATTTGCTGCAAAATTTTCAAGAAATTTTAGGGCTGGGAAGTTCTCTGCAGTCCTGCCACTTGAGATACATTACCATACAATTCACATGAAACCCGAATACCCGACATCCAAATTTTACAGGGCATTTGGTTGGAAGGTAAATTGATAATTTACAATAGAGTAAATACCCAAAATGGTCCCTCGACTATAGCTAAATTCCCAAATTGGTCCTCAACTTTCAATTTTAACCAATTAAGTCCTTAAGTTTCAAAATTTGACCCAATTTCGTCCTATGTTAAATTCTCCGTTTAATTCCCGTCAAGTTGAAGGTCAGAGTGGTAATTTCCCCTCCTGCGTGCGTTCTCCCTTCATCTCGTCGGTTATAAGATGTAGAATAATCCCTAATTGTCATTCATTCTCTTCATACCCTAAATTCAGTTTCTCCCTTCACCGCCTTCTTCGAGATGCATTCGAACTACAATGAAGACAGCTATGGTTCCTCAAGAAACCACTCATTGTTTCAACACGGTGAAGTAATGTCGAATATGCGTTGTCATTGTGGTGAATCGTTGAAGCTACACACCTCATGGACGAATGACAATCCTGGGAGAAGGTATTGGGACTGTGGACTGAATATGGTGAGTAATTTCTGACAATTTATATTTGTTTAGTGTTTAATTTTAGATTGTAATAGGTTTTGGGTTTTGGGTTTTGGGTATAGGGCAGGAGAGTGGATGGGTGTGGATTCGTAAGATGGTATGATCCTCCTATATGTGCAAGGTCAAGGGCAACATTCCTGGACTGTTACGACGTATAAATCGAAATGAGGAGGAAATCCAAAAGTTGAAATCAAGGTTGAGAGCTACAGCTACTGCAGAAGATCATTTGTATATATGGTAAAAATCAAAGTGTTCTTATCTCCTGGTGATGGTGATGATTTCAATTGATGCAGTAGCAGTGTTAGTGATGGTGTTGTGTAATTCCAATTCTAGAACTGTAGGTGGTGGAAAATTAGTTAAAACGCGTCCCTTGGCATTGTAGACTAGAAGTGAAATTGTATTTGTAATTGCACTAATTTATGATCAATGAAGTGTTTTGTGATTTAATGTGTGTATATAATTGGGTAATTTTCAGTTTAGTTTGGTCTCAGTAATGTCAAAGTTACTGCATAACCAAAGTCACCAGACAATTGCACTGCATAAGTAAAGTAACCAATTGGACAATTGCACTGCATAACCAAAGTAACCAAATGGACAATTGCATTGCATAACCAAAGTAATCAAATGACAATTGCACTGCATAAGCAAAGTAACCAAATGTGGACCTTTTCATTGCATAACCAAAGTAACAAAATGACAGAGCCTTTTCATTGCATAACCAAAGTAACAAAATGACAGAGCTAAATTTTACCAAAATGAGACAGTCAATGTTTACCAAAATGAGACAGCCAATTGTCTAACTAGAGACCAAAATGAGACAGCCAATTGTCTAACTAGAGTTTACATACTGCCAAATGAGAGTGCCAAAATTGTGTAACTAGAGTTTACATGGCACATATCAAACACAAAAAAAGAAAAAAAAAAACAAAAGCTCTAATAGAAATGTCTACATTGTCTCATCAGTCAAGGTTAAATGTCCAATCACTTTTTTCCTTTAGCTTTGCCAGTAGATGTAATGACTTGTTTTCCTCCCACATTGTCTATGGTCTTTATCTTTTTTTGGTGGTGGTCCTTGAGCTCTCATTTGATTTCCAACATTTAAGCTTTCACCTAAACAATTGCAAAGTAACAACCATTAGTGACTATCATTATCTAAAACCAACATATATAAGACTTACATCCCACCTGGAATTTCATTACTTGATAGATGCACTAATTCAACAGGAAGTTCAAAAACATAGGCAGGGTCATCATGCTCAATCTGGATGTCTATATCAGTACCATATTCAGGTTGTGTCTGAATTGGTATCTCTTCTTGATGAGGGATATCAGCACCTAAGTAGTTCTGCCAGGCCAACTATTAGTGGTGCACAAAATGAGACAGCTAATAACAATTAAAATATGCTTAACAGCTATTAATTATACTTGGACAGAAGTGGCAGTTGCTGGATGAGTGACCTGTGCGGTAAATGGTTCTCTAATTGGTGGATGAGTGACATGTGCAGCTGCTGGATGAGTGACTTGAGCACCTAATTGGTTCTGCCAGGAAGCAATCAAAACAACAACAATTAATTTTGCATAATAAAATATGTTGTTAGCATAATCACAAATTATACCTGGACTGTATTTGCATAAGCTGATTTATCAGGGCACCTCCTACTGTTATGGCCTTTTTGTTTACAGATTTTGCAGTGAAGGGATACATGCTTCCTAGAATATGCCTTAGTTGCTAACTGCCCCTTAGCTGCTGCCTGTCTCTTAGTTGATGATTGCCCCTTATTTGCTTCTCCAGCTGATCTTATTCTCAATTTTTTTGGTCTCCCAACTTTAGTTGTGACAAGTGGGGGTAAAGGAGGTTCTATATCAGATTGGGGCCACTCAGAAGGCCCAGCCATTGGGTGAATTGATCCTGAATAAGTTTTCACATACGTATCAACTGTGTAACATGAATCGACATACTCATATATAGGCCCATTTCCTTTTTTCAACCAAATAGCACGAATAACATGCCTACATGGTAATCCTGTGAGATCCCATTTCCTACAAGAACACGTTTTTGCTCTAAGGTCAACTTGGTGTTGATCATATGACCCTTTTATTTCAAACAAGAATTCATCAGACTGAAACCCCCAATAACCTCCAGCTTGCTCCTCAAATACTGAGATCTTCTTTACTATCCCTGGACAGATTGTCCCTGACCATTGAGCAGCCTGCTTTCTACATTCAAACAGCCTTATCATTATTTGTTTTCTCACAATCTCCAAGCAATTGATGAGTGGACTGTCCCTTGCATCTTTTATCATTGCATTGAAGGACTCACAAATGTTGTTGACAAGCATATCAGATGTGGCAGTTGTATTGAAATGAGATTTGGACCACTCACTTGGGTGTTTATCATTCAACCATTGAAATGCTGTGCTATCTAGATCCCTTAACTCTCTCATTGCATCTTTAAATGTGCTGATAGTTGTAGCCCTAGCTGCTTTCCAAAGTGCATTTTTTAGTGGTAATCCCCCAAATCCAGCTACTTGCATATTGCCATGCAAGTGTCTTACACAGTATCTATGATTCACTAGGGGTAAAACTTCTTCAAATGCTGGGATAAGGCCTTTTTGTTTGTCAGACATGAAGGTGTAATTTTGTTGCCTAAGGTTATTTAGCCCAATATCTGTTTTTAATAATTTCAAGAACCAACACCAGGAGTCTTTATTTTCCCCTTCTACTATGGCATATGCAATTGGAAATATGCTATCATTAGCATCTACACCAATGGCAGTAAGCATCATCCCTCCTGCTTTGCCTCGAAGGTGACATCCATCCACACCTACTAGTGGCCTACAATGCTTAAAACCCTCTCTACAAGCCTCCCAGCAGATATAAACTCTAAGCAATCTGTGCTTGCCACCCTCATATCTTAAATCAAATAACTTGGTAAGAAACCTTGTGTTTGGATTTGTTTTTTTTATCTCCAACTCATAATTCCAAATTTTGTTGAAGTTGTCTTCTAGTTCACCCTTGATTGCCTTCTTAGCCAAACACATTGCATTGTATGCTTGCCTAACAGTTAAGTCATGGTGATCCTCAGTGCATACTTTCTTTCTAAATTCACTAGTTTTCCATTCACTATTCCCATCAATCTGATTTCTCCATCTTTTTGCAATTAGTGAGGCAGTTACCAATCTGTTTTCATGTACCCATGCACAATCATTGTGCTCATCAACTAAAACAATAATTCTCCAACATTGTTCATCTGGATCTCTTCTACAGTTAACCCTCCAATTACAGCCCTCTTGCACACACTTGGCAATACACCTAACCTTGTCATTCTTCACAAATTTTAACTCCTTACCAAATTGTAACCCATATGTTTTCACAGCTTCTCTAAAATCTCCTTTGGTAAGAAATGTTTTCCCAAGCCACAGTGGAGATGGCAAAACTGGCCTAGGAGGTACACATTCCCTCCCATTTCCCTCACCAGATTCCCTAACATATCCCACAGACCTCACATTTCCCTCAGTTTCTTCCCCTTCACTGCCAGAGAAATGGATCTCAGCATTGATATACTTTGGATCCAATGTTTCAGTATTTTCTTCAACTCTATCACAACCACCATCCTCATCACCTCCATACTCAACATTTGGATCAATATACTTCAGAAACTCTAAGTCATCTACTCCAGTTTCCTCATTCTCATACTCACCTGCAGAATCCCCCTGCAGCCAATCAGAACCACCCTCACTCTCATCTGCACTGATTTCAGCTTCACCACCATTTGTTTCATCATTTCCAACCACCCTTAAGACAACCCATATCTCTACTACCTTTGGTCTAACAACATAGTTTGCTAATACACAAGCATCCTCATCTGTAAGCAATTCTACTAAACCATTATCACTCAAATTAAACAACCTAATGTTGTCTTCCTTCTTATATCCCACTTCATAAACCTTTTCCTTTAATGTCATCATGCCCCACTCATCTGAATCCATTTCTGCAAAGGTTTTAACTCTCCCCTCCAGATATCTAGGTGGGTTACTTTGAACAATTCTGCCCTCATATCTTAACTTCAGAAAAAACTTGTACCCATTTACTGCTAGTATAAAAATAACCAAACATGGGGTCAAACAAAGCACTTAAATAATGCACTTACAATAAACTAAAGCACTTTAATCATGCACTACAAGCCAAACACAATTGGAATTACAAGTAATACAATACACTTTAATAATCTAAGATGTTAACAAAGTAAGTGTATAGTCCCCATGCTTGTTTGAAAAGGATTACCCACTGGTCCCCACAGTTCTCAACCTCTATTCATGGTTCCATTGCTTAAAGCCAATTTTATAAACAAAAATCAACATATAAACTTTAAAACCAGACAAACATACATCAAAACCAATACCCACTACTCCCCCACTGGTCCCCAAATTCCCCAACAACTATTCACGCTCAGCATATATAAACTTTACAGACAAACATTTACACACTTCGACTAAAAATAACGAAGAAAAAACATACCTAGTCCACTGCTTCCATGGCTTGTACAACCTTGCGCTCCTAGCCACGCCATGAGCACCTCGACTTTCAATTTCAACGAAGATATAAAATTCACAGGTTAGGTTTTGTTAATTTGGAGATTTTAACGAAGAGAAAGGCAGCGATGCAGAGATTCGGAGAGGCAGAGATTCAGAGATGCAGAGATTAGATTTTATTATTTGGGGATTTTGCTTGTTTACTTGGTGGATAGGTGAAGTGCAAAGGCGGGAATATTGTGCAAAGGCGGGAATGCTGTGCAATTACCACTCTGACCTTCAACTTGACGGGAATTAAACGGAGAATTTAACATAGGACGAAATTGGGTCAAATTTTGAAACTTAAGGACTTAATTGGTTAAAATTGAAAGTTGAGGACCAATTTGGAAATTTAGCTATAGTCGAGGGACCATTTTGGGTATTTACTCTTTACAATAGAATTACAATTTCACAAAGTCTAAAATTGTAATTCTTAAGGGATCATAGGAATTGCAATTCTCGAGAATTACAATTTCATGAAATTGTAATTTCCTCTAATCAAACTATGAAATTACAATTTCATAAAATTGGTAAGAATATAATTGCAATTCCATCCTACAAAACACCTTGTTCCAAATTAATTCATGTTTTTTTAAGAAAATAAAATAAAATCTCACTTAAAATAAAAAGTAGGAAAAATTACAATTTCTTTGTTCCTAAATTATAAAATAATTGTAGAATTCGTAAGTGTTGGTTTGACTTGTTTTCACTCTTAAGCTATAATTAGCGTTGCACTTTTCGTCCATAAGTTAACTTATCGTGCTCACTTTTCGTCCCTAATTAGTAAAATGGACGAAAATTACAACACCAATGATAGCTTAGGAACGAAAAATGACCAAAATCAATACTTATGAACGAATTCAACAATTATCTTATAACTTAAAAGACGAAAAATATAATTTTTCTTAAAACGTATTTTATAACTGAGCATTAAATTTATTTTCTTTCATAATGATACATTTGATTTTTTAAAATGTACTGGGTAAACTCTACTTCTACTCCGATGTAATATCCTACAAAATATAACTCCTGCACTAAAAAAAATGAGCTCAATCGAGATGTAATTGGCAATAATCGAATTATGACTTTTTGATATGATAATTATGTTTCACATACTCAAACACCTCCAGCTTTGTCGAACTAATTTTAAGCTAAGTCAGATTAAAAAAAGAAAATGATTTCAGCTTTGTCGAACTAATTTTAAGCTAAGTCAGATTATAGTCTTCATATGTGCACAAGGGATCCAATTTAGACCTTTCATAATTCTTGAACTTGTTTTGAACCCTTATACTGTCACTTCCACTCATGACATTTTAAGTCAGAGACGAACCAACTACGTTAAACCCCGAACGCTATCTTTTTTTACTATTACAAGTAGTCATACTCATGTTGTCAACTATCTCTCTTTTTACTATTACAAGTAATCAAACTCGTGTTGTCAACTCTCTCTATATTAACTGGATGAGCCAAAGATTCTACATTTGTTGTTGTAACTATATCGCTTGTGATTAACCAATCAAATATTCATTTTTTAAAAAAACTCATTATCTTATACAATACAAGATAGTATATGTATTATACTATCTCAATCATTCTAATTCATGTCTCTCCCACTAAAGTTCAATCTTGTGTGACCATCCATTTAAAATGATAACATATGTGATATTACGCTATATAATATTTGACTTCATTCTAATTAATTGGATAGAATCGCATAAAATAATAAAATATTTTATTAAAATTTGTAATTAATGTAACCTCTTCCAATTATATAATCTTTAAGTAACCTTTTTTTTGGTAGAGATAATCTTAAGTAACCTGCAACTACTATTAAAATTGATTTTATTAAAATTCGTAATTAATGTAACATCTTCCAATTATATAATCTTAAGTAACCTGCAACTACTATTAAAATTGATTTTATGTGAAAAAAGATGTTAAAGACACCCAATTGCAGAGGCTATGCGCCCAAAACATTCTCTCCTTCTTCACCGCTCATTTCTAATCCTAGATTCCTTTCTAAAAACGCTCGCTCCGTCAACGTCAAGCACATTTCGCCGCCAGCTCCGACTCTACTCCGTCTCTCGTCGTCTCTCTCCGGTAACCTAATTCCTCGATCTGCTTTCTAGTCTGATCACATTTCATATGCAGTCGCTGGATTCTACTTTCGCTATCCATAAATTTTAGTTTTATTCTTATTGTTGTCCTGAATTCTAAAATGCTGGAGAACTGGAACGTGATTTCGTGATTGAGTTTAGTTTCGTCTAAAATTTGAATTCCGGTGCTGTTAGTCGAGTTGCTGTGCTTCCGTCGGAACTTGTAGTTTTTGATTCCTCATAGGAAATGTGTGCTTGATGATCTATCTATTGCGGTCTGATGTGATACACAAAAGGAACTCTCTCTCTCCCTAGCTCGATCGCTTACTGGCTTTAGCTATTTGTTTGTATTTGATTTCTCGGAAATTGTGGCTGCTACTAGTTTTTGCGACAATTCTGTGTCAATGATTGAAGTTGCACTACTACAATCAAAGGAGATTATTAAATAGACGCATTCATTTTGTTCAAATAACACGTTCTAGAGTGTGTTTGGTCAGGATCACAGCTGCCGTAGTGGTGTTGTAAATTAAGATTTTGTTTGATGCAGTTGCAATAATGGAGAGCTGTGAAGGTCCAAGCATATTTCCATTGCATCATTGCAAAATCATTCACCTGGTTGGTGTCATATTGTCCTTTATAAATTTATTATGTCTTTGTTCTGAAAATTTAAAGTGGCCTGACTTCAGTTTTGGAAAACACCTGAGGTTGCCTAATATTGCAGTTATCTTATCAAATAACCATATATACAGGTGAGGCATGCCCAGGGCATTCATAATGTAGAAGGAGATAAGAATTATAAAGCATACATGTCTCCCAAGTACTTTGATGCAAATGTTACTCCACTCGGTTGGCAACAGGTGGGAAAACCCAGGACTTATTTGAAAATAAAATTACTTTCCCTTCTAGTGTAGTCTTCCCATGTTTTTATGCCTTTTTATAAATCAGGTTGACAACTTACGGAGACATGTTCATTCCAGTGGGTTATTTAAGCGGATTGAGTTGGTTGTCACATCTCCTTTGCTAAGGTGTATATTCTGGCCTCAGTTACTCCCTTCAACTGCTTTTAAATAATATCCACTTATTAGTCCATGCACACGTGAAGTCATTTTAAAAGAAGTAAAAAAAAAAAAAAAGATGCAGACAAAGGATTATTGGCATTTCCTCAATATTTTTACCCACTCTTCTGCAATGAGAAAAAAAAATTAGTTGAACAAACACCTTTTTATATATGCTTTCATATATTACATTTTTTCTTTTGATGTTAAATACGGTAGGTTGTTTTCTGGCTCAGAATACTTCAAATTTGAGTTCACAGGACAATGCAAACAGCTGTTGGAGTATTTGGCGGTGGGGGATACACCGATAGGATGGATATACTACCACTAATGGTGGCAAATGCAGGAAATAGTGATCGAGCTGCTATTTCAAGTCTAAACTGTCCACCTATCGTTGCACTAGAACTTTGTAGGGAACATTTGGTAAGTCGAATATGCATATTTAATCAGTGAACAGTCGGATAATCTTTTACCATATGATACATGTGAAAATCTTCAATGTCTTTTAGCTTTTGGTTTGGAGCATCTCTTAGCATGTATTTTCCTGTGACAAAGGCAAAAGTTTCTGGCAGGTTGTGTGTGAATGGTTAAGCTTATAGTAGTATTTCTTTGCACAATAATGATGCATGTTGTACTGCAATTGAATTTTAATATTCCACATCTAGATTCTAGGCATTCATTTGATTTGAAGTTTTATCATGATCAAATATTGGTGGCAGGGTGTGCATCCTTGTGACAAGAGAAGGAGCGTCAGTGAATATCAATTCCTTTTCCCTGCTGTTGATTTTTCATTGGCAAGTTTTAAATTCTCCTATATGCTTAACATATTAAAAATTTTATTCCATAATAAATCACCATGAAAATACATTTGACCAGGTCAAACTGTATCTCTTCCTGCTCTCATTTCTTTTCAGATAGAGAGCGATGAGGATACCCTATGGAAGTCTGATGTTAGGGAGACCAAGGAAGAGGTTGCAGCTAGGGGCCTGGAATTGATGAAGTGGTAACCTTTTTCTGTCAAGAAGATAAAAATAATGCATTAAAACTTTAATTCCAGGGCCACTTTCTGAACATTTGAAACTCCTTAAGGTTTACCCCAACTATTAAATATCAAATAACTGCTCTTTGTTGATGTCTGGCTTAGATAGGAATAAGTCCAAGGATATCTATGTTTGTAAATTAATCCTTTGGGTCTTTGCTTTGCAAGTTGTTGCTCATAGTTACTTATCAAAAATAAAATAAAATAAATGTAATGAAAATTTGATCCATTTTTGGTGCTTGGCGTTAGTTATTCCTTACTCTTTTGCAGGTTGTTGACGCGGAAAGAGACGGAAATAGCTGTAATCACACATAGAGGATTCTTAAATCATGCACTGAAAGCATTTGGCAGTGATTGTCACCCTATGGTGAGAAAGGAAATCTGTAAACCGTAAGTTATGCAAAGACTTAATAATGTTTACAGATTCACTGTTGATTGTCTTGAATGACCTTTGGTACTGTATACAACATGCAGATTTGCAAATTGTGAACTCCGATCCATGATGATTGTTGACAGAAGGTAACTTTTTGCAATGAAGAGATCTTTCATTACTTGTTATTGCTTTATCTAGAGAGTTGAGGTTTACATCTTATATTTGGCAGAATGATAGGGTCAGACATCTCAACTACCAATTACCCAGGAAATATACCTATTGAACTAGATCCATCTAGTGAGGATGTGGTCGAGAGAAGCATGGAGAAAGAGAATGGCAACTCCTCTAAATGAAGGAGAATTTCAAGCCATGCAACAATGAATTCTTTCCACTAACCTTCCAGAAAGGTTGGGGGCAATTGAAATGCGTCTTTGATGACGGTGCGAAGACGAATTTGGGTTTTCTATTCCTTCGAGGCTGGTAAGTTTGTTTTCTAATTTCCATTTACCGAGTACCTTGAAAATTAATGTAAATTGTAAGTGCAATATCAACTCCATATATAATCACTACTTAAGCTTATTAGGAAACATGTAGTACTTTTAATGAATCTTTTGGTGGATATTTATGTGAAATACAATGAATTTATATAAATATAGATAATATAAACCTAATAAGAGCCCATAAAATAAGGTCGAAAATTAAAAAAATATTGGCGTAATTGTTTGTTGAAATGAATGGTTTATATTATTTTGATTTTAGTACTTTTTATTATCTTTTCTATTTTACCTTCTATTGGCTTTGTGTTACAAAAATTATGTTTGGGATACTATCCAGTGAGAATATTTTCCTCTAAAATTGTTATTACAATTAATCTAACATTTTTGCCACAGGTTATAGTCATGCATTCTTGAAATATTTAATTTTATGAAAAATTTGATAATCTTGTGTTGATATACGTCAGGATACCGAATGATACTTTGATAAATTCTGAAATACTAACTTAAAAATACACATTGAACATTAGACTATTCACGCAATATGTGTGTGGTAACTAGTATTCAAATAGTTACAAATTGGTATGAATATTCATCATAACTCAAGTTGGTATGTGGATATTTCAATCAGAACAGTCTTTTTCACCCTTAAATGGCACAATCCTCGGCAATATGAGACAATCCTTGAATGGCACAATCCTTGCACGGGTGGGATAAAAGTACAAATAAGTCACTATACTATTTGAAAAACAATAGTTAAAACAATAGTTAAGTTATTGAATTCAAATAACCTTCAAATAAGTCATTGAACTCAAAAAATTAACATTTTTAAAGGTTAAACTCTAATTTTTGCCAAATATTTATTTTATTTACGTTTCGTTTATTATAATCCACTTACATGGTAATATATTTTAAATTAATTATAATCAAAATAATTTTATCTTGTCGAAATTTGATTTATTTATTTATTATTATTTTTTCACTGGATCTTTTATTTAAAAAATAATAATAAATAAATAAATTAGATCTAGACGAGACAAAACTACTTTGATTATAATTATTTTAAAATATATAACTATAACTATGTATGTGGATTATAATAATAAAAAAAAAATAAATAAATAAACATTTGGCAATGTAGTCAGTGAATTAAAAATGTTAATTGTTCTCACCTGTTAAAAATGTTAATTGCTTTTTTTTTTTTTTATGAGTTCAATGGCTTATTTGGTGGTTATTTGAGTTCGGCGACTTAATTCTTGTTTCGGCTTATTTGTACTTTAGAAATGGAATCTTATGTTGTTGCACCTGCAAACTTACCTACTTAGTTTCCTTTCAAAATGTCATAAAAAGTGGCTGGTTTCTTCTTAGGTTCCGGGCAGATTTCCTGAAAGCAGTTACAAATATCATCTGAAATTGGTCCATTAATAACCATGATTATACTCATTCGAGTGGAATATGAGAAGCATCACCTCTACTGCAGCTGCCAACTGCAAGATTGTAGCTTCACCCCATGGACGACCTATAAGTTGTAAGCCTATGGGAAGCCCTTGCTTGTCATAGCCAACCTAAGCATACAAGCAGAATAAAAACAAAAATTTAAAAAGAAGAAATAACATAGGAATATAAATATAGCTCCGTCTCTGGTTGTCTGCAAAATGTACGGAGTAATTGTTTCGATGAGCAATTTTCACTTTTAATCATCGATTATTGTTAAACATTACATCCTTGATTTTTATTTGATAGTCACAATTAATCCTCCATTGTTTCATTTCACTATTTAATAAAATGGACTAATGTAATTTTATCATTCAAGTTTCGTGTAATTTTTCTCCATCTCTTGTAAATCCTTTTTAATTGAATGATTAAATTACATATTAGTTTATTTATTAAATGATGAAATAACAAAATTTTAAAATGATGACTAATTGTGGTTAACAAATGAATGTCAAGGATGTAATGTGACAAATTTTATTTATTTTTTTCAAATGACTAAATGTGATAATGTCACAATAGTTAAATATTAAAAGTGAAATTTGTTGAAATATAGAGGAAAAAAAATAAGTAATAAGAAAGAACAAATACTCACGGGTATAGAAATTGCAGGAAGTCCAAGAAGATTAGCTGACGTGACAAATTGCATCAGACGTCCTGAAAAGAAAAGTCCATATTTCCCGCATGTCAACAAATGGCCAAATGGGCACTCGGTTGACTGTCCTGTAGACTAGTTCCAAATTGGTTAAATAAAAATATCTACCTACCGAGAACTTGCAAATTGGTCTCCCCAACTTGTAAAGCACTTTGAGGTATTACTGGTGCTGTCATGCTAGAGAAAGTGGAAAGCATATGATAATTATTAAGTGGAAAGTTGTGTAATACGACAAGTTCACACAAAAGTATTCCGTACAACAAACATGAAACATCTTACCCAGTTGTAGGGGTTACAATGACATCCACTTTCTTGAAAATCTCCATATGGTAATACAACAATCTCCGCCTGCACTAAACCAAAAAGAGTAAAACACTGAAACTTGTCCCCCACAGTATTGCACGTTTGGGTTGAGGAATCTAGGAAAGCCATGATAATCTACAGGATCTTTAGTTAGGCATCCAAACGTACAATTTTTTTTTTTTTAATGCTACTGACTCTGTTACAATGTAGTATTTGTTCAAAGTTACTTTGTCAACCTACTGAAGCACAAAGAGTCAATACCGTCCTCACTGGAGCTCAAACCCATGACCTCTCATTTGAAAGAGCCACGTCATGTCACTAGACTACAAAGTCATTGGCAATGCTAGACGTTCAATGCTAGAAGTGCAATTTCTTAGCAATGTACAAATAATGAAATTAATAAAGTTATCTTATGTTCATACCTTATGCGCTGGGCAGCAACATATTCTGATGCTGTAAAAGACCGAAACAGTGCCAGATTTGTGCGGGTGTCATAGGTCAACCTCACCCCTTTCCTACACCCAAACCATAAGAAGATCAATCTAATCTAACCCAATGTATAAAACAGTCCTTGAGAATAATATAAAAAGACCATAAGATCTTCTAAGAAATAGCTTCTAGAGGTAAACACTATACCCATCCTCAAGATCAGGATTAAATGAGCATAGTCCTTCAGAGCCAAAAGTAACAATATGAGCAATTCGCATCTCACGAAGGTCTGGTATAACAACCTCAACCATCTTGGATTGAAGAGTGAAAAAAAGGAAGTCAAAATAATAGAATATAGTATATTTGCTTGCATGATGTCTTGGATGTACAAGCATGGATTTTAAAAGGATGTATTAAAAAGAGTGAACTTACTTTGCATCCATAAGTTTGTGACAACCTGTTCAGGACAGCATCACACTTTTCAGATATTTCAACTGAAGCTACATCATTGAACCACTGCAGAAGAAGTCACAGTCACCAAAGACTGTTCAAGAATGATTGTTCAGAACAAGATTTCAAGGAAACTGAAATGCAGACCTCTGTATACTTTCCCAGTCTTAATGATCCCAAAGCATTTGACGCCTCATTTGAAGACAAATTCGGCAAACAGGGAAGAGACTGAAAAGGAAGATGCTGTATCGTGATTCATTGATTCAAAGATAGTATATGCTTGATGCAGCAATGCGAGACAGAAGTAACTCCATTATCAAGATTGTGCTAGTCCAAAAGTAGAAATGACAAGTTTATAGGAGTAGAACCATCCACAAGACTAGATTTGAAGAATTGTAGAACTGCCAAAGTTAGTGATTACCGGTTGCAGAGGGATTCTATCCACAAGAGAAGATCCCAGGATTGCTGCATATCTGAAAAGGGCATGAAAAAAATGATATGGATAAACTAATGAAATTGCCTTGTTACAGTTGCCTCAGACCACTAATGCTAATCAAGTAAGCATAATATAGTAACTTTTCTCAACAGATAGTCTGATGAAGTATTATCTATCCTATGAAACAGGCACAACAATCATTTGTGAATCGGCCTTGAATGACTTCATTCAGAGGATGTACATGTACAGAAGGAAAGCAAAACACATGAGTCACTTACACAAGTACTGCATCTTCAACAGTTGCTGTAATAGGCCCAATAATGGTGACAGTTGATGCTTCCCACAATGACCTGAAAATATAAAGTGCAAATTACTAGAAAGTGCAAATAATGCAGTGTTGAAGGCTTCCAAAACATTTCTGATTATTTAATGATAAATCAATGTATGTTACCGAAGAGTTGCAACATCTATGTGCACATTAAACTCTGGTAAATATGAAGAAAGGATAAAAAGAAGCCCAACTGATGGAACTAATTGACCCAGGGTATGTGTGGATCAATAAGCTCGCATAAATTAAATGGATAAAATGGTAAAAGAAGAATTGTAATGGTATTAAGTGGATAAATGCAAGAGCATTACAGAGTATATTGTGTAAGAATGAGACATGATTTGTAATAATAACTAAACAAGGCCAATTTATACATGGAGATTCCAACTAATCTAGCTAGTTTCATGGTGGGCCAACAACAGGCAAAGTTATTCTCACTATTGACAGTGCAAATTTCCATGCACCATCCAGTGCATCCAAGGAAAGATAATTCTCCAATATCAAAGAGAGAGGTTTCAATATTTAACTTTCAAGTATAAGATAAAAGTCTTATGCCTACTCCCATAGTTTATGACTTTACCCTGCCAAGGAAGTGCGTCCCAGTGTTGTTTTCAAGCCGACAACTCCACAAAGGGAAGAAGGAATGCGGATTGAACCTGTTCATTCACATTAACTAAGCCTCAATAATTGCAACAATGTCATTATAAGTTGAAATTACATGAGTTTCACAGGACTATGTGTAATAGTTGCACAACCTCCACCATCTGTTCCTAGAGCAGCTGAACACAGTCCAGAAGCAACAATTGCTGCTGACCCAGAGGAAGACCCGCCTGTATACCTTTCTGGAGCATGTGGATTCCTAGTTGTACTGTAAAATAGAAATATTCATTTCTAAATATTACTGGAAAGAAGAGAAATATGATTTCAATCCAAGGAAACTCATAAGATTCATAAAGGAAAGAAGTACTATTTTCCCTATTACCATCAATAATGATATCAGAACTGGTAAGATATTATAAGAAAGAAATATAAACTAAATTAGCTCAACTAGGGGAGGGCATGGCAGGCATCATTAGCTGACTTTTCTTAGCGGCAGCAGACATAGATGATAGAACATCCATGCTGCATTTATGGTCCCATCTAACTATGAGCTAACCCATTCAAAACCGACGTTTCCTAAAGATATCCAGCTGCATGATCATTGATAAACAACTAGCTGAACTCTTATATGCTTTTTAAGACTCTTATAATAGCATGCTCAAACACTCACTTGTAACAATTTTTATGTCATCTTAAGACTACCCTATATGGTCCTCTTGACATCCCTCACAAATAGGAGACTATACAGTAACTATAGTCCACGATTTCCATAAAGCTGACATTTTATAAATTATAACTATAGCATAATAGACTCACACAAGTTTCCTTTTACCTCAATGGAAGTCCTAACACCCATGGCAACTTGAAAGCCACACAAGTCACAAACATTAACAATGCACCCAATGAAGCAACAGAAAATGTAGAGTCCTGTCCTAGCCAACCACTCATCTCAAAGAGAAAGAAACAGAGAGAAGAGTTCCATGTACTCATCAGAAACATGAAAGCCAGCATTTACAAAATAACATGAAAACTAACCCGTAATTTGGATTATTTCCGGTGGCTCCCATGCCCAATTCATGCATATTTGCTTTCCCTACTAAAATCACGCCACAGCTACGTAATCTTGACACACAAACTGCATCACTGTTTACCTGACGGACCTCATGAACCCATTTCGATGCGCCTGTTTCACACATGACACAAAATTATACATGTCGAAGAATTTGGCTAATGTGATTAAAAAACACATCCATACCTTTCGAGGGATGAGGATAGCAGTCAATGTCATCCTTAATAGCAACAAAAATCCCATCCAGAACTGACAATGGAGCTCCTGCATGCCTCATATATCTAATTAATTTATTGGTACTATGATAAGATATCAAAGACTAGAAATGAGAGTAAATATTTGACAAAGATAATAAAATTCAGAAGTTGGCATATGCATAGCAGCATATAAACCAAAATACCTTCACTAAATCTTTGTGTTGAAGCCACAGCTTGCCTTCTTACTTCATCTGGATCAAAAGAAATTAGCGTTGGTGCTGACAGATTTGCATTACTGAACTCCTCCATGGCTGAGATAAAGCGTTCTGCAACCTATAACACACTATCAATTGATTACTTCCAGGACAGAAAGGATTAAGATCCAAAGCAAGCAGCTATAAATCACTTGCCATAGAAGGAGTTGTAATCTTAGATCTATAGGCATATGCATAATCACGAATTTTCCAGTAACGGAATGATGCAGTCAAATCAGGAATCCAAGTACTATCAGGGATATAATGTGGAAAGCACTTCAAGGCCAATTCAACACGGTCTTCAGGTTTTCCGTCTTCATCTAAGCAAACGAAACCAAGTTCTGGCTCTAAAACACAATATACGAAAGCACCTTAACATATTAAGTACAGGTTCAAAGAAAAAGATTAACTTATAATTTTACTTTAACAAAGTTTATAAACTACCAACTCACCTCCCAAAGTCCTAAACAATAATAATCATCTTATTAACATTGACACCTAAGAGGTCTTCACTGAGTCCAAACAAACTACCAGCTTATCATTGGTTAAATGGAGATAAATTGGATAGAAAACAGCAAGTATTAGAGAACGAACCTTGAGGGGGAAATTCAGGTTTAAACATGGGATTCTCAGGGATCGCTGTATTAGTCAGAATCTGTTGTTTATCATAAACATTTTAGTAAACATAAAATCCACATGAAATTCAAGTCTAAAGCTCAGAAGTCAGAATCGAACCTCAGGCACTCCATTATTCTTCCTCATTTGGTTCACAATGAAACTTCCAATCATCGGTGCTTCGATCAACTTTACAAGTAGCTTCAACCAAAAACCAGTCACATGTGGAGCTGCACCGCAACTAATTAATCAGTGCAATAGTCGCATTACTGATCATAAATCCATCAATATATTAGTTACATACACATTTTGAAAAATAGAGAAATAAAATCCACAAACCTATGATATTTTCAGGCGTGTATTTCACCTCTGCCAAGTCAATTTCAGACGCCGGCAACATCGTTCGCTTCTTCCCCATTTCTCAACCAAACTTTCGACCAACTTCTGAAAGTCTTTGTGCTATATATTCAGCTCCTGAAAGCAAAAGAGAGCGATATTTCAGAGCTCTACTGGATCCGATCTTCCAACAAGTACAGTTAATTCGAGCAGAGCAGTAGGAAGGAGGAAGCAATTGGTGGGAAAACTCCTGCTCGCCAGCTCACTTGCCGTTACTATACCGTTGCCAACTTGCCATTAGAGCATCCACACTAGTGGATAATATGTGGATAATGTCATAATAACAATTATGTTGGGTGGGGTTAATAGCAAATGTGGAATGGAGTTATTTTAGGAGATAATTGTCCTGCAAAACACAAAATAATGTCAGGGAAAAAAAAAAACAACAACACATGCTGTGCGCGTTTGCGCACAGCTAAGTGCCACACGGGCGCGTGCACTACACGCGCCCGTGTGGCGCGTCAGACAGCGCTGTCAGCGCGCCTGACAAAGCTTTATTTATTTTTTTTTTTTTTTAAATCAGTTTTTTATTTTTTATTTTTTCTTTTTTTCTCTCCCCTCCCACATTCTCTTTCCTAATCACTCTTACATTATCCCCTCATTCTACCCAATTGATGTGGATGCTCTTATCAATACAGTACTTTTGGAGTTTAGGCCTTTTGAGTTTCTGACCACAAACTGTTGATTAGCATTGGATTGAGATCTAGCCCGTCCCAAATCAACGGTCCAAAAGCATTAACAGCCCAACAGATATACTTCGGCCCATTAAAATGGTGAATGGCAATTTTAAAGTATATATATATATATATTTTTTAAAGTAGTTATGATTTTTAACAATGTAATATCTGTCATATACTTTCTCAAGCGTTTTTAGCCCAAAGAATTTAAGCCCCAACCACTGGAGTTTAAATCTATGACCACTCATTTGCAATAGTAATCAAGATGTTATCACACCACATGATAGTTGGCCATCATTTTTATATTTGGTTTCATGTCATATTGCAATAATAACCAAGATGTTATCAACCACATGATAGTTGGCCATCATTTTTATATTTGGTATCATGTCATATTGCAAATTACGGAGCATTAGATATGTTCCTAGAATATGGATGATATGATGCAAGTCTCTCTCCCTTAATAAGACATATATTTTGATCCATTGACATTACAATCCTTATACAATAGATCACAGTTCACAATGCACTATGAATCCTAGTGCATGTGTATGTGTTTTATGTTGTGAGTTTTTTTTTTTTTTTTTTTTTTTTTTTTTTTTTTTTTTTTTATCGTGTGTTATGAAATTTTGTACCTTATAAGTATGAATTTTATACTTGAAACAAATTAGTAATTGTGTCTCTTATGTTATGAATTTATGTGTCTTGTGTTATGAAATTTTGTGCACAAGAACACAAAGAACTTGAGAGACCTCTCATTTGAAGGGGCCACATCTATACTGCTCGACCACAAGGCCTTTGACATGTGTATGTATATATATATATATATATATATATATATATATATATACAATTATCTTGTATTGTGATTTATTGTATCTTGTGTTATGAAATTCTATATTTAACGAATATAAATTATGTACCTCGTTGTTTTGATCCATAGTCCATAATATTTTGTGAGCCTGATTCATGATATAAATTACCTTGACATGAGAATACAATATAATTTATGGTATAACCTCACTTTTTTGTTATTGAACAAAAATTTTACCAATTTTTAGTATGGGGTGTTGTCATCAACCAATTTAAAAAGAGTTTAGTTAGTTAGTTTAGCTTTTATTTATAGAGAATTATAATGTAAAATTAAGTCAACGTGGTACAACACATATGAGTCAAGCCATCACTAAAATATAATCAATTAATTAATCTATTACTCCGTATATGTTATAATAAACTTTTTCCTCTTTTTTCGTTAATAATTTTATCTAATTTTTCAATGTAAAATTTTCTTGAAAGAATAAATAAGGCTTACATCATGCATGATGCATGGATGGTGGGTGGTGCATGTATACAAATGGGAGAACATGAGTGGTGATGATGATAAATGCATGATCATAGTGGAAGAGAAGAGGCGAACGTTGCACGTTCTACTATGCAGAGAGGCATTATCGGCGAAGAATACTCAACTCTGCACTGTTGTGCAGTTGACCCTCTGCATATTACGGACCCATTATTCATAATTATTTTAATCAAATCCTTGGATGCTTTACCTGCTTAGCTTGCTTCGTCTTCACCCTTCTTTATCGTTCGACCCCACTCCAACGCCCACATTTCTTCCTACCAACAGGAAAAAATATACATAATATAAAAATAACATCCCAAAAAGAAATGATTAAATAAGTAAAATATGATTTTTATATACGGAGATTATGAACTTTCTGATCTTTCTACTAATATATCAACTAATTTATTAAATATCTTTTTACATTTAACTAATGTTATTAACTAGTCAAACTCGTTAACTCAATTAACTAACAGCTTACAATTATTTACCAAACACATCCTAATGCAAGCTGTATAGCGGTAGGCATGTACATCAGCAAGCTAAGTAGCTAGAGCTACTAATAACTCACTCATCGTATTAATTATGCCAATTACAGTTAATCCCAACAAGTAAAAAATATGTTTTTCTCTCATAAAAGACAGAGGACAAACCTTTACGGCTGTGTACTATAATCATACTTAGTTTAACACTGCTTCACAAAGTTACTTTAATTTTGTTCTTTTAAAATAAGCAAATGCCAGTTGGGAAGTGGGTATGTATACAGTCGTTATTGGCTGATTAGGCTTTGGGAATACAGCATACTGCAACAGCCTACAGTCTAATTAGATTATTAGATTCTCGCCACGTAGTTGTGGCAGATGAGGTTTTTTTTTTTTTTTTTTTTATTTTAAAAGAACGAATGAAACTGCAATCACGTACTATTTTAAAAATTAAACTCTACTATATTTATTTTCAAATTTTACTCATTTATTTTTAGTCTATGATGTAGCAAACAATGATATGATATTTTCATCATGTGAATCTCAAAAAAAAGTGTCTACATCAATGATTTGTGAGAAGAAGTAGAAGTTGTGAGTAAAAAGTTGGAGTCCATGTAGTATTTTCTTTAAAAATTTGTTAGAGAAAATTTCAATTTTGGTCATATGACTATAGGAGCTTTGTTAATTTCAGCACCTAACTTTCAAAAGTGTCAATTTAGTACCTTGACTATACAATTTTTATCAATTTTGGTCACTCCGGTTAAATTGCCGGTCAAATTTCACCGGAAAAACTTAATTCTTCATTTAGTCTATAGTCTGAGGGGCAAAATCGTGTTTTGAAGTCTGGTAAAATTGTCTTTTTTTCGGTGAAATTTGGCCGATAAATTGGCCGGAGTGACCAAAATTGACAAAAATTACATACTCAAGGTACTAAATTGACACTTTTGAAAGTCATGTGCTAAAATTAACAAAGCCCCTATAGTCATATGACCAAATTTGAAATTTTCTCAAATTTGTTAAGTAAACTCTGCTCATGTATAAGGAGGTGTTTGGTGGATGCAAAACATTTGCCAAAGAGAATGTTTTTCTAAAAGTTAAGGAAAATATAGTTTGATGTTGTTTGGTTCATGGAATTCATTTTCTATTGGAGAATTCTTTGCAAAGGGGTGGGAGGATTTTGTTTTCAGCAAGGCTTGAAAAAAAAAAAAAATTAACATGACTGGACCATTTTACCTTTATAAAAATTTTTTAATTACATTTGTACATATTTATTCATTCATCATTTAGGAGCATATTAATCTTTATATTCATTATTTCTTACCTTTCTAAACCCAAACAAACAAGTGAAATCTATATTTCCAGTAATTTTTTTTCGCCAACTATTTTCCTTGAAATATTTTTTCAATAAAATTTTAATTGAATTTTTTTAAAAAATATTTTTCAGCAAACCAAATAGGTTGTAATATTTGCAAATGGCACGTAAGTATTTAAATTTGATTAAGATAATGTAAATAAGAATTAAACTGGTAAATATATAAAAATTGTGATCATCTCACCACATTAGAGACGTTTTTTTTTTTCGGATTAAAATATGCAAATTGAGCTGGGTTGAGTTGTCTTATATAAGAATAAAACAAAAAAGGTTTTTAAAAATCGGGCATGTTAGTGGGTCCCAGCAGGACACGCGCCTGGCCATTCACTGATTCACTCATCTTGTGCGTGGTCCGTCGGTACATTAATTAAGGATCATTTGCCTATAATTACTGTTGGCCTGTTGGGTGATTAGTTAATTACTAAGTACTGTTTGGAATTTGATTCTTTTCACACCTCATCCATTATAACATTTTTCAAATATTCACATTTAACGGGATGCGATTAATATAAGATAATACAAATGTTACAAGATGATTATGTGGATACGGTAGAACGGAATAAGTAATACTCGGCACTACATCTATTTTCACTTTTTATTCTATTTTTTTAAGTAAATAAACAATATAAATAATCTACAATATTAAATCTTAAAATTTTTCATAAAATGTATCCAATGAATTTTAAATATTTTAATTTCAATGATTTTTTTAAAATCAAATTTTAAAGTTTATGTTGAAAATTGAAATATTGGTAAACTTTGAATTATCAAACTTGACTCACTTGCCTGGCATGCCACATGACTTTTTGGACATTCACATTTCAATATTAATTTCTAAACATGACTTGTTGATTAAAAAAAGTTATGATATCTTATTTTGTCCATATATGTGTATTGTCTTAAACTAATTAATCAATGCTAATATATGATTATGACTTATATGATATTTGCGAAGCCCCTTAAAAGGAAAATAATTATATCTAAGCATAATTTTACATCCATATTAACTGAAAAATAAGAGAAAATGATAAATTAACTCAAAATAGACATTTTTTTTTTGTCAATTAACTTAGCAATTTTTTTTGGACAGTTATTTCAAGAAAAATGTGTAATAGTTTGCAAACTAAAAATGATAAATTAACTCAAACTATACATTTTTATTGGTTAACTTAGCAGGTTTGGACAATTGTCCTAAAGACTATCTGCAACGAGCTTGATTGAAATTGTGTGGATAATGATTAAACTTATGATCCTTATGTACGAGAGTTATGTTTCACCTATTTGACCACTCATTTCAAGACAGACTCATTTCATGCATTAATTTGAGATTGGCCTACCACATGATGGAAATTGGAAAAATAGCATGAAGACTTTAAGTTCTTCAAGGTGTCAACTCCAACCTACCCATAATAATTGAACCTAGACAAGCAATGCAACCCCAATAATGAGGTAAATTTCATTTGCGTTCACGGTTACACGACGAGGGTATAACATGATTTGTAGCTCAATTATCTTGTAAATTCTTAATTTATTTCTCCTACAAGTCTAAAAGAAGTGAAATTTTATTACACTTGGAGAGATATAATAAATATGAAATTAACTTCAATTTTTTCTTATAAATGGCCAGTATTATGAACGATCTATTTTGTCTGATTTTAAATGTGGACAAAATTTTGATTTTCAATTATAAATTATAGGTTTTATATCACTTTTATGTGATTAGAAAATTTAATTTAACAAATACTAACAGGACCTGCAATATTTAATAAAATTCTCTATCTATTTCTAATACGATTTACCTCTTCGATTTAATTTCTGAGTTATTACATATAAACGGGATTTATTCAATATACACTCTCATGCTGCACATTAATAAATTCCCTATTCATCAAATATCATTCAAAATGAAATAAAATTCAAGGTGTAAATAATGCATATATACACATCACAATCATAGTTTGGCAGGATAATCTTCAAATTCAGCAATTTGACTGTCAACGGCAACTAAAACAACGCAACCTGGCACCCAACGCCCTACACGACGCTTATCGCTTCGCCTGTGACTTGTGATCGTTGTTTCCATCTTAACAAAAAAAAAAAAAAAAAAAAAAAAAAAAAAAAAAAAAAAAAAAACTTTAAAATCTCAATAAATAATGTTTAAATGGATATGAAAATATTAATCTAACCAGCACTTTAATCCTTAATTGAGTCGGTCCGATGCAAACAATGATTAGTCTAAGTATAGTACGAGTTTAAAAGTGTCCCTTATAGTTAGAGCATGTTTTAGACAGCTTATGGTCTAAGTGTCTAACCCAAAAAAAAGTAAATGTTAAAGTCAATCATATCCAATGTGAACATAAGAAAAAAAAAACAAAAGAAGAATAATAATTATTGACTAAGGTTTTGTATTAATCTTCGGATGCACTTACGGTCGTATTCTATTTATTATGTCAATTCTTATTTAACTAACATTTGTTGTGACTTTGTTATCTATAAGTGAAAGTTTGAGTTAATTATTTGACTGGTCAAACTAAGTAATTTTAAATTGTTAGAATTAACTCTAAAGTGTGACATGTAGTTATGTAGAGTTAATTTATAATTTGTAGACAAATCTATTTTATTGTGTCAATTGTTATTTAACTAATATTTGTATCCTCTAAAGATAATTAATAATTTGTTACATGAAAGCTCAATTATAAATGCACAAGAAGATTATAATAAAAACATTATTCCAATTCGAATATTAATTTTATAAATTTATAATTGAACTTTCTAAAAAAATATGTCTAGAGGGTTTATTTTACTAGACCCCGCAAATTGTAGGGTCAGAACATAACTAAATTGGTCAATCAATTCAAAATAAGTTGAGAGATTTTACTTTATTAGTAACCACAATTTAAAGTGTAAAGTTTGAATCTTAGTACTAGTGTATAAGCATTTGAGAATTTATAAACTAATTGAGACATATTTCGTGATTTATCTCGCTTCCGAAGTAACGTGAAGATTGAAATGCCAATCACGCAAGCTTGCTTTAAATGACCGCAATCGGGTAAAGGGCCCAAGGGCCCATAACGAATATCAATTGTCCTAATTAGGATGGGGCAAACAATCTATGTAGATATGATATAGTTGCATAAAATATTAGCAACTATACTTGAGGTCTGTTTGGTCATAGTCCATGGTTTTGCACCTTGTTTCAGCAGGTAGCGCGTAAATTCCATAAAATCACGGTCACCGTAACAAACCCCTGAGATGAGTGAAAAAAGGCCATTTTCTACTCAACAAACCATAAAATCCTAAACCCACGCAACAACTCCATTCCCTCACTCAGATCAGCCACACTCTTCTCCCTCCATCCATGGAGAACTACTCGTACACCTCTTATCCGGAGTCCGGCGACTCCTCGCCGCGGTCCCGTGAAATCGAGTTCGAAAATCCGCCGTGGGAGGATCCGAATCAGCCGCTTCCGCCTAACTACAAGGTCAAATTCATGTGCAGTTACGGTGGCAAAATCCACCCCCGCCCGCACGACAACCAGCTCACTTACATCGGCGGCGAGACCAAGATCCTCTCCGTCGAGCGCAACGTTAAGTATCCACAGTTTATCTCTAAGCTCGCTTCGCTTTGTGATTTTGATACCGTGTCGTTTAAGTACCAGCTCCCCGGAGAAGATCTCGACGCTCTGATTTCCGTCACCACCGACGATGATCTGGAGCACATGATGCATGAGTACGATCGACTCTATAGGGCTTCGCCGAAGCCGGCTAGGTTGAGGCTGTTCATCTTCCCGGCTAATCCTCCTACGGTGATATCGCAGAGCCGGAGTTTTGGCTCTGATGATGCGAAATCTGAGAAGGATAGGTTTGTGGAAGCGTTGAATTCCGGCCCTGTTCAGACAAATCCTTCGGCTTCGGCGGTGGTGCCGCAGCCAGGGAACGCGGATTTTCTGTTTGGATTAGAGAAAGGAGTGCCGGCACCGCCTCAAGTGAAATCGAGGGATCCGGGTATGGAGACGGTGATTAAGGAACCGGAGATTCCGGCACCGTGTTTGGATGATAGGATGATCGGATCCGATCCGATCCAGAAACATATCCAGGATCTGCAGAGGCTGCATCTGGAAGAGCAACAGAATATTCAGAGGTTGCATCTGGAAGAGCAACAGAATATGTATCGCCGGAGAAGTGATGACAATATGTCTCAGCAATACGCCGGCGGCGACTACTATCTATCGAAGATGCCTGAGAAAATGACCCCGGTTACTGTTCAGGGAACGCTGCCTCACCAGGTAGGATACTGGACCGAGAAACAAATTCCCGGTGGAGTATTACCGACGAATAATATGGGAACGGAACAACCTGTCTACATGATTCCTGCCACCGCGAGTGCATACCACGCGCCTATGGTGAGGCCAATGGCCGCACCGACAGGTCAGGGCTACTACGCTGTCCAGAGGATGCCGCCGGAAGCGTACCGGGACCAGACGGTGTACAATGTTATGTCCAACGTCCCTCCCTCCGTGCCGACAGTGGCGACGGGACAGCCAACCCTACCCCCTCAGGCGGCGCAGAAGGTGGCGGGATACTCCGACGGATACGGGATGGTGAGGCCACCAAATACAGGCGCAGTTGGGATCGGGATGACCACGGACGCGGGGGGCTACGCACAAATGGCGTACGACGGTGGAGTTGGCAGACAGGTGTACTATACGCCGGGAGGTATGGTGGCGCCGCCAGCACCCCAACAACAGCAGCAGCAGCAGTATCAGGCTGCGAAGGCGGCGGCGGCAGCCGGTAACTCCGACATCAGACCTCCCGCCGCTCTGAATCAAGACGCCGGTAAGGTTGTTCCTAAAGCCACCCAGGCTTCCGTGTGATTAACAACCGAGATTAAACGGAAAAAAATTGCCATAGTCCTAATTATATCAGTGTAATAATGTTCTCTAGATATTATCATTATCTTGTTTCAAGCATCATTATCCTTGTGTTCTGCTGTACATTTAAGTGGAAATCAAATCAAATTTCGTCTTTCATCCCCCCCTATTTACTTTTTATTTATTTTCGGCTCCTTTGGGAACCAAACTCTTTTGCTAATTGCTATATACACATAGATTCGAACCCAAATCTCAATTATATCTTATTTGAAGATCTTTCAACATCTGCCGTTCACGTTTATTTTTGTTTCAATACTTCTAACTTTGCACAATCTTTTTTGATTGGTTCGGTAGGTAATATTTGGGATAGAAGAGATCAAGGTTCTAACACTGTCTGCAGAATTGAGTTACCGTGATTTACATTGCTCTGTTGAGTCACCAGGGGTTATATGGGGGCTTTTGGGAGAAGAATACTTTAACCTTTTGACCGTAGTAGTGCTTGTTAAGTGCACCCAATTGGCGTCGCACATATTCGAACACTTACTAAGACTAAGCAATTAGATTCTCGCAGGTTGAAGAGTTGTCAATATTCCTACTTTCACTTTTGTTTGTTGGTTCGGATGCCGAACATGTCTCCAAAGTGAAAAAGTGAAAAAAGAGAGGACTTCTTGCGATATTTATCGGCCATTAAATTCCACAGCTCATGCCAACGGTTACGGTGAGATTAATGCTCTCCACAAAATACGTACGGTTAGCGTTTTATGGTATCATACCTTTTGTTTGATACTCCATATACGAGTTTTAAGACGGTATAAAGTCTTTAAAAACTGATCCGTCAAAAAATATTTTACATATAATTATCTATCAACTAATAACTAATTTATTAAATATTTTTATAATTAATTAATATTATTAACTAATCAAATTCACTTACTCAGCTAACATATAATACATACCCATTTTGCTAAAAAAGTTATTGAAGAAAATTTTATGCAGATAATGCTAATTAACTAACGTAAAAGCGAAAGGAGAAAGCGAAAACAAAATAATAAGAAAACTGATAGTTACGAGAATGTTTAAGAAAAGTGTAGAGACGATAAATGCAAGGGACGAAGAAAATTAATAATTTTATTTCTCGTAATATCTTGAATCCCCATGTGGCCATGTCCTATAATATTGTGACCGGTTGACCGGCTAGGAGGGATTTGGTTAGACGTTGTTGTCACGGGGAAGGAAAATTGGGATGAAAGTTTACACGGAGTTGAGGATAAGCGAGCAGCTGGAATTTGGAACTGACACGTGTAGTTTTTATTGCTACATCAATGGTCCCACTACTTGCCATTCTATAAAATGCCGTGTCTTTTGCTTCAAGTCTGAGTAGCTTTCATGTTTAACAGATAATGTTTATTTTCCCCCCATTATTTCTTTAAATATATGTTGATTATTAAGAACGAATGAGCACATGCAAAATGTAATGTAAGTAGATCGTGAAATTTGGATTCAAATTATTAAGTTTGAATCTGACCACTTTTGACAATGATTTGTCTCAAGTACTTCGATTTTGATAAGATTTGAATTATATGAATTTATTTTAAGTTGTTTGATGAGTTAAAGAGTGCTCAAGAGTTTTGGATTTAAATTATTGAATTGAAGATTGAAGCATTTATAGGGCGTTTGGTTGGAGGGGAGAAATTATGTGGGAAAGGAATTGTAATTCCATGGGAGTTGAATTATTGGGAATTTAAATTCTAGTGTTTGGTTGCACATGAATAGAATTAGTGGGAATTTCAATTCCAATGTTTGGTATACATAGAAATTGAAAGGGAATAATAAGTAGTATAAAGTCCAAAATGTCCATTGTTGTTGTTAAAAGGAAATATCATACATTCATTTTAGGTTAAACAAGAGAAGGGTAATTTTGTCTCATCAGTATTTTTTTTTCTTCCTAAAATCCCAAGAATTAAAATCTCAGGGGGACATGAGATTTTAATTCCATGAAAATGGGGGAATTGCAATTCCATGCCCTCCAACCAAACTACGGAATTTAATGGCATTTAAAATTAGGTAGGAATTAAGTGGGAAGGGAATTTAAAATCCTTTCAACCAAACGCCCTGGTAGTGTTTAATTTTTCATATAGTTTTGATTGGATTGTTTAAATTAAAGTAGATTGGTTAGCTAACTTGTAAACCAACTCATAAATAGATAAGGAGTGGGGTGAAACTAATAACAACAAGAGAGTGTATAAGGACTATTTACAATCAATTTATGTGAAATAGAGGCCAAAGTTAAATTAGGTATTGATATTTTGATGGAAAAAAAAAAGTGTTTGTTTTGTTGTTTTCAAGAGTGTTTTATTGGTTGCGGTTAATATAGGAGTATATTTTGTGAAAATTTGATACTTATACATAGTTAAAGATAAAGATTAAAGATAAAGATTTTAAATTAGGAGCAACCCCAACTAAATTAGTTAGACAATTGGCTTGATCAGTAACGACAAAATTTTAAGTTCGAATCATTATGGGAGTTGTCTAATGACTTTCTTGATTTGAGTCGATTAGCTATGAGCCACCAATATTGGTTTACTTACATGTGACTATGGTCCTTAGCCTGCTAGGGTCACAAGGCGGTCGATTAGCTGTAAGCCACCAATGCTAGTTTACCTACTTGTGGTCTTTAATCAGTTATGGTCACAAGACGGACTTCAATCATAATACATTTTCTAGTAATAGATCTGAATTTTCCTATAAATCAAATATTATAAATAGAGACATGATAATTCTATTCATATTATGCATATATGGTTAATTATTGAATGTAGAACCCATAGTTAAACTTAAAATTAGTGGATGATGGTTTAAATGTAATCCAAACATGGAAAATGACGGATAGTGCTAGACATAGAATTGATTAGATTGCTCATAGGTGATTATAGTACGGTGCAATAATGCAAGTAGCTAACTTTATTGGTACAAATTCATATTATTGTATAGTGCAGTAACAATGGAGAACGGCCAGTTTTAATGCTAAATTTGGTAACTAACTTGAGTACTTTAGATTTGACAATGAACAAACGATGTAGCGGAGCGGATCAACCAACCTTAGTGTTATCTTAGTCCTTGGTCCCCAAGTTGTTTGCAGGCATTAATCGACACCGCTTCTGTGTAACAGTCCGTGATAAATTTGATATTACGAATATTTTTAAAAAGCAAATTTGTGACCCTTTAACAAAAAAGTAATGTTACACCCACTCAACTATCTTTCTTTCAGGATTTAATTGGACTTCTTTTAGTAGAGATTTTTATGAACTAATGAAAATACATATTAGCTTGAACTATTGAGCCAAGTTTGAGTTAGCCTAAGGATAATTGGACTTTCACACGTCTTCGAATCCTTCACGGAAGTTAGACTTTACCTTTGGGTCTTAAGTTATCCATATTTATGCAATATTACTATATCACTTTAAGAAATACTCCGTATGTCATATTTGCAATTCACTTATTGATGTCAAAGATATTCTTAATCATATTTCTAATGTGGTTATCTCTTTTGCTAAGCGTTTAACGAATCAAATTGCATACTTATTAACTTCATGGGGTGATTTTTTCACCCTCATCCTTTCATTTATAATGTTTTTATTAATGATGATATTGAATGGGTCATATGATATATATGGATAAGAGCCTTCAGGCATTGGATTTGCACAACCCATACATTGACAAAATAGTTGTTTTTTATGCCTATTCAAATTTCTAAGTAAGCAGAAGGAACAATTCGAGAAAACGATGGGCTTTGGCGTATGTAGCCCAGCCTCTCCCAATTGCTCTCATTTTGCGTCCAAATCACTAGGAATGACGAGACATCTAAGTCTTGGTATGCCGCTATCGGCCCACAACATTTTGATTCCAAACTTCAATTGGTTTTTCACATTGCATATTCATATTTTTCAGAATTGTGAATGTTTTCAACTTTTATTTATTGGTCTTATTAGCAGCATTTTTAAGTAATCAGAAAATCGTAATTGTTTTAGAATATAATATTAAATTATACTATTATGAAATTTGAGGCATAAATTAGTGATATTCTTTTAACTGTTATGTAGTTATTAACATGTATCGCATCTTATGTTTATTTTAATTAAATAGAACAATATGTGTTAAACTTGCATGGGTTAGTCCGAGTTGACATCTGTTGCCTCAAGTGTGACTTATTAATTCAGATTCTATAACCAAACAATTTTAATACCATCTCATTTTTATATCAATTTAACTTTACATTTTTAATATTTCAGTAAGCTAAATCATTTCGTGGCTGCAATTAATCTATAAATAAATTCTTTTAAACACATCATCAAATTAAAGGTTATGAAGTAAGAAGAAGAGGTAAAGTAGTAAAGTAAAAGGAATTGAGCCAAAATCCCGGAGCCCTGCATAATGCAATGATGAAAAGAGATTGATTGTGTAGAAATAGAATGGCCAAAAAGTGAAAAGAGGAGGGCAAAAGGCAGAGAAAAGAAGTGGATTTAGCTGTGTAGTGTGTGGAAACTTTATCTAATAAAGAAATCATACATCACCTGAACCCCTTTAATCTTTACCGCGTGGAGCAGGATAACCGTGTGACCAACCTTTCCTCTCAAAACACCCAACCCATCACGTTCGTTACATTGAACTCAACGTCTGAACCCCACCGTGTTCACATATCACGCACTATTTTGATCCTGTTTGGTAAAATAGTTAATCTATCAGTTAAATTTAATTTGTTTGATCATTATTAATCTTTTAACTTGGTTAAATAATTAATATAAATACTTAATTAATTAATTTTTTTTTTGTAATAGCTTACTGCTCCAAAACATTAAAATTCAAAAAACTGCTCAAATTAACTTTTTAAGAAAGTTGTTTTATATGTAATCAGCTATCAACTAATAACTAATTTAGCTAACATATTTTTAACTAGTAAAATTTATTAACCAAATCAGCAAACATCTATTTATCAAACGCCACAAAAAATTTACACAAATTAAAACACTAAAATAGCATTTTGTTACAAACGAAGTACATATTTGTCTATTATCACTAAAAAAAACACACTAATGTTGTGATGGGATGGAAATGGCAAAAATGGAGGTTTTTGTTAAAAAAAAAAAAAAAGTGTTCAAATATGCGTTTAAGGAGAATAATTAATACTAAAATTATCTAAAATGATTTGGAACATTATTCTGTTTTTGTAAAACAAATCAAATAATAAGATACTCCGTATTATTCTTTTTTTTGTTGACAATTTCGAGAATTAAATCTGTCTTGGCAAATCCAATAAGCAAATTATGGTCTGCATCTTTATGCATATGCATCTTTATGCATTATGCATGATGCATACAGATACAAAAACGACGTCTTATTATATCAAAATGCGTGTTCTACTTTAAAAAAAAAAAAAATTCGATTCCCAACAATAATATTATGTTATTCATTTTTTAGTTCATTCATTCTGAATTTTTAATTATGAAATTATGGATGTGTAAGTATACAATTCTAGATTTATAGTTATGAAAGTATGAATGTGTAATTATGCATAATGTAGTTATGCAATTCTGAATTTTATAGTTATGAAGTTATGGATGTATAGTTATGCAATTTTGGATGTATAATTATGAAGTTATAGATGTGTAGTTATGCAATTCTGGATTTATAGTTATGAAGTTATGAATGTGTAGTTATATAATTCTAATTTATTTTTTTTAGTTATACGTCAAAACGACGTCGTTTTTGTATCTATATACACCATATACGGTGCATACGGATGCACAACATACGATCCATCCAATAAGTCAATGCAATTGGGTTGTGGGCCTGCGGAATCATGAATGTATGGGCTAAGCCCACTTTCAAAACACATTCCAAACAACGCCCGGTTTCTCAACTCTCTATTCCGACGAACTCTTCCGGCGAGTTATCGTCGGATGCTCCGTCAAGCGGCGGCGAGTTTGGCGCAGACGCGATAACTTCAGATCAGCGGCAACTTCGGCAAGCACAAAATTACATCCTCCACCTTGGATAGAAAACGGTGACTTTAGATCGGAAGTCGTCGCCGGCAGCGGCGGTTTGATGCAGAACAGGAATAGCGACTTGAGAGGATAGAATTTTAGAAAAATGGATTCATCAGGACAGCGTTTTAGATGGTTCTAGGCCTTTTATAATGTGACATTCATCTAGGCTGTTCCCAGTGGGGCCCAGGAGGAACTTACTCCGTATTATTTTGGTTCTCTGCGCAGCTCCATACCAAGAATTCCCACTCTACCCTTACATATTCCCAGATTTACTTCCGGTGTTTTTCTTTTAAAATTAAAAAAAAAAAAAAAAAAAAAAAAAAAACTCCCTATAATTCTTATGGTAGAAGTTTGTTTGTTTGTTTGTTTTTTTTTTTTTTTTTTTTTTTTTTGCCTAAAGATATCCTTAGGTGGTAGGATAGTGGTTAAATGATTTGCTCCATTTATATGAATGTGGATTGAACCTCCAATATCATGCTTAAAAGACGAGGTGTTGAATCATCACGCCAACTATGTTGGTTATGATAAAAGTTTGTTTGATGATTCCCTTCCTAATCAGGAATTGAAATTCAAATCCGATAATGATTTCATTACACATTTTTTTATTTTGGTATACGCAGGATTTTCACAACACAGTGACTAATCTACTCGCTGAATTATAGGCACTTCTTTTGGGTTGGACATCTGGCTTGGAAATTTAAGGTTGCTCAATTCTCAAAGTCAAGGATCAAACGCTTGACTTTTGGTTAAGGATAGATGAGTCCATTACACATTCCTATTTGGATATAAAAAATCACCAATAGTTATTGAGTGGACCGTGCTCAACACAGCTGTATCAACCACGGCCTAAAAACGACGTCGTTTTGCATAAATTTTTTTTCTCACATAACCCACTGCAACATACATTTTTATAACTCATAATTTACATTATTCTAACTCATAATATACATTATCTTAACCCATAAATTTTATTATTCTAACTCATAAAATTCAACGATGTTGTTTTGGACCGTAGTCCACCACGATTCACACAATAATTTGCCAAGAATCACATATAATAATATTTACTTAATAATAATAATGATACAATTTTCATTTAATAATAAAATCGTGTATTAGTTGATATAATTTAGTTGATTATTACTATCAATAAATTATGTGTACGCTTAATTTAGAGCATCATCAATGGTGATTTTTTACTTAATTTTTGTCAAATATTTTATTTGGTGATGGAGAGATAATGGAAGAGGAAATCCTATAAATGCAAAATTTTTGTGGACCCGACATGAAAAAAATGAATTGTGATGGTGTGCGTTTCACTCATTAATAAGGCCCATTAGGCGCGTGCAGTGCATGCACTTGGTAGGCGCATAAATTAGCCACTTATTATATTATTATTTTCAATTTTCTTTCTCTTTCTCTCTATCCCATTTTCTCTATCCTATTTGGCAATAAATAAAAAAAAATGACAAAAAACTTGATTGTTGGCGATGTTCATATAGTGAGCCAAATGGTCACTTATAAAAAAGTTAAATAGTAAACATTGTGCTCCAAAAGGGGGGTGAACAAGTGGACATAATTCTAAATATCACAAAATTTGATTATTGTCAACACTTATTTGGTGGAGCCCGTTTCACTAATTTTTTCTAATGGAATCGGAAGAGGAATAACTGATAATACAATTTAGCCCATAACTGAAATGTTTATTTTGTACCTAATTAAGAAATCAGAAATACAATTTATCCCTATCACAATTGACAACGTAAATTTTAGGCTATCTTTATCTCCGCAATACTCTTTCACGGTCAAAAAGTGGATCTCACTTCTACATCATCAATTTATAAATTATTTAATATTTATCTATATCCATGCAAAACTCTCTCACTTTCAAAAGTGATCGCACTTACATTTATGTTATAAATATAATAATAAAGTAATAATTAAATAACGAATAAAAAGTAAAGAAAGAAAGAAATACAGGTCAATTGCAAACTTTAAATCATAGCAAACTTGCAAGCCACCTAAGTAAAAAAAAAAAAAAAAATCTTTTACATCATTTTGAAAGTCATTCACTTGATAGGATAATGATAGTCTCAATACAAAAAATATTTTATTTTTAATTAAATTATAAAATGTTTTCCAAGAATATTTGGAAACATTAACATAATCTATACTATATAAAAAAAAGTGTTTTCTAAAATGTATTGTATTACCATTTTTAATTAAACGTTCAGATTTTTTTGAATGCAATTAAACGTTCAGATATTTGTATATATATAAAGTAAAGCATAAAAATATCTGAAAATAATATTGGGGGACAAGAAGGTAATTTGGATAGCGGCAAACTAGGGCTGTAACGTTCAATTTGACGGGATCTTGCTGACACGTCAACACTTGGTGCATGCCAATGCGCGTCTTGCTTCACTTTCACGGCTTCCCAGCCACGTCAACCCCTCTCTTTTTGGGCCCCACCCTCTCCTCTTCACCAAAAACCCTAAATTCGCGACCGATGCGACCCAAATTCACTTCAAACTCACAAAAGACGCCCAGTTTCCCATAGGAAAAATAATTAACAATTAAAAAAAAAGGGGAAATAAAAAGTCCAGATTTTCAGACCAACCGACGCCTGTTGCTCCTCCACGTGTACAGATCCTCGAATCAGAGCCGTTCATGCCAGATACCTCGGTCAGCACCTCAGACAGCAAACAAACCCACGTCATCCATAGGATCAGCAGTCCCTACGCGATCAACGGCCTAGAATCTGCCCGTAATTCCCCCGGTCAGATCTCATCGCCTTTAAGAGGCGATGCCCTCCCCCTCTCATTCCTCGCTCAATCCTGGAAACCCTTACCTTTATAATATACATTCCTCCGTTTCTCTTTCCCTGTTTTTGTTGTCTGTAAAGATCTGTGGCCGTCGACGTCTTCCGGCGGTTAGGGGAAACCTTTTCTTGAAATCCGGCGAGCGCGTGTAGTACACGTCCCACCAATACATGTGTTCTACGCCACCTAAAAACGATCGATTTCCCCTCCGAACCACAAGAATTCAGCGTCGACGCTGCAATTCATGGCGTCTGCCGTCTTAGCTAGCCGGAATGAATCGAGTTGGGCCCAATCCGGTGATGCCGGTGGTGGATTCATGGGGAAAACCCCTTATTCTCATCCTCATCTGAACCCTAGTTCTAACCCCAAGAAAAAACAGAAACACTTCCATCAAGCGGCGAACGGCCGACCTAACGACGATTCGCCGGTCGTCACGCAGACCGCCTCAGATGATGCGTATTCGTTCAATCAACGGCCTATCGAATCGAATGGCCTCAATTTCGGAGGTTATTTGACCTACAACATCACGTCGTACACGAAAAGCGAGCTCAACGAGCTTCGGAAACGGCTGGTATCGGAGCTTGAACAGATCCGTAACCTGAAGGATCGAATCGAGTCGGGTCACTTCAGCACCACCGTTAATAACCCTAGATCTCACGGGAAATCGAAGAAATTATCGTCAAATAAGCGGCCGGTGTCCTTTGGATCCAATAAAGATCCGAAAAAGTTTTGTAATGGTGTTGATAATGTTAGGAATGTTGGTGTTGTTAGCGGAGGAGGGATCAAAGGAATCGGTCTGGAGAATATGATGAAGGATTGTAGGCAGATTTTGTCGAAGCTGATGAAGCATAAAAATGGTTGGATTTTCAATACGCCCGTAGATGCGGCCTCCCTGGGTCTTCATGATTATCACCAGATTGTTAAGAGGCCCATGGATTTGGGCACGGTAAAATCCAATTTTGCCAAGAATCTGTATCATACTCCAGCTGAATTTGCTTCTGACGTGAGGCTGACTTTTAATAATGCCTTGTTGTATAACCCCAAAACGGATCAAGTTCATGGATGGGCTGATCAGCTTCTGGCTAGATTTGAAGATTTGTTTAGGCCTATCCAAGAAAAACTCATTAGAATTGAGAGCGAGCGAAGAGATTTGTTGTCTGCTGATGAGTTGCACTCTTGGAATCACATCCCAACTCCTGAGAGGCCCAAGAAGCCGAAGCCTAGTCCAATTCCTCAAGTTTCTAAGAAACATGAAAGGTTGCAGAATCACTCCAGTGCTTCTACACCATCGGCTCCGCCTCCACCTCCCAATCCTCCTCCACGCCAGCAATCCCCTGTCCCGACTCCTTCTCCAATGAGAGCGCCTCCAGTGAAGCCACAGGCGGTGCCATCTCGGGGGCCCATGGTGAAACAACCGAAGCCTAGGGCCAAGGATCCAAATAAGAGAGAAATGAGTATCGAGGAAAAGCATAAACTTGGACTTGGATTGCAGAGTTTGCCTCAAGAGAAGATGCCCCAACTGGTGCAGATTATAAGGAAGAGGAACGAGCATTTGGCACAAGATGGTGATGAAATTGAGCTGGACATTGAGGCTTTGGACACTGAGACTCTTTGGGAGCTTGATCGATTCGTGACCAATTGGAAGAAGATGGTGAGCAAAACCAAGAGACAAGCTTTAATAAGTAATTTAACAGCGCCAACTGCTGCTGCAGCTGCAGCTGCTACGACATCCAACGCCGAGGAGGATGATGGGGTAATGCATAATAATTCTTGCTTATTTGTGCATAATAGTCATGCTTGCTTGTTTGAATGCCTTATGCATTTTGGGAGTTTGAAAGCCCTTTGCCTTCTCTGAGAGTGGAACTGCAATTGCTCATTGTGTATATCTTTTTGGTTGATTTACAGGCTGCTCTAAGCGAGAAAATGGATATGGATTCCCCCAAGAAGCCTAAAAAGGGTGAAGCTGGGGATGAGGATGTTGACATTGATGATGATATGCCTGCTACCAGTTTTCCTCCTATTGAAATTGAGAAGGACGAAGGTGGTGGTCGAGATCCTGATAATAATGGCAGTAGTAGCTCTAGCAGTTCAAGTAGTTCAAGCAGTGATTCGTCTTCTTCAAGTGGTATATATCCATTAAGAGAGTTCTAAGTTCTAGTAACATTGTTTTCACAAGTGGAATTGTGAGGGAATGTTAAAAGCTTAATACTATTAACTCTTGCAGGCTCTGATTCGGGGAGTTCTTCCGGGAGTGACTCAGATGCGGATGATGCACAATCTTGATTCTACCATGCCCAAGTTGAAGAGGCTCGAGAATCATCAGCTCGAGCTGTGGCACTCACCTTTTGTCGGTCTTTGTTACCTATGCTATTGTTTGTAATGAGGTACATATGAGTGCAATTAAACTCTTTGCACTTCTCCATTTGCATTTATGGAGATGGAATGACCTGAAATGCTCCTTATTAAACAATTTCAGGTGTAGTGCCCAGCTTGTGGAGGAAAGAAGATAGATGCATACTATGTATTGGCATTTGAGGTTGCTTTTAGTTATGGCTCTTTAATGATTAATGATAGGGAAAATGAGAGAGATGTAGATGGTTGAGACTTCAGATACCCTCTGTACAGTTGTAATACATGTTGATCATTGTCTTCTGCAATTCCCATTCTTTCATACCTTCCTTTGTCCAGTGTTAGTGTTTGGAATTTGTTTTATATTCTGGCATCTTCACAGTTGTGCTTTAGCTTAAGATTGCCAGACATGATTTTGTGTATGCTAGATTCTAACTTAGCATTTGAACAAAACTCTTTTCTCCTTCCATTTTGCAACCTCTAAGCCCTAAGCTCTTGTTGGCAACTTCACAAATGTTTGTATGTTCTGTAATGGTTTACACTCTTAATTATGCTAGCAAGTAGACAATATTGTGGACGAACCTGGGTTAAGTTGGTCAGACTATAAGCTATGTGTATTCTAGGTGGTTTCCTTTTTTGGTGATCGACATTAAGATCGAGTTTATCTAATGCACACCCTCGAATAGTGGTGACAGGTTTCCTCTTTCAATCAAGAAAAAAAAAAAACAACACATCCCTGCCTGTATACCACCTTCATAGGGAATTGGGATGGAAATGGATGGATATGGTTTGGTTAGACATGAATGCTTTGTAACCTTGACTGGCTGCCTGCAATGCCTGTCTTGTCTGTCAACCATTTTATTTGTTGCTATATATGTGAGTGAAATCTCTGTAAATAAATGTTAGATAATCCAGACATTTTAGTCCACAAAACCTGTTTCTATAACACCCATGTCTGTGTGTTTCTCTGTCACTTCATTTAAGTAATTCAATGTGTTTGGTACCTTTCAAGCAGGAAAAGCAGAAGTAAATAAATTCCAGAAACAGAGTTTTGTGTGTTTTAAAATATCTTTGGTGTTGTATACTTGTATATACAGCAATTAGGGAGATATTTTATTATTATCATATCATATAAAAAGTGTGTTGTGTTATTGCTGGAGAAGTGAGGAAATTATATTCTTTTCTTGATAGTGACTCAGAACCATGACTTTAACATATACTTGACTTGACTCAGTAGTGTTATAGGAAGCTTCCAAAAATCCATTCTTCTCCTCCTGCCCAGCTTAAATATGAAGGTGGAGACTTTTCTGCCAAAAAGTTGAAGGTGGTTTTGGAGAAAAAATGTCAGAAAGGTATCATTGCCACGTAGATCTTAATCTAATATTACAAATTCAATCTCAAAGTTCGAGTTAAAGCATGTTTTTAGAGAGCAAAATATACTAGTTGATGGTCTTGTCGAGATGGCCTGAGTTAGTAAACTCTAACTGTAAGAGACACTTTTAAATTCGTTCCATACCCAGACTAATTTTCATTTGCACGGGTGGGGGCCGGTCCAATTAAGAACTCTTTTACATTCGTTCCATATCCAGACTAATTCTGACTTCTCTTAAGAAATGAAAGTGCATGGCCATATTAATTTTTTCATACGAGAAAATGGTTCGAATTCCTGACCTCTCTTAAGGAATGAGAATGCACGGTCACCCACAACAACCAAGCTGGTTAGCCTTGGGTTTCGTTGCCTCGCAAATGAGAGAAATCTCATCAACCAAATATTCAAAGCCAATATGTGTGTGGCTGAAAATTGAATGACTCCCCTCCAAATACGTAGTAGGCCAATAAAGCCACAAGTGGTGTTTGTATAAACAATCAAATCATACAAGCAATGAAGGAGGAGAAATCTTTCATTTAATGCCACATGTAAGAAGAGTGTATTACGTCCCATTTCCACACCCACCCCATCCATAACCAATGCATCAAATTGGCTCAAAAGCATCTTAAAACAATCTCAGTCTAAAGGAGAATATAAAGTTTGAACGCAACTCAAATTACAAATTATTAAACCATTAATGAAGGAGTGTAATTCATGAGATTCAGATGGTACATGTTTTTAAAAAGCAAAACAAAGTTGCAGATTGCCTTACCTTGCCAAGAAGCCCAACATGTCATTGCAACACGGCCGAGGACTCTGAGTTGTTATACCATGAACCAGAGACCACCTTGCAAGGTGAACCCTGACCCTAAACGACGTATAAATTGTGTATTTTTAGTATTAGAATTGTGGACTTCTAGAATATAAATTGTATATATAACAGCTTTTTAGTATTAAAATTATGAACTTCTAGAATATAAATTGTGTATATAACAGCTGTAGAAGGGAATTTGTGAATACAATACAGGGTCACTAAATCCTGATCCGTTAATAATCAATTACATATATGTTAACATTGTGCGTTTGTAGTATACAAATTGTAAACTTTTAAAAGTTAATTTGTGAACATTTAATAGGTAAATTATGAACATTTGGACTTAGTCCACATGAAAACCATTATGGACATATGTAGGATACAACAATTAATCTAGTTGATCTGCACAAAGTATTATCAAAATCCTCTCCACCCAAAAACATTCAATTAATCAAAGCAAACATGGAATGAATTTCTCAAAAAGCTCATTTTTTTAAAGCCTTTTCAAGATACAAAGTGGATCTTGCCTGTCTCTCCTACCAACATTTTGGCAAAAAATTGGAGTCTACTTGAACTGAGGATGATACAAAGTTACAGACAACAAAAACATAGACACAGCAAGGAAAATGGAGGCCATGAGATTAAATTCACAAAGTACATATGATACAATTGATGTCAAGATTATCTGCTGGTGATGGGTTTAAAGAATTAAAAAAAAAAAAAAAAAACAGAGAAAAATCTATCTATACAGTATGTTAAAACACAGTAAAAAGTTAAAAAAGGACTGTCCAGCACCAATATCAAAACTGGGTACCTTCTTTTAGTCTTTCTACAAAAAAAAAATGGTAACTTCTAAAGTTCTAATCATCATCTGCAAGAAGGCGGTTTTTGTTCGAAGCAACTTTCTCAAAGAGCTAACGAGTGCGATTATCCTGTTGTTTTTGTCTCAGTAGAGGCGCAGGTAGCCCGGTCTCCCGGATCTCTCTGTACCTCCCGTGCCTCTTCTAACAAAAGATCTCCGGTTGAGGGACCAACTTCTTCTCATGGCCTGTCGTCTTCTCCAGGCCATTAGTTGGTTACACAGAGTTGGAAAAAGGAAGCAAAGGAGAACAAACAGTAACATAAAAACACAGAGAACCATGACATTGCGGAATCCATCCTTCAGGGCCGGTTCTGTTTGGTTAGTCCACGGAACTCCCCCCACATTCATCCCAAACACTGTTAGAGAACCGAGAGAGAGAGAGAGAGAGATAAAGAGGGCGAGAAATTAATGTCAGATGTTCTCAGTATATGTGAAGATTAAACGAAAAGGTTCGTGTAAAGAATGTCACCTCCAGTTATTATCGATAGAGGAAGAAATATGATGGATAAGAAGGAAAGGTAGTAAAGTTTCTTGTTTATTTGCTCGGCTTGCCAGGTATCAAGACCAGTCTGGACCGCGTTAACACGATTGGCTATAAACCTGACATTCTCCTTCAGTCTCCTCAGTCGACCAATTAACTCTTCCAGGGAGACGATGTCTTCACTGGCAAACCAATCTTTTGAAGAACACTTCTCCTTAACTCTTGGATATACTTGCTCTCCATATGAAATTACCTGCAATATTGTTCTGAATGACTACGATATCGCTAGATTCTACGTACTATATCATCTCATAAATTTCATCAATCCTATCGTATTTAGCGATGAGAACAGGTTATTGCTGACAAGCAAGCAACATAAGCATGCCTATAGCCCTGTTGGTAAAAAATTGGCCTATAGGCCAATTTTGGCTTTTTTGATCACTATTAATTGTTTGATTTAGTTAAAATATCAATATAAGTGTTTGGTTAATTAGCTTTTTGCAACTCCAAAATGCTAAAATTCAAAAAGCTACTCCAGCAACTTTTTCAATTAGCTTTTTTAGAAAAGAAATTATACCAAACAGCTATCAGCTAACAGCTAATTTACCAAACACTTTTCTACAACAGCTAATGTTATCAACTAGTTATACCCTCTAATTAACACAATCAGCTAACAGCCATTTACCAAACAGGGCCATATATGTTCATATTTCTCTTATAATTTCTGCATTTGAACTTTCTAATGCTAAAGAAAAGGAGAGAGAGAGAGAGAACATTCAAATGCTTGACAATTGACCAGAATAATAGTCTATAGCAACACAAAGTAGACTACAAGACATGGCAGGAAATATACCTGTAGAAGGCGTTGCAAATCGAGATGCATTTTGGGAAATCTTTGGTCATCTAACATTAGTTTCTTTATGGCAAACCCACCTGACCAGAAACCAAGAAACAGAAAACCCAACAATCAATTGTGGAAAGAAATACGCATAAAGAGCAAAAAAGAAAGGATTTTGGCCATTCGGAAGCCATGTTTAGGCGTCAAAACAGTACAATTCCAGTTCAGATGCAAACATACCTCTATCTAATTCCAATTCCACTGAATCCAACTCTATCTCGAGGTTTGTCACGATGTCTTGGAGCTGATCCACATGTGTGTCGATAATGTGAACAAGAAGATTCGACACTGATTTGGGTACGGGATTATCTGCTTCCTCGGAGTGATTCATTGTCAGTAGAAACTCAAGAACGTGCTCCCTAATCACAATCCCGCCTCTTTCCTTATGTTCTGAGCTATGATTACTGGGACTTTCCACAACCGGAACCTCTGAGAGAAGCGACTGGTTAATGGGAGAGAATCCCAATCTTGGAACACGCCCCAACGAGATCGTTATTACTGAATGTTCAGTAACTCTCGCTGCAATCCTAAACGTAAATTTACTCGAAGCAGGTCCAGGTGAATTCACCCTGAAGACGAGAGACCCATCCACATTCCCACAAAAGGGTCCATTGCTAACAAGCGAAAGAATGTCCTGGAGCTTCAATGGAGGACAGAGCACATCAATAAGGTTTTGTGCAGATTGTGAAAGCTTCTGATTAAACTTGGGAAGCTCAACATGGTACCAACAAAACTCCCTCCCTGCACCCTCTGAGATATCCCATTCCTTGTTATAATAGTTCCCATCTCCATCAAAAATATATGATTTTAGCCTCACCTCTCTAAAACTACGCATTCTCAATCGAGTTCGCCTAACCTGTGTATGGGATAATGGCACTGTCTCCATTTCCTCTCCTATTGCCTCTCCCTCCCCCTCCCTATTCTCCCCTTCATTACTAACCTCCATATTTACCAAAGCTATCATCAATCAACTCATACAACAACAAAATCAATCTTGTTTTATTCAACTCTGCTAAGAACTATTCAAATAGACATAGCTTTGTTTCTCATATACACCACAAGAACAATACTTTCACCCAAATGCTACAATGAATAGTCAAACAAAAACCAAATGGCAAAAGAATTCAAACACAGAAACCAGCCCAGATTCAAATTTCAACTTGTTAATTCATAAGAAAAATATCAACACATACCCAATGTTGAATCACGGTCGCCTGCAAATCATCACCTTTTATTGCACATATACGTTGGGAAAATGAAACCCCAAAACCAAAACCCATTGAAGCTTCTCAATGGAACAGCAGCATCCCTGAAGGTGCCGCGGATTCGAACCACGAAACCCACCAAATGCGTTTCAAGAACAACCAAATAGTCAAATGGAAACGGGTTCTGTGAATTGACGAATTCAGGAAAGGGAAAGAAAGAGAAAAAAAGAATTCCCAGAAAAATACGGAGTAATGTTTTGTGGGTTGTGAAACACAATTGACAAACGACAGGTCTAAAATAGAAATAGAAATCCAATAAATTTACAGATTTCAACAGGCTGAGAAGCTTCTTTGAAGCTTCCCCAACCACTATCCCCTCCAAAACATTTTTCTTTTTTTGGTGGGATTATTGAATGTCTGAATATATATGTTATTATACTCCATTACGGCACCACGCACATTTTTATAAAATATATTTTTTTCTCTTTTTTCAAAGAAAAAAAACAAGTCTCCACCGTCGAACAAAGCGCATTTGGATCCATGTCTTGTATTCACGTTATTACTTAATTTGGTTTGGATCGCATCCATCACGTCAGACTTCAGATTTATTTATTTATTGTTTTTAAAAAATTTCATTTCTTTAAAAAATTATATTTAAAGTCTATCATATTCTTTCTTTAATGGGTTGTCAAAAATTCGTACCTCAACCATGTCCACCATGTTTGCCAGGTTCTTTCTCAAGAAATGAATGTGGGCTGCATTGAAAGACTGGAAAATATGATCCTTCCCTGTCAAACCATTGATAGAAATCAGTTTATTGGCTTTAGCTTCACACTTCATGTAATCATGTGCTCTTAGTATTGTTTTCAGGCAGACGATGACGACGTATGGCCCGCGGACTAGCTCAATTGGTTCGATCGAGTCTTGCTCCAATAACAGTGTGAATGTTCGAATCTCACTGAAATCTAGAGATTATTGGGAATCTTCTAGTCGATCAGAGTACAGGTAGGGGTAGGAACCGGTGTAATGTAGCGGATGTGACGGAAAGGTATGTTTAATTAACAAAGTTCAGAAGTACTGAAACTTGTATCTGGGACATGAAAGTGATGGTTCAGAGTAAGCACTCAATTATTTCAAATTCTTATTCAAGAATAATCATATGTAACTTGATGCTTTAGGCAACACAGATAGTGACTGAACACTTAGCAATATTGGATATGTACGGTTTTCTTCTTTGAGAAATGAGGGATGAAGTTTGGGACTATTTAGCTAAAAGGTGTGCCTTTTTATTAGAAATGGAAATGGTAAAAGAACCCATATTTTTACAATCATATAGTAACGTATGGTTCAGTTAGTTTTTGTGAGCAGGACACACAGATTATGCAGTCATAGTATGAAAGTTTCACTCTCTTCTTGTAGGGTGGCTCCTCCTAGGTAGGACCAGCCGACCAGGCAATGAACTTGTGAAAGTTTCATTCTCTTCTTGTAGGGTGGCTCCTCCTAGGTAGGACCAGCCGACCAGGCAATGAACTTGTGAAAGTTTCACTCTCTTCTTGTAGGGTGGCTCCTCCTAAGTAGGACCAACCGACCAGGCAATAAACTTTCCACCTAATAATTATGACCTTCATGTGCGGATGGATGACTCTTTCTGGGTAGGACTAAACACTAGTCCTCTTATTTAATTCGTCATTAAATTATTGTCATATATCCCCACAATTATATTGGGCCGGAGTATGAGAACCCCTGGAGCGAGGAGTTTTGTCTTTTGGTAAGCAAGAAATGTATGAATTATACTCTGTAATACACAATTGTCTTCATCAGTACATGACTATGCTACCTAGGCTAATATAATAATACTAATAACAAAAAAGAAAACAGCTAAATAAGATGACTCCCTCAAATACATCTTCCTAAACAAAGAGTAACAAGACTCCTTCAACCATGACTTATTCATAGTATTTGCCTATTGAAATCTCTTATCTCACCTTCTCTCATACAATCATGATTCCATCCATCAAACATATCGAGGAAGTTTAAGTTGCTCATCTCCTATTCACTGCAAGCCACTCATTATACTCGTCCATCCGAATTATGAATGAGCTTGAACTTGGAGAACCACCTCCACCATATGCCTTCACATGTTTGAAGAGAAATGAAAATCCGTTGTCAGTGTTACAGCAGTAAAAAAGGTGATAAGAGAGCACAGCCATTTTTTCAGAGTCACTTCTCTTGCATCTTGTGGTGATTCCCTCTCAATGAGGTGTTTTAGGGTGGGGGTGGCAAAGTCTCGAGAGGCGAACAAATGACTAAACATGATGTAAACTGCATACCTTAGCAACTTCAGAAGTATCAGTAGTGCTATCAGTACTCCTCAAGCACATTTTAAGATTATTCCTTTGCATGTAGATGACAGCTCCAATTGGCCTGCGACACAATTCAAGATATTGGCAAACTATTAGTGTTTTTGCCAATGGCAAAGAGAACAATTAGTACTAGAACATCGGGGAAAAAGGAAATGCAACATTGAACACCGAAGATAATTTGAATATGCCCACCTCAGTCCAGCTGCTGCACTCTTCCTACTCAGTTCCTTCCCAATTTCATCGCTTAGATCCGAGTTTCCATCAGCTCTCACTCCCTAAAACCATACACAAGATCCAATTTAAGCGTCTAGGGTTAGCATCTGAGCATATCCAACATTTTAATTTCCCGTTCAATGGGATGAAAAATCTTCCTCTTCTCCATTACCAAACATGAGCCATAAAGTCCCCTGCCCAATTGAAGTTTGACAACCTTGTCCAGCAACTTATTTGCAGCATTCTGTCTACTGGATATATAAGACTTGCCTTTGGCAATTAAATCCCCAACTTTCATCTCCATTAGCTGTTTGTAATGAAAATGAAAATATCATCATTTGCTCAACAAAGGGAAATGAGAGGCAATTGTCCAATTCAAAGCTAAAATGAAGCATAGGAAATATGAAACTTCTATTTGAAGTATCTATATTGCAGTCAAAATCAACCATGAACCTGTTCATACATGAGTGGATTAGTGATGCAATTCAATCTTGGACGCCATTCACTGAGCCCTAAATTGAATGCTCTAATATCAGGCAAGCTCCACTTACGAAGGTCTCCATCTTCAATGTATTTCAACACCATATCCATTTGATCTTGGACTTCAGAGTTTAGCAAGCACATAGTGTCCCCCTTCTATAAGCAGGGAAATTCAATGAATGTAAGCATGTTCTTAATGAGATTGTGCAAAATTAAGCATTTCTTGTGAAATTGGGGGAAAAGAAAAGCACCTCACTGGCATCAGTAGAGCCAATCAATGAAAGTTTAGAAGAGAAATACTCATATGCAGCACGAGAGCTACTCTTCTCGAGATTGACCTGAAATCTGAGACTCTCATCACATTCCTCCATCGAAGGGACACTGGAAACCACCGATTTTCGGTGATCAAACGCTAACACCCTAGTTTCATCAATAATTTACCAGTAAGCCACCATAGACTTCCAAATACCTTAATAAATAACAGGCCTTTATACAGTGAGAAACAGAGAGGAGAGTTCATTTACTCGCATGAAGTTCGCCTCCTAAGCTCCAAAGCCAGCCCTTTGGGCCCAATAAAATCGAGAAAGTAGCATTTCTCGACGCCTTCAACACACAAATCTTCAACTCTATCACAAACACAAAATACAGACTACTCTAATTAAAAAAGGAACAACCTTCATTTCACTAATGAGGAAAAGACATGATATACTTAGCATAAATTACACGAGTTAAATCAATAAAACATTTTTCAAAAAGTTTAGAACTTTGCCTGAAATTCACAATTTGTGTTTGATATTTAAAGGTAAATGTAGAACGAAAAATCACCTGAAAGGTTCGACGGAAGAGAACGGCAAGACGAGGTGAGGCAGATTGAGACGATCGTGATAGAGGTGAGCGAAAAGCGCAGCGAAAGCACCGGAGAATGAAGGGTAGTTATAAAGAATGATATTCGGAGTTTTGGCTTCCGACGCTTTCGCTAAGGCTTCCAGAGCCGCGTCTGATCGGAAACTTCGAGATAACAGCGAGACAAAGCCGACCGGCAGGCTTCGACCGGCGACGGATGCAGCCATTAACGCCGACTAGAGCTGCTCGTGTAAGGGAGCAGTAAAAGCGCGGCACCTATTTTTAATCTATTTACCAAAATGACCCACGTTAACCTTAGTTATTGAACACGTGTCACGTGACACCATATACGTTCATCAATATTTATAGAGTTCCTAGATTATGGGTAATTATCAATTTGATCATTGACTATCATTTTTACCTAATTAAATATTCAATTATGTAATTTTTATTTAATTTAGTCTTCTGTTAATTTAATTGTTAATTTAACTGTTTATTGACTGTCAAAAGTGAGGATAAAGTTATAATTTTATAAGCTTTCTCCTTCATCCTCATTTAGCAGCACCAAATCATGCAACAATAAGCTTCGGTCGGCTTCCAAACCTGTCAGTTTCAAAGCTGTGGTTGTGTCTCGAAGAGCCTAAGGATTTGATTTCCAACGATTTTTTAACTATCAAAAGCCGATCGGAGCATATTGTTGCATGGTTTGGCGTTGCTAAATGGGGATGAAGGATAAAGCTTGTAAAATTATACTCAGTAATTTTATCCCCATTTTTGACAGTCAATAAATAGTCAAATAACATTAACAGAGGACTAAATTGGAGAAAAATTGAATAGTCGATGACTTAATTGGATAAGAATTGTAGTTGATAACCAAATTGGTAATTACGTCATAGTTGAGGGACCATTTTGATTATTAACTCACATTTATATTCCAATCGAATCAAATATTGACAGCTGTCAGTTGCAAAGCAGAAAGCAACGCCGAGGAACACTGGATTATTACGTCCTGTTGCCCGCGCCATATTTAATTCCTCGGACGAATGGAATCTTGAGATATTTTCTTCTCTCTCCTCTTGAGCTTCACTTGTACTCCGTATTTCTCAACGACTGTTTACGTACATACATTCTTTGCTTCTCATCTCGCCTGGACTCGCGACCCGCTTTAGCTCTCGAGCGGGTACGCCAATGTCCGATGAGAAGCAGATTTTCACATGCCATGATGGCTTGTGTTTTACGCGTGTATCGTTATCTGTATCAATAACTGTGTACGTATGTCTGTATGTACGCACACAGTTTTGTTTCTTGCTTCTGAATCTTCTGGAAATCCGTTAGCATGCATTTTTCGTTTTATGTTTTTATCATTTCGATCGTTATCTGGGGGAAGTGTATGAGTTTTGATCTGACTATCTGAGCATTTTTTTTGTTCGTTTTTAACTTTTTGATTTTTTAGGTTATATGAGCTTCGATTTGTCAAACTATGGTGAAAGTTCACTTTTTCTTTTTTATTTTGGAGAGGTTTCTGATGTGTGTGTATCCAGTCCTACTACTCAGGATTCATATGTGTTTTTGGTTTGAAAAAGTTTGATTCTTTTAAGGATATTGATTGCCGTGTGGTTGGATAGTTGTAAATTCTAACTCTTTTAGGTTTACGGTATGCTTATATCCTTTTGATTTTTTCTAGTTCTCGAGGCTGCAAGAGTTGTGGATTGTTCTGCTGCTGCATGGTCCAGCAGCACAAACGAATAAAGAATCTTAGTGCCTTAATTTCCGTGCCTGTAGAATAAAAATGAGATTGTTTATAGTGTTTTGCTGAGAGTTGAATGGTTTAGACAATTCTGTCCATAATAAGGATGCCAATGACATAACAATGGAGATAGACTTATCTAGTGAGATTCTTTTAGGTTAATGTACTACATAAGGAATTTCTCATATTTGTTTGAAAAAAAAAACATTTTTTATTGCGCATTCCTAGTTTCATATGAAATGATAAACTCCATTAATATTTTTTAAAGGTTGGTTGAATTTAACTGTTTTCCTTTTTGTTTTCAAGACCTTTCTGACAATGCTGATCACCAAAGATACGCATATTAGTAAAAAACAAGGAAATTTTCTTTTATAAAGTGAGGGTCTTTTTACTTGTTCTTCTGGTGATCAACATCTCAAATGTCATAATCAAATCTGTGATTATGTGCCTTAGCACAAACTAATTGGTGATCATGAATCTCAAAATTGAGTATAGTTTCTGCAGCCTCTATTATTTTTTCATTATAGATACTGCAGTATTAGGTATGAGTTGAGCAGTATTAGAATTCAAGGGATATAGTCAGTTTCCTTAGAGAAGGATTGTCTAAGAGCCTATATCAGATTGAGTTCAGGAATTTTCTCCCTGAATTTGATGTGTTTTGGTCATCCTTTATTTGACTTTTGATCACTTTGGTTGTCGGTATTTTCTGCTGAACAGACTCTTAATGTGAAATGATGATCGAGAGCTGGCTCTCAATGGATATGATGATTGATGAATGTTAGTATTTCTCACACCTTTTATGATGGTATGGATGGATTTACTTGTCTATTAAGTCTTGGTAAGGTTTGTGGATGGATTAAAAATTCACCAAGACCAAGAGTAGTTTGGGTTTTGATAGATGAGTTATAACAATGGTTCTTTTGAATTATCCTTGATATTTAGATATTCTAATTAAATCTGTTTAATGACTTTCAACCATGTTTTCCTTTTTATTACTTTTTAAAGAATTTGAAAGGTAGTGGTCAAGTCTTGTGTCTTATGAAGGATTTTCTTTGAAAGGATACATAAGATAAGTTGTTTGTTCCATTGTTAGTATTTTTTGGGTTCAAGACAATATGATTATTGCCTCCTGTTAAATGCTTGGTAATTCAACTTCATTTTGGAGCTGCTTACTCAAGCCTTTAAGATATTTATCTCTCATGTAATTTATTTTAAAGTCTGTAGTGGATCTCCAATCTGATTAGGGTCTAAATGTGCAAATAATAACTAATATTAAAGAAACCTGTAACTCGATGTATATAAATGTTCAGCAAGGTTGTAATCAAACCTTGAATTTAACCTCAGTGATGGAGAGGGGATGCAATGATTGGAATGGAAAGGGAGAATGTTGGAGTATAAGTTTCAAAAAAGAATACAAAATGTCAAATGAATAGAGAGAGAAAAGGCAAGAGGAAATGAGGAATTACATATCTACGCAAGGTCGCAAGCCCTTGTAAAGTATTCCCATTTTGCTTACCTGAATTGTCTGTCCAGCCAATTTATCCTCTGCCATATTAGTTCTCTAAAACAGTGAACTGCATTGTATTGTAGCTCAGTCATCAGGATGGAATCTTTTGGCAAGGTACTAGGAGGGGCCACTGTGGAGATGATTTACAAAGAGGATGAGTCCCATGAGTTTGGAGTTGACTTGAATACATGATGAAAGCCCAACATGATAGCCTTAAGTTTGGCATATTGTTAGTACTCTCTTCAATGGGGGGATGTGGCTGCATCCATGTCTTCATTACAATCTGGAATAATTCCTCTAATACATCCAAGATTACCATTTGAAGCCCCACCATGTAGTTTTTAAACCAATATTATGATTGTCAGGTTTCAAGCAATTTTTAACATATGGAGGGGTCTAGTGTAACCTTCAAGAACATCAAAGATGTGTGGCCATTAGAACTTTTAAGGTGCAAGGATGGGAAACACAAATGAACTATATCAACAATCCAGCATCATTTAATTTGGTAAATATTCCTATTCCATGAGAGTTTCTTTTATCCACATATTTAATAGCATTCCTATATTTCCAAATATTGCAACCAATAATTCAAGGTAATATCTGGAAAACCTTAAAAAATAGTATTAGTAGATTTACCTGGCAATTTAAACATTAGTTGACTGGAGGATATATCAAGGATCTTGCACTCTATTGATTATCATTTTAATTTTCATCCCATAACATTCTTGTGCATTAAAATGCTTGATCTTCTTTCTTTATAAATTGGACTTTAGATTACTTGGTCTTCTTTATTTGTTCTTCTTATTATTATTGTTTTTATTAGGTAGGTTATTGCATTGCATAGAAACAATGAAGCTCATGTTCTATATCATGCTGCAGTAGTGCCATATCGTGGAATGTAATTGCTGACACTTTGCAAGGCATATAGGTCTTTTAACTTTTAACTTTTTTTTTTCTTTTCTAGGTTGACTCTAGGAAATATTTTTTTTTTCATTGAAATACTTCCATAGATTCTTGTTAGTCATATGACTGCATTTACATATTTTTAGTTTTGGACTGTTTCTCTCCCTTAGTTGGTGAGCTTGCAGTAATATATCTTACTAGATTCTTATGAACTAACTGTCTTAGTCCTATGATTGCACTGATGTGCTTTAGTTGTGGACAATCTCTCTCCTTGGCTCCTTGCTAAATTGATGTGATCGCTACAAGCCTGCAATAGATCTTGCAGAGTGTCCTTGTCTGCAATTCATTAGTCCTTAATTTACTGATACTGTTCCTCCTGATAGTATACAGGTCTACAGAAATATCTGTGATAATACTGACTTTTTTAATATAAAATTTTCCTGCAGTGCTGCTTTGACAAGATGGGAAAGGACACAACAAACTTATTGTGGTAAGAAATTTGATACTGTGGTCAGTTACTCTGACCAATTGGTACCTTAATATCAATCAAGCTAGCATATGTAGTATAATATCAGTATTCAACTAAATAGTCTGAACATGGATCATCTGCTAAATCATCCCTTGAAACATCACTGTTTTTTTTTTTTTTTTACATAACTTATAAGCATGCATTGTTGGTCAATTCAAAACAATCTTAAAGCTGCTTCATGTACTAGCGAAGCTGAATCTGATGGCTATCATACTTGGCTAACTTTAGTCTTTTATCCGAGTTAGAAGCATAATTCCCAAAAGCATCACCTTGCTGTGCATCTTGTTGATGCAGACTGATAACTGCCACAGTGCTGGCTAGTGCAATTGTAGCCTGTTACAGTATCAATGCTCAATTATGATTTTTGCATAAAAATTTGTACATATATCTGATTTGATTTATTTATTTAGGTTTTTTTTTTTTTTTTTTTTTTTTTTTTGGGTGGTTTGGGGTATGGAGCTTGAACTTGAAGTTTTCTTGGTCAGTTATAAGAGTAATTACCCGAGCTTCATTGGATTTGCTGGTGCTTCATTGATGTTTGTTTGTGGCTGGCTTAGCTGAAGATTTATTGGTACTAAGTCATATCCATTGCTGACTGTGTTTCTAGCCTGAGCACTTCCATTTGCTTCATTGATTCTCCCTGGTCCATAAACCTGGAATGATATTCTCTGCTTAGATTGTTCTGTTTGCCAAAGTTAAATTGAAAATATAGTTTGTATTCTTATAGACAATTCTGTCCAGCGATTACCTTGTTCTGCAATTCTGTATTCTCTTGATGAATGAGATTTAGGTTCTTACAGAGTTCCATGTTTTCTTGATGAACAAGACTTCCCTGCATAGCACAAGAGTCTTATATTCAGCAAAAGCATAAGTACAATGTAGAATGGATCATTCTGGTATCTATCCAACAACACCTTTCGGTTTAGTTCCTTGATCTCATCAGTCAAAATTTGCTCCTACAAGAAATAAGGATTCATTTAGGATTGTTCATAAATGGTTGAAATTAGATATCTGCAAACAGTAACTTGTGCCAAGTAGACAAGTACTTTACCTTTCTCGTTCGAATACCTTTCAGGCTCACTTCAAGTTGATTCTCCAGATTTGTCAGATCTTTGATGCTTAGCCCAGAAAGTTCTTTTCCCAAAAGCTGCCTGCATTTATGTGAAACAAAGAACTGGTATGCTTCTTGGTCTTTTGCTTTTGCTTCTGCTTCATTTAGCTTTCACCTTATCTTGATCTTTTTAGACAAAACTATCTTATGCATTTTCTAAAAACTGCCCTTAACATTGCATGGAAGCAACACATTCCTGTAAAATTTGGGATATCTTTTCTGATATTTGTTCAGAATTCGAAGTGTTTTATCTGTTACTCTTATATCTTCAGATTATGCTTCCTCAAAACTGAACTGCTGCATCAATCTTAGACGGCTCAAATAGACGGTAGGATGAACTTTAGGAAAATGAACGTGGGTTTTGTTAAGTATTTATCAGCTAAGAAGTCAAATAAGGAACTACAGAGATTTAGATTATCTGAATAAATGAGACTCTTACTCAAATATGTGGACTTAACTGATTTTCTAATGTCTAAAAAGGCTTATTATGTTCATGCTTTAAAAAGTAAAGTAAAATAGATGGAAGTTTATTACAACTTAGAACTCTAATTTCTTACTAAGCCAAAATTAGGTGTATTTTAGAGGTTCTAACTTACGTTAAGGTTTATTTATTTTTTTATGCATATGACATCCTGTATCCTCACCATTATGACTAACTTAGGCTCAACTTAGGTTGTGCCTAGAGTTTGACTGTTACTTGGGGAAGACCTGACTCATAGTTTTTCTTAAAAACAGAGTTGACCCTCTAACCTTGTAGTTGCATAATATCGCTGTTTTTCATACAAACAGATGAAAATACCAGTAGTCCTGTTCACTAGTAGAAAATTAGTCTATTTTTTTTTCTTTCCTTTTGGAAAAAAAAAAGAAGAAAAGAAATTAGAGGTCTACTTTCCAAATTAAGAAAGAACCCATTTTCTAGTTTTTAACTTAACAAAGACAGTTTTTTTTTAAAAAAAAAAAATACAAAAAAGGATGTTTTCCAATTTCTTTGATAAAAAGGCAACAATTTTCCCATTTAATAGAAAACACACTTTGAGGACCACCAATGGCTGTATTACAATCACCACACTACCACATGCTATCACTCATCCCCATCAGTCACCTCCATGACTTCTACTCACCACCTTTGTCCACTAAGCATTGCCCATCGCCACCATGCCACTACCCCTTGCCCTCATTTACCCACTGCAACTAGCAATCCTCTGCCATCTATCTCTAATCCATTTGAGTTGCTACTCATAGCACCACAGCCATTTTTGTTGGTATTTTTATATGAATAAAATTATCTGAGTTGAATGTGTTAATGCATTGTAACCAACACTACTTGTTTTCTAATTTCCAAGGAAAATGAAAACTAGAAATTGGAAAAGAAAAGAAAAAGTTATTAAACTAGCATGATGCCATATCATTAAATTTGAACAAACGTTTAATAAAGATGGTTGCAGAAAACAATTAGTGAATTGTTTTCTAAACTCTTACAAAATTGTGATGTGTTTGCCTTGGTTTGTTTTCCTCTAGTAAGTCTTTTTATACATGTATAATGGTTCTGTCATCTGTGGGTGCAATATTGATGCATACTAAAGTTGAGTGTGCATACAATGAACATACCTGTGGCTTTCTTGCAAGTACTGCAGTTGTTGCCTCAAGTTTGCCGCTTCCCTTTGCCAAAACTATCAAACAAAGAAGTACAATGTTTATGTTTCACCTAATCAAGTTGTAAGCACTAGATTAGCACAACTAAAGGTAATGAAAATATTTATTCAGAAAAGATGAATACTAATAAATGCTCGTTAGTCGTCCTAGGGGTATCATCTATTTTTAGTTGAAAATAGGCAAGATGAACCCTATTGTTTGTGCTGGTTAACTCATGTTTAAAGCCTATTTTACATATAATTTTTTCCCATAGGACTCAATATTCATGATAGATTGCAAAGATTTGGATCTCAAAAAGTAAATGCAAGTTGTGATATATAAGCCTCAAGCTTAGGACTAGTCAATATATTCATTCATATGCATGTATGTGTGTTACATACATACATAAATGTATATATACGGAAAATTCAACTAAGTCACTACAAACTTCACACCTAAATAAAAACATAAGGAAATATCTATTTCAATAAGTTCTTGACAAGAAATCCCCCCCTACAACTCTTAGGTCTTTGATTTAGCTAACAACCTAATGTGGATTTCCCCAACTGCATTAGTGGCAATCCTTTAGTGTAGGAACCCTCAGCCTACAATTGTGTGGTACCTTCATTTCTAATAGGAGTGTTATTTGGGTGTGAGAGATTTTCCGAAAAGGGGGAAAAGACCCTAGTATGTTGGGTGTAATGGGCTTGAGCAGAATGAAATGGGCTATGCATATAATATTAGTCGATAGATTATATATTTTGGTGAATTTTCAATTAATTGAGAAAATTGAAATTTCAAATAGAATTAACTCATAAACGAGATTTTTAAAAATTTAAAATCTATCACTGAATCGGAATTAATTTGGTTAATTGACCAATTAACCTAATTAATTTCCAATTTGGTTGGCTAGCCGAGCTAAAGCTAAACAAATGAACACCTCTAGCTTTAAGGTAATAATGCACCTGGGCATAATAACCTCTCCAAGATGTTGTGGTTTCTCTAGCCAATGAGAGAGAATGTTATACACATTTAGCCGGAGAAATCCTCATGTGATTCCACTCGAGGGACCAAATGTGGGTAAAAATTTTCTTAAGTGGTTTGATCATTGAGGCATTGAAAGGAAGGGAAACCAGAAGTGGAATACAGGGCTAATTTGGGTCTTGAAGGGATGGTAGTTCAATGACATTGTTGGAATATGGGTCATACATCAACTTGGTAAGAACTGAGAAGGCTGTGGTTGAGAGCTTCAATTGTGTCCTTTTAACCCTAACTGGTTTCATAGAGGCAATTGGAGGTCCATTTATTGGTCACTTTGCTATTTCTAGGACCTCCATGGAGGGGCTAACCGGCTAAATGATATACCATGAATTGTGTAATGGCCTAATTTTTCTATTTAAATCTGTTGCAGGTGAGGATGTTACTCTTCTCATTATTTACTTGAATTGGGAGACAAAAAGAATATTACAATGGTCTAATTGCTAAACCTTTGTGAAACTTCGCCTTCGACTAACCTTTTTCACACGGGTATACCCTATGCTTCGGTGCCTGTAAGTAGACTTCTATTCAACCAAGCATCTTCCACAGGCTTGTGATCTAATGTACCCCTCACATCATTGCAATCATCCGCCCTAGTCCACCCATGTTTCCTCCATTATGCAAGCTAATGGCAAGTTCAACAGCTGTCCTCAGAGAAACGAACTATCCTTCAATGGAATTGCATTGAATGTTCAACAACTGTCCTCTGAGAAACGAACTATCCTTTAATGGAATTACGTTGAAAGTTTAACGACTGTCCTCAGAGAAACGAACTATCCTTTAATGGAATTGCATTGAAGTATTGAACAATTCTTTGCATGACCGACCTTTCATCTTGCATTGCAGTCAAGTCTTTTGGACCTTCCGTTCATTCTTCTGCAAATGCAAAGAAGATATGGCATTAGATGTTAGCTTTTCCTAGTTCAAAGAGATTTCATTTACCTCGGGCATGTTTTCTCATGACCACCTCTTTCCTTCACTGCCATCCATTGAATTAAGTTTGACGGGATACGCTTAAGCAGAGAGGGGTGCTCATATTCAGCATTACTAATTTCCGTAACTTTGGAAAATAGGGCAATTAGACTCTACAGCCCCAAGCAAGGATCTAGAACTATCTTTGAAGATGCCCTGCCATCTTTATTTCTGATAAACTAGTGGTTATCTATGGGGTTGTTGAAGGTACCTATTCTCAAGAATTATCTGAGACCCAAAGCAAACTTCACCAAACTCCTGGTCTAAATGTACCATTATGAACTTAATTCTCCCAAAACTTTTTGTTTTGTTTTTAATTCTCGTATTCTGTCTTTTGTTACTGACTACTATGCAGGTATGATTCTAGCGGTTGATTTGATTGGCTTGCAGTCCTCATCAAAGCAAAACGGACATCAGGTATCATTCGTATGCACTTTCCTTCTGCTTCTTTCTGTCTCCATTTATGTCGTTCAGAACTCAGAAGCACCAACGCAATGCAATTGTTGGAGTATTAGATAAGCTAAACAACCAAACTTTAGTTGAAGCAATGCTGAAAAAACAGCCATCACAAAACCAACTTCTGTCTTGGAATGATTTAGGTGATCCATTTTTCTCCAAACAATCCTTGAAATAATTGTCTGCCAGAGAACAGCTCAAGTGTTGTGGTTTTAGCAAATGCCTAAGTTTTAAGTTTTAAAGGAGAGGGGAGAGGATCTATGACTATCTACTCTTGATCAGCCATGCAGGAAGAGATAAAGACACAATCTGAATGTGAAATTTGTACTTCAATAACAATTTTATTTATTTATTTATTTTAACAATGGAATTTGGGTCTTGGTAAATTTGTTTTGAATATTCTGGTGTATTGGCTTTGTGAACTCATAATAGATGTACTATTTTTTGGCCTATAATAAGAACTAAATTATGATGATTGTGCCTAACCAACCATTCATTATCTCTGTCTCTTTGTTAAAAATATACACGTGTCAGACTTAAATAATCAGTCTGCCCAAGGAGCACATCTATAATCTATGTTAATCCCCAAAGTGGGGATTATTTCTTCAATAATTTTAATTTTGATATAATCTAATTAAGGGAGCAATTCGTTCAAACATTGAAATCTAAATTGTAATAGGACTTCCAAATACTTGGTAATTGACTAATTGTAATGGATTTAAGTGGTAATAAATAATAATTAGAATCAAAATAATTAATTAAAAATAAATAATATTATAGAATACATAGATATACACAGATATATGTGTGTTTATATATTAAAGTTTCATATTGATATTGAATGCATGGATAATGATTTTTTTTCGTCCTATTCTTTATTCTATTGTTCAAAAGTATCCAAGGGAAGGGTAATGAGTTGTATGATTATTAAAAGATTTGAATCTAAAAATGAAATAGTAAAAATAGGCTAACAAACATGGTAACGGATGTCAAATTCGATAATAGGGTACAGAAGTCACCAACCAAACGTAACCTAAGTAATGACCCTTAGATACAAAACACAATAGAATGAGCAATTGCAGGGCGTAAAGTGATTGAATTTAATAGAATTGGCAATCGTGAGTGCAAAATGATTAATGTTTATAGAGTTGTCAATTGAAGGGTGTAAAGTGATTGTATTTTATCAAGTAAACAAAGTATAAAAGTCAAGATATTTATTAAGAGTATTAATTGGGTATGTTGGCAATGCCACCTTAGGTGACCTTGCACAGCTTACAAAGGAATCATTAGTACGCCACTAAAGAATCATTAGTATGCCACTAAAGAGGAACCAATTTAAGAGGGAAACGTAGGATCTTAGCATATCGTCATACCTCATACTATAATTGACTTGAAAACAACGTTCCTTATCTCTAATAGTAATTGCATTGATAGCAACATCAACCACTTAAAGAATAACTAATGCATCTATACCGCCCAGATAATATCTATAAATAACTCTCTACCTAACTAAAAACTAACTATTTATTTAGAGTTCACAAGTTTGATTCTTATTAACACTTATAAAATTAAAAAAAGTATCTAGTGGGAGCAGGTAGCCTATTGACTTTCTTAATTTGAGCCAATAAGCTATGTGCAACTTATACTGATTTACCGGCATCTTAGTGGCCTTTTGACGACTAGGCTCACAAAATGTGGTTTACTCCGTGCATACCAATGACTACAAGTTTTCTTCGTGATTCAAAAATAAAAAGAAAAAGAGCCTTGAAAGGGATAGCCGTGTGGGTGAATCATGATTCTCGTATTATAATGTCATGAGTTTGATTTAATCTTACCTACATCCTTTCGGTTGAGTCAGTGTGCGATTTACCTTTCCTGTATAGTCTATGAACTATTACATAGAGATGATGTTTATCATATCTTGGCTACACTCTTATTAGGTAGTAGTAGTCTCCTCGTCACCAAATAATAATAATTATTATTATTATTATAATAACAACAACAATTAGTGGAGTTTGGATTAATGATCATCTAATCTAAACTTCTGTACTCATACAAGCAACAATCTACATACATCGTCTCTCTACAACTTTGGCATTTTACCATGAACTTGGGTATTTTAGCTTCTTCAATATATGTTCAACATCAAAGGAACTGTGGACAGTCCATTTTTCTTTTAATTTCACCATTCACCATATAAAAGTAATGACTTTCCCCAATAAAAAGAAACCAAAATACATTTCATCTGGACCACGCACAACCATATCATCTTCCTTTTCTATGGATTTTCAATGGTCATGCGGGTTGTTCTTTGATTTACGGGAAACTCTATAACAACTATATATCCAAATGTGAGCTTTCACTGAAATCTGTCTTGTAACCCTAACCGACAAATGATTATAAGAAGATAAATCAACATAAGTTGTTCATAGATCGGCTCAAACCGAGAAGTAAGTGTGCTCTACCATGCATGTTATTCCTTCTCTTTTTTTTTTTTTTCTTTTTTTTTCTTTTTTTTTTGGATCTTATAAAGCCAAGACTATTTATGCACTTTAATTTATTGTTTAAAAAAACTGGAATTAAAATTAAATTAATTTAATTTATTTGGTTATAACCCGTTGGAAAAACATTTATAAGCTAGAAAAAACTTTCAGGCAGTGTACGGCTCCAAACAATACGTGATGGTCCTTTGACATGGATTAGCTCTACTACCAAATTAAAATATGTATTTCATCTCAACTAAAAGTGCTGATAGTTGGATTATATATATATATATATATATATATATATATATATATATATATATATATGCTCAACACCTAGCTGATTATGACTTACAACATACCTTAACCTCGGACATAGGATTCAGAAGCTGATGATGCTCTTCCTTCATTTTGTTGTACCTTTCAATCACGGATTTCATGCTGACGACAATATAAAAACCACCATTATAATTGTACCATATACTCTAAAAATAATAAAAATATGTACTTCTTAACCAATAATATTGTGTACCACAGGTGTTTGAATGTACTAGAGATCGAGATATAGTACCCAGGTTCGAATCTGAATTGGGTTCGTTGAATGGGCTGGGGATGTGGGGCCAACGCCCCTACACCTATTACATGAGTAATTTTGTAGATGTATTGCTAAGACTATTGGTATGAACATGTTTAGTAACATAGTTAGCTTATCAGCCAATTTTGACTTATTTGACTACTATTAATTGTTTGATTTGGTAAAATAATCAATATGAGTGTTTGATTAATTAGTTTTTTGTAACAACTTATTGCTCCAAAATGCTAAAATTAAAAAAGCTGCTCAAAGTAGTTTTTTCAATCAATTTTTTGAGAAAGTCATTTTGCATGCATGTAATCCGCTATAAGCAAACAGCTAATTTACCAAACACTTTTCTACAATCAGCTAATACTATCAAGTAGTCAAACACACTAACCCAATCAACTAACAACTATCAACTAATAACTATTTACCAAACACCCCTATATCTCGTTCTTTTTTTATTTTTTGTCTTTGATCTTGATTTCTTGCTCTAGTTTTTCTTCAGCAAATAATGCCCAAGCTACTTAAAGTGGCAAGGAAACATACGCACATGCAAACGTGCATGCGTATAATTAAATACACACACAGACATATATGTATGTGCGTGAGTGTATATTTTATATACGTACAAATGTATATTATTATTTGATAAAAGAACACAGCAATATGCACTCAGCTCTTCAATTGTCTGTGTGTGTATGTATGTATGCATTCATTACTAGCAAAGATGGGATACATCATCGTGCTATGTCAAATACATGCATGCATGCATTCTCTTGATACAAATTAAAAGCTATACATAAATGAGTAGTGTTGGATCTTCTGATGAATTATTGGCACAACTTCAGTGAACTTTAGTGTATTGATCTTCTTCCCTTCCCAGTTATATTTATCAGTCATATGAAACCTTTACAAAAAAAAAAAAAAAAAAAAAAAAAAAAAAAAAAAAAAACTTGCAGGAATTAAATGCATGTTATTAACACACACTCAAATCTAATCTTTTGTGTGTCAGAGAGAGGAAGAGAGAAAATTTGCAGACTTTTACATGTACACCTGAACTCATCATTTTCAAAATAATAATAATATTATTATTATTAATTTTGGGGTTTTCAAGTAGAAAAAAAAATGAATATAGTAAAAAGGTGAGCTTTTTCTTTAAAGTTTTAAAGATAATCCCTTTTTATTTAAAAAAAAAAAATATTGCAGCAACCCAGCTAAGTTGACTTTGGTAACTACAAGATTTCAAGTTTGACTCCAAACTCAGTAAGGATCACAAGATGAACAGTATACACTCCTGAATAGTGCTTAAATAAAAATAAAGAGATTATGCATACAGATCAGATTTAATTTACTTATTAGAACTAAAAAAAAAAAATGAATAAAAAGAAGAAGAAAGATATATATAAAAGTCAAACCTGGTGCTTGCAAAATCATAGAGTTTTCCGGTGCTGGAAAAGATGATCAATCCAACTTCAGCATCGCAAAGGATTGATAGCTCCTTGGCTTTCTTCAGCAACCCATTTCTCCTCTTAGAGAAGGTGACTTGCCTGCTTGTCGAATTGTCGATCCTCCGAATCACAATCTTTCCTCTCCCCATACAATTTTCACCTAGGGTTTTTAGCTGCAGCTATCTTCCTTCAGATCGACCAAACCCAAAAACACATAAAATAGTTTGTGTTAAAGCCAAAAACCCAGAAATTTTGCAGTTAAAAGAAGAGGAAAAGGGACAAGAAAATGAAGAGAGATTGATGAGTCAGTGATGAGCTTACTAATTTGGGCTTTAATTTGATGGAAGTGTAGAGAGAGAGGGACAGAGATGTTTGTTTAGGGAAGAACTGTTCTTGGCTATAGCCTATAGATGGAAACCTTAACAAAAGGAGTTCTCATCAACCTTTACCCACCCACCCCTACAAAAACCACTTTCGACATCCGAAACCTTAAAAATAGATCTCACTCTCGGGCGTGGGGACCGGTGTCCGTACGCGCCGACACCTGTCAGGTTTCTTATGATGACAGCGAGAAAAGTACGGTAAATATCTTCAGAGATTTTCGGAATACAACTGTTGGGTTTAAGGGGCGAGTAGAGTTGATTCCCTACTCGAGGCGGTTGGTCCGGGTGGCTTCCTCGGAGTGTCGGAGGATTCCGATTGGATAATGGGCAGAGAAAGTGGCGCATAGTATTTATAATTTTGATGCGGCGGTCTACCCTATAGATCACTGACACGTGGTGCTTAATACTTGGAGGGCAAAGGTTTTACTGTTTTTTTTTTTTTAAGCAATTTTACTATTTTTCCTTACAAAAAAGATTTGGTGCTCCAAATCTAGTGATTGTAATGACAAAACCTTTTTTCCTGATAGTAATTGTTGGTCCAAATTTATTTCACTTTCTGCCCCACATTATAGTAACATTTTTTTAGCGGAAATAATCACGCACAAGAGAAGTTTGTAATGGTTTGAAAGTTTCGTCAGAGTTAATTCCAACAATGGTCCTTCGACTATAGTAATTTTTCAAAATCAGTTCATGGCTTTTAATTTGGACACTTTACGTCCCTTGACTTTTAATTTTTTTTTCAATTGAGGTCTTTCGTCAAATTACGGTAAAGTGGACTTTAAATGAAAAGGTAAAGTAGTCATTTCATCTGCCTAATGTATAATTCTTCGTATTTCTTCTTTGTATACGCGACTTTGGATATCAGATTCATTTAATTGTTTAATCCCTAATGGAATTTTGTTCTTCAAGTGAATTTAGGAAAATTAAGTAATTAAGTGAATCTGATGTCCAAAGTCGCGCATACATGGGAGAAATACGAAGTATATTACGTAGATGAAATAACTATTTTAGCCTTTCATTTAAAGTCCAATTTACCGTAATCTAACGAAAGGGCCTCAATTGAAAATAAATTGAAAGTCAACGGGACGTAAAATTTCTAAATTAAAAGTCGAGGACTAATTTTGAAAAATTAATATAGTCGGAGGACCATTGCTGGAATTAACTCATTTCCTCAATTCACTTATGAAAATCCTTATATGGGTGTTTGGCAAATAGCTGTTAGCTGATTGGGTTAGTGTGTTTAACTAGTTGATAGCTTTAACTGATTGTAGAAAAGTGTTTGATAAATTAGTTGTCAATTGATACTTGATTACATACAAAATGACTTTCTCAAAAAACATATCAAAAATACTATTTTGAGTAGCTTTTAGAATTTTAGCATTTTAAAACAATAAGTTGTCACAAAAAGTTAATTAATTAAATACTGATTGTTTAATCAAGTCAAATAGCTAATTGTTAAAAAAAAAAAAAAAAAGGTGCTGAGAAAAAATCATGAATACTTTTATCATGAAAGAAAGTGGTTGAGTCATTGTACTGTTACCTTTAATTGCCGTGTTTCAACTATTTTGTTTTGTTTTCTTTTTCTTTTGCTTCTTTTAGTAAATAAACTGTTGGAATTTTATGGAGAACAAATAGGCAATATTAATGGACGAAGAATTATTCCCACTAAATTAATAAATATTACGGATTCCCCCATTTGAGGCTTAATGATTTGGACAAGGACGACTCAACATATTTCATAGGGAAAATGGCACTTTTTACCCCTGAGTTATATATTTATAGTACTTTTTTCCCCTCAATTATTTAGGTAAGCACATTAGCCCCCTCAATTATTCTAAAAGTGGTGATTTTTCCCCCTAATATATTAAATTGACATTTATACCCTTAAAGTAAACATTTTATTTATTTTATTACTCCAACAAATTATTGCGTATACGTAGGGATGACCACGGTTCGGTTTGAATTGAATCAGATACTAAAACAATCGAATTAATAGTTTACGGTTATAATTCAGATCTAGAACCCAATTCAATATTTAAATGTCAATTTATTAAAATTATGTACCAAAAAAATTGAATCTTGAACCGTGAACCGGCGGTTCCTGATCTGATTCGCGATTTTGAACCGTCTTTATTTTAAAATTTTATTTTTTATTTTAAAATAGTCTAAATTCAACAATAAATGTATTTTATTTGTTCAGTTCGGAACATGAACCGTCTGTTCCGGTTCACGATTTTAATAAACTCTAAATATCGAATTTCGATTCTAAATTGTAATTGGAATATTTCGGTTTGGTTGCTATAGTGTTTGTTTAGTTTGAACCAAATTATGGTCATAATTTGTTGGAGAAAAAAAATAAATTAAATATTTAGTTTAAGGGTAAATATGTCCATTTAACATTTCAGGGGGAAAAACAGTCACTTCAATAATTTAAGGGGAAAAAATGCTATAGGTATATAACTCAGGGGGAAAAAGTGTCATTTTCCCTATTTCATATATTAAAATATAAAATAACTTTTAAAACTTCACATTTTTAATACATTGAAATGCCAACAACCTAAATATTATACTAATATACATAAGCATGTAGCAGCAACATCCTTATATCAAATATAGGAAGATAATTAACGATACCAAGATTATGCTCTAAGGTATCATGGTGTATAGCCAATGATGAATTTACACACGTATTAACTTTTTTTGTGTATACGTTTGGCATGAAAAAATACTCACAATTATCCTAATTCAAAAGCTCTCTAATCACCAAGAAGGTTAAAATGGAGGTCCGACACCCTAGTGTTTTTTAGACTACTATGTTATTTTTTGTGTATAGCCACTTTCAAATCATTTTTCAATTTAATTTTACAAATCAAAAGCCTCTATCTCAATAGTCAATAACATGCAAATGTGCAACCTGTAGGGGGTTAATCAGGTCTCACTTGTTAAACTCGAAACCCACATCTTATAGCATTCCCAATAGGGATCTTGTTCAGTTTTCTAGAAAGAAAATACCAACTAAGTTGTTTTTGCACAAATGGAGACGACATTTTTTGGTGAATTTTTCTCCTACAAAATCAAAACTTTTATGGGGTCCACTGAATGGGAGAAGAAAACAAAACAAACTGTATTGATTCGTATGTGAGGAACGGATGTGCCCAAGAGGGCACGTTATGTAATGTTTTTTTTTTTTTTTGGGGCGGGGGGGGGGGAGGGGGGGTCAGTTTCTGTTTTTTTTTTTTTTTTTTTTTTTTTTTTTTTTTTTTTTTTTTTTTTTCTTCTACATGTATTTTAAAAATAACAAAAAATTTATACTAATGAAGATGCTGTTATAGAAAAGAGTCTGCAAAGCTCATAATACCACAAACAAATTTATAATTTTCACGATTTGAAAATTAAATTAAAAAATTTCCACTGTTAGCTTTGCATTTAATTTACGCAAACGATGCAAGGTTCTTCATCATTAATTAACTTCGATATTTTGTGGAGTTTAAGACAAATCTTTCTTGGATATCTAAGTGTATGTGAAGTACAAAATTGATCGTCAGTAAAAAAAATACTGAGATGGGTCTGCACGGATGCCACTGCTTTGACTGTAAATATGCTTCCATTTCCCTTGAAATATTGATCAATTATGTATAATATGGTTATTGTACATAAAAGTTACAGATTAATTTCTTCTCAACTCAAATTTATTACACAAAATATTTCTAGTCCTTAATAGTTACAGATTTACTTCTTGTCAATATTATTTTGACCAAGTCCATTTCACAAAGTTTTTGTAATGCGAATTATAAATAAATAAATAATATATATATATATATATATATATATATATATAACACAGTGTGTGTGTGTCTTTGAGAGATTAAATGAGGATCATATTTCTCATGTGTGATTGACGTAATGCATGATTATTGTAAACTAGCAATTTAAACTAGCAAATGCACATCTTAAAAATGTAAATAAATAATTAAAACACACAATAAATCACTAATTAATTAATCAACATATATACCAGGACTATGTGGTCTAATGGTACCCGGGTTGGACTTCCATTTGGAAGATTATGAGTTCGAGCCTCAGTGGAGGCGTTATTGGTTCTTTGTGTTTCAGCAGGTTGAGAAAGTATATGAACAGATACTACAATGTAATAGGACCAGTAACTTTCAAAAAAAAAAATTAATCAACATATATAACTAATAAAACCAAAGCATATATCTCAAATTTGAAGATTTTTTTAGATTAAAATGTATACTTGATGCCATTCGTTATTAAAATCTTGATAAAAGAAATAAGATAATAAAGAAAAATGATCACTTTAATTATTTAATTTATTTCTTTTTGTTTAATGAATTTGAACTTTAATATATATTTTGAGTTCATTTAATATAAACATAATAGATTATTTAAAAAAAAAAAAAAATTAGAAGGGGAGTCAAAGTGTATTTTATCCCTACTATATCAATATATACATGCATATTTACTAAAAAATTTAAGGTAGGGGTAGGGGTAGGGTGAGGGTGGCCCCTGGCCCCTAATGTACCTCCGTCCTTGGTCAAATGAAACTGTAGTTGAATAAGAACGATAATTTAGTGGTGTTAGGGGTGTAAACGAGCCGAGCCGAGCTCGAGCCTAGGTAGGCTCGAGCTCGAGCTCGTTAATGGAGGCTCGGCTCGAGTTTGAGCTCGAGCTCGAGAATTGATGCTCGAGCTCGATAATTTTCGGGCTGCTCGAGCTCGGCTCGAGCAGCTCGATTATTCAAGTTCGAACTCGAGCTCGATCTTGAGCTCGAGTTCGAGCTCGATTTTGACATTGAATTTGACCTATTTAATACTTTTGATTAAAAATTCAAACTACTTTGTTTTATCCATACATAAATAATAGAAATCTTTTAGGGATTTTAAGTTTAAAAATTTGAATTTCTAATTGTTATTTTTATATATTATTATTGTTATATTATATTATATTATGTATTATATATATTATATATTATATGGCTCGCGAGCGGCTCGACGAGCCACGAGCCTAGAATATCTAGGCTCGGCTCGAGCTCGATTACTAAACGAGTCGCTCGAGCTCGATTTTGGCCGAGCTCGAGCCGAGCAGCTCGCAAGCGGCTCGCGAGCTGCTCGGCTCATTTACACCCCTAAGTGGTGTTGTAATGAAACTACATTATTGTGCATAAAATGAAACTTAATAGCAAGTATCACATATGAAATGTATGTATATGTTTAAATGGAACTGTATTTTAATTATAATGATACTTTAGTGGTGTTGTAATGAAATTATAGTGTGTATAAAATGAAGTTGAATAACATGTTTACATATTTAATATATATCGTCAACTGAAATTGTAATCGAATAACTTTAGGTTTACTGTAATGAAACTACTATACATTGTGTATAAAATGCAACTAAATAATCGGTTTCACATATTGAGTAAATAAAACTGTAGTTGAATTTGAATGATATTGTAGTTGTGTTGTAATGAAACTACAATATATATAAAATGAAACTGAATAATGAGAGAGGTTTCTACATGGACCATAATATAATTTTTCGTCTATCACAGTTAACGTGAAAATTTAGAACGACACGTACTATTTTTTGACTTGATCCACGCTGCTATATGAATCGCGGTACACAGTAAAATATGCCCTCTACCTCTACTTCTTTTTTTGAAATAACTACCTCTACTTCTAGTGACTACTAACAAATCAAAATTATTAACCTTTTTTTAGATTAACGGTGTTGGGTTTGTTGAATCCTATTCCGGGCATGATGAGAATGGTCCAATAGGTCCGGAGGAAATTTAGTTTGGTCTTTGGACGACGTATGACGCACGAGGATGTTCCAGGAAAACAGAACTACTGGGCCTGATATTGTGTTGTTCGTTAGCTAAGTGGGAATTTTTAAAGCAGGACAATCGAGCTAATTGCCGTTTGGTCTTTGTTTAATATTGACTTATCCATAGATTTGACATATCGATTGAAAGAAATCACAAATTCTTGTGTCTGAACGCGTTGCTTCGCAGTCCGCAGCATACGTGACAACTTTTATTTGCATTTTGGAGACGACTTCATCGTGCCGCGTGTTCTCTGGTTTATATTGTTCGATCCACACCCTTGATTGGTGGTTGGTTATGGTTTTGTATTGTTCCTAACAACACGGAGACAACCTTTGTTTAGTGTGCATAAAAAGTCTCTCTTACAATATTGTTGCTTATTATTGGTGTTTTAATAAGACTCGATCTCAAGTTATTGTTCTCAAACTTCACTCTTGACCAACTGAGCTGCTCATGCTGGTTGGTTATAGTTTTGTGAAATAGATGAATTGAAGTTGGTTACTTTGTCTCAATATAGACACCGCCAACTCTTCTGTGTGGAAATTTAATGAGCATATTTAAGAGGATAGAAAATTGTGGTTGGAAGACCGGCAATGACTAGGGGTGTGCAAATTTTGGAGAAATTTCGGTTAACCGACCGAACCGACGAAATTCGGTTAACCGTTTTCGAACCGAAATATTTCGGTTCGGTTAATGGTTAAAGGTTTTCCTAAAATTCGGTTAACGGTTAATTCGGTTCGAAAGTGTCGGTTAACCGAATTAACCGAACGGTTAACCGAATTTTAGAATATATATATAATATATAATATATTAAATATTAAATATATAATTACTAAAATAAAAAATAGTCAAAATGTCAAATAGAATACATAATAATATGAATTTATTATGATATGTATTTTATTTTAATTAGAATTATTATTTTAGGAATTATTTTATAGATTTTAAATTTTAGGGTTAAAAATTTCGGTTAATCGGTTAACCGACCGATTAACCGAAAAAAAGTTCGGTTCGGTCAATTCGGTAGAGTAAATTTCGGTTCGGTTAACGGTTAAAGCAAAAAAAAGTTCGGTTAATTCGGTTCGGTTAAAACGGTTCGGTTAACCGAACGGTTAACCGAATGAACACCCCTAGCAATGACTTTGACATTATCTCCACTTTTGATTTAAATCATCTTTCTAAAATGTTACTGCGCAAAGAAAAAGTCAAAAGACATATGGAATAATTACAATTATAACAACAACAACAGCAACAACAATAATAATAATAATAATGTGCCCAAATTCGCAATACAAAAGGATTTTTAAAAGTAGGGAGATGTCCAAAGCTGGAACAGCATGCAAGTTTCGAACCTCTATCCTATTAAAATACAATAAAAACACATTTTTACCATTTCTTCATGGAACCTTTTAAATTTAATTGAAATCTTTTAGTTTTTATTTTAAACTAGCTTTGTAAAAATTAAATATTAGACCTCTAAAATTTGAGGTAATGTGCTTTAGCCCAGCTTGCACAACCCAAAATCCGACCCTATTGATCGATTACCCGACAATAACCCATAAAAAATAGAGATTGCATTAAATTTTGGACTTGTGTGTTAATTGAGTCATTTAGGAATCTGGGATAATAGATAGGTTTATTTGACTCTTATCATTGAGTTTTATGAATGAAACAACAAATGTTAACTATCTTCTCGTGTGGAATTAAGTAGCAATTGGACTGCACATTTATATTACTCCGTATATATGTTTAAGACATACTTCATGTGTGTTTATATATTATAGGCTCAACACACCCCATGTGTGATGACCTTATGCATAATGTTGCTTCGGATACTAAATTAAATGATATATGCACAGATTGAGATGTGTTCTATCAAAACTTAAAGTTAAGCTAATAATTATATACCTCTCTATTTCATTATACATGCCATATTTATTATTTATTGGCTAAATCAATTATTTATTCTTTGTTTTTTCTTAAAAAAAAATATTTTCAATCATTTTTATAAATGTATATTTTTATTAATAATATTTTAATGTATTTTTTAAATACATAAATTTTATATAATAATATTGAACTTAATATTATACAAAATTGAATTAAAATAACTCGTTAATTAAATCAGATACATAAACTAAGTATCTTATATATATGCTCAAGTACATATTAATCAATGTGTAATGTGAGCATTAGATACCGGATATGATTACCAAAAAAAAAATTGACTTTCAAGACTTATAGCCTTCTAACCAAACCATACTCCAAATTTAATTTCCACCAGTAAAGGGTGCAATTCTATTTTATTTTTATCCCTGTCAGCATGTATATTGCCCAACAGTGAGACGACCCAGTTGTTACGTCAATATTGTGTTGCCGGTCGTCCTCCGATCGTTTACGTTTGACCAGTACACAACTTCACTTCAATTCGCGGCGGCCATAATGTTTTCTGACAACCCCTTAGCCTCAGCATGCATCAATTCCCAGTCTTCAACGATATGATGCGGCTGATGATGACCATTTCTCTTTCTGTGTTGTTAACATGCACGCTCTTTATTCCACCATCAACTCACGCCGCTTCTGGTCTAAACTTCACCTTTCCCAGTTTCAGTCCAAACGATCATAACATAATCTACGATGGGAGTGCCTCTGCGTCCGATGAAGTTATTCTGCTAACCTCGTACCAGAAAGATCGCATGTACAACGACACTGGTCGGGCTACGTACAAACAACAAATGCATCTTTGGGACAAGGAGACAGGGAATCTGGCGAACTTCACCACCAGCTTTTCATTCTTGATCAAACCAATTGATGAAAAGCATGAATCGTTGAATAGATCGCAAGTTCCGGATTCATATCCGGAGATAGGTGATGGGCTGACATTCTTTCTTGCTTCCAATATCTCCGCCCTGTCGTCTTTAAACGCCGGCGGCGGCCTGGGAATTGGGATCAATACTGACCAAGATGGTACCTCGAGCTCTAAAGAGTTCCGGTTCATTGCTATCGAGTTCGATACGAATCAGAATGCATGGGATCTTGAGAACGGACCTCACGTGGGTATCGACGACAATTCTTTAATGTCTGTTCGCCGCGTGCAGTGGATTGGTGAAGATGAAATTGTACGCGGCGAACAGCGAGCTGAAATTGCCTATAATGGCGTGTCGAAAACGTTAAGCGTTTCCTTCACCAACTCTTCGCGGGATGGAGATGGAGATGGTATTGGTAGGTTTAACTATACAATTGATTTGGGAAAGCTGCAGGCAGAGTTTGTCACGATTGGGTTCTCAGCCAGCACGGGAACCGTCACAGAGCAAAATATTATTTCCTCCTGGAGTTTTAGTTCAAGTATAAACATCTCTGATGAAGGCTCTGAGTATAACAATGGCAGAAATCGAAATCCCCGCCATCATCATCTTAGTAAAAAAGGGTTGGCGGGATTGATTGTTGGTGGGTTTTTTGTGATTGGTTTTCTGTTAATATTCCTCGCTGGGATCATAAAGAAGAGGAGGGAGGGAGAGAAAATTAGTAGATTTTCTATTGTCAACTCAGTCTTGTGTGATGAAATTGGCAGTGGAGGTTTTGGGCCTATGCAGTTTTCCTACAAGCAGCTCTCACGTGCAACCACAAACTTTGCAGAGACCAAGAAGCTTGGACAAGGCGGATTTGGCAGTGTCTATTTCGGGTTTCTGAGGGATCTGAACTTACACGTTGCCATTAAGAGGGTTTCAAGAACATCTAACCAAGGGATAAAAGAGTATGCCTCAGAAGTAAAGATCATCAGCAAGCTGAGGCACAAGAATCTGGTGAAATTGGTTGGCTGGTGCCACGAGAAAAACGATCTACTTCTTGCTTATGAACTGCTTCCAAATGGCAGCCTCGACCGCTTTCTGTTCAGCAAGACGGATCTGTTAACGTGGGATTTGAGGTACAAGGTTGCCACGGGCCTGGCATCAGCTTTGCTATATTTGCACGAGGAATGGGAGCAATGTGTGCTGCATAGAGATGTTAAGTCTAGCAATGTTATGTTGGACAAAGGGTTTAATGCTAAACTCGGGGATTTCGGGCTGGCAAGGCTGGTTGATCACGAAAAGGGAGCACAAACCACAACATTGGCAGGCACCATGGGGTACATTGCCCCAGAATCTGTCTTGACAGGGAAAGCAAGCAAGGAAACAGACATATATAGCTTTGGCATTGTGGCTCTCGAAATCGCCTGTGGGAGAAAGCCTATTGAGCCAAGGGCTGAACCAGACAAGGTTTTACTAGTAGATTGGGTCTGGGAGCTGTATGGATCAGGCACAATTCTTGGGGCTGCGGATCCAAAACTATGCTCAATTTTTGATGAGCAAGAAATGCAAAGCCTCATAACCGTCGGGCTCTGGTCTGCTCATCCTGATTATAGTCAAAGACCTTCGATTCAACAAGTGGTGCGCGTTCTTAAGTTTGAATCTCCCTTACCCGTTCTTCCATCAAAGATGCCTGTCGCGACGTATCCTGCATCTACTCCTGTTTCTAATGCCAGTCTGCCTACTTCTTCCTTTTCATTTTCCATTGGTGCCACCTCTTCATTTTCTTCATAAGGGATGGTTAATGGTTTATTGTAAGGTATTGTAAAGTCTGCATACTAAACATAGAGTGTAATTCTTGTTAGTGTATCTTTGAAGTTTTGTAATACATTACAATATATAGTTTTGCAATAAACAGAAAAATGGACTGTTAATGATGACTGTTGAGATTAACAATAACAATGACAAAAAGTAAAGAAGACAAAGATTTACGAAACTGTTATTTTATTAATTGTTGTGGTAAAACATTCAGGGTTACGAAGAACACGTCATCTTCCAGTACATATGAGACATACGCAACAATGACGGATTTCATCTCACATTATTTTAGTGCCCATCTGTGGGCTCTTCCCATTTTGGAGATTTAAGTTCAGAGCCATTATAGTCATAACAAGGCAAAATGGTGTCAGTTTCCATGTCATATAGCCTCCAAGAATCCATTGAGAGATGAGTGAAGTAAATACAGTTTCTTCTGCAACCCACTTGGGTTGCAGTGACTGAGAAGCAGCTATTAATCCCTGCAAACAATGTTCTATCACCAAGGCTTTCCAACTTTATCCATGAGAGTTCATGACCATCCTGAAGCTTGAAGACCTCAACATGATCCACAGACATGACTGATTTTCTGCAAATGAGGAAAACCAACAAGATTTCTCCACTGGATTCGAGTAAGTACTCGGTGAAACGCTTTGATGGTACCGAAGGAACAGCCCGCCTTCTGCATAACTTTGTGATATGAAACTGAGAATCAACTTCTTCTATTACTGCCATGGTTCCCTGTAGAGTCAATGCATAAAATTTGCCACTGTAGCCAACTAAATTGGTGAATTTCATGAGTTGCTGTTCTGAATCATTGGGGTCAATGAGGGTGGTGTCCTTCTTAGACCACTCCAGTGCCCTGAAACAAAACCATCTTTTCCTCTTCCAGCACTCGATACGAGAAACAGAAAAAGCTGGAGAAGAACAGCCTGTGATAGCCATAACATTGCAGCCATTAGGATCCATTAGAAATGAAGATAGGGCAGTGGTTTTGATTGGAACCTGAGCATCCCAGGGAGGAAGACTGCACGTTCTACCACTGTAAACTTGGGTGGGATCAAAAATATAGCAAGGGGTTAAAATCAGGCCATGAGAGCAACCAAGAAACTGCTCCCAGCTTGTCTCAGGTTTACTTCTCCCCCACCAGTAGTAGCCACCTTCATAAAATGAGATGCTGAGAGTGTACTGGCAAGTCTTCCCATGGCATTGATGATCCTCCTGGTAAAGTTGAAGCAGTGGGGCTTTAAAACTAGGAACACATTGTCGGTTTGTTCCGATTTTCCACGATTTCGTGACACCAGCAGAGCCTACATTTTGGATCAACTTCAGATGAGGTTTCCTTCCCATGAAGTTGAGTAGCTGCTGGGGAAGATTTGGCCATTGCTCTGAACACAGGCCCTCTTCACTTGTCAGTAAGTCTTTCTTCTTCCTGCTAGGGGCCATGTTTTGATATTTGATGAGGAGTTCTGTGACATATCTTGAAGTCAAGGCTGAGTTGCATATATATGCAATTTGTAAACGTACCCTCCAAGTCCCAGCTGTACTGTTTTATGTTACTCCGTATTAATTGTTTTTGCAGAAAGGATAGTTGACTTCTTGATGCCCAAGTTTAGTTAGGTTCCACCCAATGTTGTAAAAATTGACCTAGGCGGTGGCCTAGGCGCTAGGTACTCATAGACCGAGGCGATTTCAGCTCTAGGCGATTTTTAGTTGGTTGGCCAACTAGTCGGCCGATTTGGGCGCTTAACTCTGTCTAGTTAGCGGCCCAACTAAGTTAAGTCGGCGCCCAACTCAACCGAATGGTATTTTTTGCCTACTCAGTTGCTTCTCTTCTATATTCCTCCAGTCATATACTCAACTAACCATCTAACATATGTAGTTGACTAGTTTGTGGGATTATAATAGTCTAGTAACTCACAGTCCTGAGTGAAAAAAGTGGAAACAATATATACTCGAATTACTCGACCGCCTCAGCTGCCTGACTAACGCCTTGCACCTTCTGGAACATTGATTCCACCAGAAAACCTGGTCAAGACTCTAAGAACACCACCTACAGCTAGTTTCTTTGTCAAGAACTCACAACAGCCAATATAGAAGTCAATAACAAACCAGAACATAATGAAAAGGAAACAACCTTAGTAAGAGTTCAGTTTATTGTTGTAAGAGTGAATGTTGGGTTGTTGCCTGGGTTTTTAGTTGTATCTGTAATAAATAATGCTGTAGATGATAGTAATAAATTGATATCTGAAATTCTGAAGTGATCTCCTTGACTGAACCTCTCTTTGAGGCCATTCCAGACATCTTCAGTAGACTCCAGGTAAACAAAGAGGGACTTTCACTTGAATGCACATAATATAATGGAAATTGCCTGGATCTTGTGGATCAACCAGCAAATTCATTCCAGCTTGGGCTTGCCAAACTAGACTACTGATTATTTTCTATTATAAATAATTCATGTATTTTGAAGCTTTTAGTGTATGTGTTCAAGAATGGTATTATGTGAATTCTTACTATTTTCTTTTTGTGCATATTTAACATCAAACTCATATAATTTTGTGTTAATTGAAAATTGAGTATGTGCTTATTTTATTCATTTGTGACATTAAGGTGATTGGGAAGCATTGATTGTAAAATAATGTGAATTGGAGCACAATTGGATATGTTTTAAAGTCATTATTGACACAAATGTGCATTTCACGAGTCGCGAGAAGTCAAGAAAGTGAAAAGGAACCAGTTAGAAGTACGATGGCATGACTCGGGGATCCAAAGGCACAAAGGAAATGAAAAAAAAAAAAAAATACAATTTAGAATGAAGATCAAGACTCATGAAGAGTTATCAAATAGAAAGGGAGGTGAAGAGCTTATAACATACAAAGTTTTGCAATACACAGAAAAATGGACTTATGATGATGACAGATTTCATTATCTCACATTATTTTACTGCCCATCTGTGGGCTCTTCCCATTTTGGAGATTTAAGTTCAGAGCCACTATTATAGTCATAACAAGGCAAAATGGTGTCAGTTTCCATGTCATATAGCCTCCAAGAATCCTTTGAGAGATGAGTGAAGTAAATAGAGTTTCTTCTGCAACCCACTTGGGTTGCAGTGACTGAGAAGCAGCTATTAATCCCTGCAAACAATGTCCTATCACCAAGACTTTCCATCTTTATCCATGAGAGTTCATCCCCAAGCTGAAGCTTCAAGACCTCAACATGATCCACAGACATAACTGATTTTCTGCAAATGAGGAAAACCAACAAGATTTCTCCACTGGATTCGAGTAAGTACTCGGTGAAACGCTTTGATGGTACCAAAGGAACAGCCCGCCTTCTGCATAACTTTGTGATACGAAACTGAGAATCAACTTCTTCTATTACTGCCAGGGTTCCCTGCAGAGTCAATGCATAAAATTTGCCACTATAGCCAACTACATTGGTGAATTTCATGAGTTCCTGTTCTGAATCATTGGGGTCAATGAGGGTGCTATCTTGCTTAGACCACTCCAGTGCCTTGAAATAACACCATCTTCTTTCAGTCCAGCACTCTACACGAGAAACTCCGAAAGCAGGAGAATCACAGCCTGTGATGGCCATCACATTGCAGCCATTAGGATCCACTGGAAATGAAGATAAAGTGGCACTTCTCATTGGAACCTGATGATGATGAGTATCCCAGGAAGGAAGCATCGTTTGGTGAAGGTAGGATTTGGTGGGATCCATAAAAGAGGAAGGAGTCAAAATCAGGCCATGAGAGCAGCCAAGAAACTGGTCGTCCCAACTTTTCTCTGGTGACCTTCTACTTCTCCACCACCACTGATAGAAACCTTGATAGAATGAGATGCTGAGAGTGTAGCGGCCATGGCATTGATGATGATCACTATCAGCATGATAAAGTTGAAGCAGTGGGGCTTTAAAACTAGGAACACAACTTCGGTTTGTTCCTATTTTCCACGATTTCGTTACACCAGCAGAACCTACATTTTGGATCAACTTCAGATGAGGTTGCTTTCCAATGAAGTTGAGTAGCTGCTGGGGAAGATTTGGCCATTTCTCTGAACACAACCCCTCTTCACTTGTCACTAAATCTTTCTTCTTCCTAGGGGCCATGTTTTGATATTTGATGACAAGTTCTGAGACATATCTTGAAGTCAAGGCTGAGTTGCATATATATGCAACTTGTAAACGTATCCTCCAAGTCCCACCTGTACTTTTATTATTAATTTTTTTTAGCAGAAAGGATAGTTGACTTCTTGATGCCCAAGTTTTGTTGCACCAGTAAGGCAGTAAACCTGTTCAAGACTCAAAACAAGCCATGCACCTACCATTGTACATTTGTATATGATGGATGTTTGGTAAATGTTGTTAGTTTATTGGGTTAGTGGGTTTGGCTAGTTGATAGCATTGGCTGATTATAAAAAAGTGTTTGGTAAATTAGCTGATAGCTGATTACATGCAAAATGACTTTAACAAAAATTCGATCCAAAAAGCTACTTTGAGCAGCTTTTTGAATTTTAGCATTTTAGAGCAATAAGTTATTACAAAAAGCTAATTAATCAAAGGAAAATACTTAGTGTACTCCCATTTTAAACTCCCAAATTGTACACCCTCTCACATGCTTTTGATGTAGACACTTTTCAGTAGACCCACATGATGAAAATAACTAATCCTGATTTGTCACCTCAAGGAGTATAAATGAGGGAGTAGAATTTTGGGAGTCTATCTAGTAGAACTCTTAATCAAATACTGATATTGATTGTTTAACCAAGTCAAACAACTAATAGTGGTCAAATAAGTCAAAATTAACTGATAAGCTAATTAGGTTACCAAACATAGTAGATCAATTTTTTCTTTCTTTTCCAGATTAACAGAAACCATCAAATGGTCCAAAAGATTATAGTTCACATTCATAAGGGATGGTTAATGGTTTCATCTGTTTGTGAATCTTAGCTTTATTCATAGAAAGCCACTAATTAAGTTATTGTAAAGTCTGCATACTATACGTAGAGTGTAATTCTTGTTAGTGTATCTTTGAAGTTTTGTAATACATTACAATATATAGTTTTGCAATAAACAGAAAAATGGACTGATAATGAATTAGTAATGATTGTTGAGAAAGAAGATAAAGATTTACGTGGTTCAGTAATGTGTCTATCCGCACGAAACTATTATTTTATTAATTGTTGTGATAAAACATTCAGGGTTACAAAGAACACATCATCTTCCAGAGTACATATGAGACATACACAACAATGACAGATTTCATCACACATTATTTTACTGCCCATCTGTGGGCTCTTCCCATTTTGGAGATTTAAGTTCAGAACCATTTAACAGGGCAAAATGGTGTCAGTTTCCATGTCATATAGCCTCCAAGAATCCTTTGAGAGATGAGTGAAGTAAATAGAGTTTCTTCTGCAACCCACTTGGGTTGCAGTGACTGAGAAGCAGCTATTAATCCCTGCAAACAATGTTCTATCACCAAGACTTTCCATCTTTATCCATGAGAGTTCATCCCCAAGCTGAAGCTTCAAGACCTCAACATGATCAACAGACATAACTGATTTTCTGCATATGAGGAAAACCAACAAGATTTCTCCACCGGATTCAAGTAAGTACTCGGTGAAACGCTTTGATGGTACCGAAGGAACAGCGCGCCTTCTGCATAACTTTGTGATATGAAACTGAGAATTAACTTCTTCTATTACTGCCAGAGTTCCCTGCAGAGTCAATGCATAAAATTTGCCACTATAGCCAACTACATTGGTGAATTTCATGAGTTGCTGTTCTGAATCATTGGGGTCAATGAGGGTGCTATCTTGCTTAGACCACTCCAGTGCCCCGAAATAACACCATCTTCTTTCAGTCAAGCAATCTACACGAGAAACTCCAAAAGCAGGAGAATCACAGCCTGTGATGGCCATCACATTGCAGCCATTAGGATCCACTGGAAATGAAGATAAAGTGGCACTTCTGATTGGAACCTGATGAGCATCCCAGGAAGGAAGCATTATGGTTAGGTCAAGAAAGGATTGTGTGAGATCCAAAAAAGAGGAAGGAGTCAAAATCAGGCCATGAGAGCAACCAAGAAACTGGTCCCAACTTTTCTCTGGTGACCTTCTACTTCTCCACCGCCAGCGATAGAAACCTTGATAAAATGAGATGCTGAGAGTGTAGCGGCCATGGCATTGATGATGATCACTATCAGCATGATAAAGTTGAAGCAGTGGGGCTTTAAAACTAGGAACACATCGTCGGTTTGTTGCTATTTTCCACGATTTCGTGACACCAGCAGAACCTACACTTTGGATCAACTTCAAATGAGGTTGCCTTCCAATGAAGTTGAGTAACTGCTGGTGGGGATCTTCACTTGTTACTAAATCTTTCTTCTTCCTAGGGGCCATGTTTTGATATTTGATGACAAGTTTTGAGACATATCTTGAAGTCAAGGCTGAGTTGCATATATATGCAACTTGTCAACGTATCCTCCAAGTCCCCACCTGTACTTTTATTGTTAATTTTTTTTAGCAGAAAGGATAGTTGACTTCTTGATGCCCAAGTTTTGTTGCACCAGTAATCCTGTTCAACAAGAACAAGAAACAATAATAATAGCAGAAATGTAAAGAAGGCAAGATATTAACTGGGATGGTGATGGTGGTGATACAAATTCATATTCCTAATCTCTATAGGTGACAAACTCAACATTTTTTTTTTCTTTTCCTTTTTCCAGATTAACAGAACCCATGAAATGGTCCAAAAGATTATAGTTCACATACAGATATCTGAGGATTTATTTCTTCTTTCATTTGTAGCATTTTCTTGAAATCGATAAACGGTATTCAGTGAGACACAGCAAGCTAGCAGCTCAATCTCCCTTGGAAATACACACAAATTCCCTTTGTATTTTTGGGTTTTGATGCAGCAGCAACTTATATGTTGAGCCAAAAGAGACAAGTTTATAGATGTCAGTTGTACATTCCAGATAAATATATATATATAAATTTTCTTTAAATATTGTTTTTTCTGATAATCTGATCTAACCTAAAAAGGGGTCTTCTTCTTCATTGTGTTTTGTGTAAGGCACTGACTATGTTGCTTTTTCCGCATGCAGTACCATAAATATAAAATGGTACATAGATTTAAAGGATAAAACTTTCACTACTTGTCATAATTTTATTGATGGTAAAAAAATAAAAAGAATAATAAAAACTGTGATTATACTCCTTTTGGATGAAGCAGAGCAGACCACCTAAGTAGGAAGTGAAAAATTAAAGTATACTGTGCAATCCTAATCAAGTTAATCGGTTTGTTAGTTTGGTAATCAGAAGATTATAAGTTCAATTCTTAATGGGAATTTGGTTTGAGCCGATCAGTTTATTTTCTTGTGATTTTTTGTCAAATAGGATCACAAGGACAAGTTTTACCACCTATGTAAATTATGATAAAATTACACAGTAATATCAACTATCAATGAGGGTTGAATGCAACTTAAAGGATCGTCTTGAACTTGTAATATATATTGAGCCATCATAAGAAAAGGTCACGCAGTAATATCAGCCATTAATGAAGGTCAAATTCAATGATAAAAGATTTTCTCAAATACTAGCCTCAATAAAAAAATTTCAACATTGATTACTTTGGTAGTGCACAATTACAATTATACAGTACTTTTAATGTCATTAGTCGATATGAAATTCCAACAATTTAAACAGAAAATATTTTTAATTAGCGTCCAAAAGTAATTAATACGAATATAATTTTTGTAAAATGTAAACATTATTATCTTTAGATTTAATGTGAAAGATTATACTGCAACTAGTATATGATTGCACTGCTACAACTATCAGACATATGTAAAGGATCTTGCGGTGCAATCGTATTAGGTGCGATGCAATCATACCGAGTGCGGTGCAGTCTTTTACAAATTCGCAATTTGCAGATTAAAATTTCTCACATAATTATGAACATATCTTAACATTCACTTGTTGGTACCATAATTATGGCAATAAATATTTTTGAAAAAAATCATTGCTATACTCTTAATGTTGGAGGAAAAATTTATTTCATTTTGCCAAACAACAAAATAAAAATAAAAATGGTAAGTATGTAGAAAATTAGAAAAAGTATAAAGCACACCTCTTCTAATAGGTGCAGAAATCGCGAACAGCGTTATCCAGTATATTGCGGCAGTCCTAACTCTGACTCTCGAGACTCCTTACAGCCTCGTCGTTTTCGCCTCCATTTCTCCCATTTTCAGATGCGCCATTCTTATCCTTCTTCGCTCGTTCTCATCTTCTGCGTAGCAGAGTTCCGTTTGCCGCAAAAATAGCACGAAAGTGAGTTTAAGTGCGGTGCAGTTGTTTTCTGTAAACCCCGCCTATCAGAAAACTGGCATTCTAGAACTGAACAATTTTACAATTTTAATCATCAGACGCTCATGCAGATTCTTGGTCATCTGTGTCTGCTACTCGCTATATGTGTTCTTGAATTTTACAGGAGATTCTTGGCGTGCTTTCTCGTGGTTATGATGATGGATTGTGTTGCTTGTTTGAAGCATCTGGGTTTGAATTTCGATTTTGGATGTGGGTTTTTGGTTTTTGGGTGTTTTGGGGACTTCTTCAAGCTGTTGGGTTTGTTATTGCTTTTTGGATTGGGGTTCAAGGCCTTGCAATTCAGTTGGTTTTGCAAGGGGTTGAATACGTCTCCGTGCCATTTCAGGGGGAAATCAAGTGAATGCAGATGTGGGTTTTGCTCAAGAGATGATTTCGATCGGCGTCCTGGCTCAAAGGCTGGAGCTTGCAAATGCGGGTTATCTAGATCGCTGAAGAATTGGAATTCACCATCGAAGATCGATATGTTGGAAGAAAAAACTAAAGGAAGCGGTTCAGATGGTGAATTTTGTGATACCAATGATGCGGAAGAACAAGAAGGGTATGATGAAGATAATGTGTTTGACGTTATGACGCTGAGAAAAATGGTGAAGATGGAAAGGAGAAAGGCGGAGTCTGTTCACTTGGAGCTCGAGAAGGAAAGAATGGCCGCAGCTAGCGCGGCACAGGAAGCCATGGCGATGATTCTGCGCCTTCAGAATGAAAAGAGCATGATTGAAATGGAGTCCAGGCAGTATAAAAGCTTGGCTGAAGAGAAGCAACTCCATGACCAAGAAGTGATTCAATCACTGCAATGGCTTGTATTGAAGCACGAGGCAGCAGAAAGTACAGTTTTGGGAGACCAACTGAGATTGCGTAGGAAAAGATCAAAGCTTTTTATGAGGAACGATGAAGGGGACCACTCTGAAGATGATGAATTATCTTGGAGTTCTCCTAAAGTCAACTCTGAAGATGCGATCCACCGCGAGCTCTTTAGCTCTCTTGATCTGGATCTCTCACCTGAGTAAGCCTATCAAGTATGCAATTAACTGTTCTCTCTTCATCACAGCCATTTGGTATAACAATCTGAAATTGTCACTGTTTCATTGCACTTTGAGAATAGCAGAAATATAATCATGTTCCTATGTAAATATCCCATTTTAGTTTTATGGTGACACAATAAATGACATGTCTTGAATGACTTTTAGCATTAAGTAGAGATAGATCAAGTACACAATTAACTGGTCTATCTTCATCACAGACCAGAAAAGTCATTTGATATAACAATCTGAAACTGTCACTGTTTAAATGCACTTTGAGAAAAACTGAAATAGTGAAATCATGCCTCCTATAATATGATATTTTAGTTTCATGGTGACAATAAATGACTAATATGACATGGATTCTTGAATGACTTTTTGCTGTTTTATGTTTCTGGAGTATAAAGCACTGTTGAAAATCTTTATTCTAATCATTAATGTGGCAGGTGAGGCAGGTCACAGGTATGATGTGATAGAAAAGGCTTGTAATCAGTTCTTAAACTGATGTTTACTGGTCTTAAACAAAACGGTCATGTTTGGTAACACAGTTATTATCAGTCAATTTTGGTTTATTTTATCACTTATTAGCTGTTTGACTTGGTTAAACAATCAATATGAAAATTTGATTAATTTGTTTTTTGTAACAGTTTATTGATCCAAAATGCTAAAATTCAAAAATTTGCTCAAAGCAGTTTTTTCGATCAACTTTTTAAGAAAGTCATTTTGCATGTAATCAGCTAACAACTAATTTACCAAACACTTTTCTATGATCAGCTAATGCCATCAACTAGTAAAACCCACTAACCCAATCAGCTAACAACTATTTACCAAACACCCCTAATATGTCTTTAGAAAGTCTAACTGCATATTATCCTTTCACTCTTGGATTCTTGGAACAGTCCATTGTTGATTTAGCGAGAGAAGGTATCAGTGATCCAAACCACCTTCTATGTATGTGTTTTGATGATAGAATCTGCTGGTTTACTTCTAGTCACAGCAAGATTTTATCAAGCTCTCCCCTTCTGAATCCCCCCTTTACTTTTTCTATTATGCTTTCTTCTATAAATACCCTGAATTACCATGCTCATGCAAAAGGGATTTCCTGTGTGTCTGGCCCCTTTTTCTGGACCAGGTTACGGTTGATATGTTGCATGATGAAACCAAGTTGGTTAGGTTGTGGGCTTGGTAACTACAAGGTTTTAAGTTCAACCCTCAGTGAAAGTGGCTTATTGGCCTTCTTGGTCTGAGTCTGTCAACTATGAGCAACCTAAGTTGGTCTATTTCTTTGTAATTCTTTGACCTTTTAAAGTTGTAAAGCAAGATTTATTTGTAATGACTACGAGATTTTCTCGTTATTCAAGATGGTTTCGTTGACCATACTACAAGTAGGTTGCGGTGGAGTAATAAGAGATGGCACTGGCCAATGGAAAGGTGGCTACGTCTACAACATTAGGAACTATTCACCTCTAGAAGCTGAGGCATGGGGCATGGGCTCTCTTGAAGGGTATACATCTTGCCATCTTCATGGGATTCAAGAAAGTGATATTCGAAAGCGACTCTAGTGAGATAGTGAAGAGCATCGAAAGCGACTCTAGTGAGATGAATAATTGCTATATATAATTATTAACATCATGATTTAGTAATATTTTTGTGTAATTTGTAAATATAAAAATCTTATTTGTTAACATTTACGCAAATGATTGGTGTCAAGTTTCAAATGTCAAGTATTTATTAATAAAAATAAAACGAGACCGAGTGAAGAATTGTAAGTCAAAAGTATTTAAAAACTTTCGTACCATTGACCATTGTTATTTTACAAATTAAAAGTATAACATCAATAGTGTTATATTTATTTACTATATTATGTTAGTAAAGTTTATGGTGATTATAAACTCATAACCATATTAATTTTTATTTTTAATTTCACCATTTTAAATATAAAATTAAATTACAATAATTAAATCCAACAAATAGGTAGGGTAAATTTATAAAATTTACATTGAAAGATATGATTAATTGTAGAGCGTAACTTTCATACTTAAATATTATGAATTTAATTATTTTCATACTTTCTTGGTCAAGTGGTTAAATCTGTGCAAGACACTCTAGAGTAATGACTATGTAATTCTTTCATCATTCAAAAATTAATTAATTAAAAATATTTAATAATATTTTAGGTACGTTTGAATAGAATTAGAAATAGTGTATTTCAATTGTCCCTAGAAAACTATTACATGACTTATATTTCTTATTTTCAACTTTCACTCTTTTTCACTAATTTTTGTCATTTCTCTGAGACGCAAATAAAAATATAGTATCATTATTTGTCACATTATAAAATAAAAATGGGGATATAATTTAAAAGTACACATAGTAAAACTCTTGTCCTTACCGTTTAGGTACGGTAAAAGATGTACCGGAGCAAACAACGGCACTGTTACGTTACTCCGCGAAAGAGTTCTTCTTCCATTTTTCTTTTCAATTTCTACACTCACGCAAGAATTTCCAAACTTTTGTTTAATCAATCTATTTCCAGGAATTGCATTGTGAGCAGGCAGAGAAGCTCTGTATTGTGATTTATTGGCACGAGAATAGACGCGCGGAACTTCGAAGCTCAGTTTTACTCCTCCAGCAATTTCAGCCATCGTGTTCAGCAAACTCGGTATTTGATCTAGTCATCGCGAAGTTTTCATCGTTAGAATGCAGTTTTTCTGATTTTAATCTCTTTTTTTTTTTCCCCCCCGAGGGCGTTTGATACCGGCAGTTTTAGACAATTGGTCTGCCTGGCTGCTCAAGAGATTTTACTGTTTTATAATTTTCGTTTTGTAAGTAAGAGATGAATCGGTGAAAAGCTGGAAATTGAGTGGGGATGGAGTAAGAACATCTTCATGGTGACTATATCCGTGCATATCTCTCTGTTTTTTTTAGTTGTCTAAAAAATCAGTTTTTTTTTTTTTTTTTTACTTTAAAAAAAATAAAATGTTCCTTTAGGTTTCTCTGATTGGATAAAAATGTTATTGTATCTTCTATGCAGTTGCTCTGAGATTTAAGCATGACTATCAACACTCGGAGAAAGTAGAAGCTTGTCTGGTAAGTCTTTTTCATCTGGATTGTTGCTCATCAATCTCGATGGTGTTTTGGATTTCAGATTGAGTGTTGGCTTTCACTAGCTTGTGTTGTAGCTTACAGTTGTTTTTATCTTTTCTTCAGGGTTTTATTTGTGATATGGCAAGTTATATGGAATCAATTGGAACCCCACAGATGCTACCACCCCCACCTGGGAGCTTCATTGATCGTGAAGAACTTATCCAACATGTAGGAGAGTATGCTCTATCCCAAGGATATGTTGTTACAATCAAGCAGTCCAAAAAGGATAAAGTGGTAGTCCTTGGCTGTGACAGGGGAGGTGTTTATCGAAATAGGCGTAAGCATGCTGATGAGACATCTTGTGAACACCCTCGCAAAAGGAAAACTGGTTCTCGACTCACAAATTGTCCATTTGAACTTCAAGGAAAGAAGGTAGATGGCTTGTGGGTACTTACTGTGAAAAATGCTTCACACAACCATGAAGCTCTGAAGGACATTTCAGAACATCCTTCTGCTCGTTGCTTCTCAGAGAAAGAAGTATTGCTAATTAAAGAGATGTCTGAAGCTGGTTTGAAACCACGCCAGATTTTAAAGAGACTGAGACAAAGCAATCCTGAACTTTTATCAACGCCAAAACATGTTTACAATGTTAAAGCCAAGCTACGACAAGGAAACCTTACTGGTTGAGCCTTGTACTACTCTCTTCATCTGTCATTACAGCATCACACATCTTTCATATGTCTTTATCCACTGTGTGTCTAACTCTGTTACTTCTGCTGTCATTTCTTCAACTTCATTATCAGTGTGAGGGTGAATTTACTGTTAATTAATTTGGTAGTATTTGTTCTTCTTGATGCCATGGCCAACACCCCATTGGTCCATCTTCCATTATTGCAGTCAGGAATCCAGATCAAGCAAATGATTGGTAAGCTGCGATGCGGTGTAAAGAATAAAACTTTAAACAAATAATTCACAACTCTTTTAAGTTGGACTTAGTTAACCTTTAGTCTTGGGAAATAGGGACGTACAATGCTCCACTTGTTAATAACTAGAACTAGCTGACATGCCTATTCTTGAATGTAAATGGTGATTCAGAATGCTGTTTCTTTTTTTCCTTTTGCTACAATTGAGTGAGCTAATTTCTTTCACCTGAATTCTTGATTCCTTGAGCTGATTCACATGATGTAAGAAGGCATGCAAAAGGTCTATTATGTATTTCTGTGATTTCTGACACTCTGGGACCTTGAAAAACTTCTAACAATTAATCTTGATATTTCAATATTACTTTTCTTTAATAGTGAATTATCTTGGTGCTGCAGTTAGGAGGTTGAAAACTTTGAAACCCAGTAGTGAAGAAACTCAGCCTTCAACTTCAGAGCCTTCATGGAGGAAAAACTATCCTCTGGTATGATTTACATAGCTCTATATAGCATTACCTTCTAAAGAATTTGCATTTCTCAAGTGTCCCCCCCCCCCCCCCCCCCCCCTCCCCTCTCTCTCTCTCTCTCTCTCTCTCTCTCATTTTTAATATAATAATAATTGGTATTATTTTGGAAACCCACCCCTCTCCTCCAGGAGGGTGTTGGCCAATCACAAGGAGACTCTCCTTGGCGAATACAATATTTTCAGCAAGGTAATACCTAAAAAAGGATGGAGCACTATTCCAGTGTACATATTGCAACATTAAAGAAATGCCGACTAACATATGGTATTTGTAAACCTATTGAGACACCTATTTGTAAACTGATTCAATTGAAAGCTTCTTACTACAAAAAAGGTGTCTGGCCAGCAAGTCTCACAATGGGAATGTTTGGTGAGAGAATTGAGTCCATCTTGAGAACTTCTGAATCTCCTATCTTGTTGAATTTGGATTACTGTAGAAAGAGCTTTTGTTCTTGTTAATTCTTTGGCCAGACACCTTTTCAGAGTTGATAATATCCTTCATCATGCTTTCTATTGACTATCTGTTTCCTGCTATAAATAATATGGTGTCATCACTCATCAGCATAGGAGGAAATGTAAGATGCTGGGCATCCACTTGAACATTGTATGCAGTGAAAAATTCATTTTTTATTTCAAAATGATAAAGGAAAGTTAAAATGGTGTTTGCTCAGCTTATAACTTAAATTATCTCCTCAAAATGACTTGAATTATACCTCATAATATTTTATTTATTTATTTATTTTTTTCTGTAGAGGTGCCCAAATTTCATTGGTGGTAGATTTCTTGACTCGCAATCATCAGTGTCTCTTGATGTTATTAATCCTGTAAGTGTTGTTGTTTTAAATTTCCATCAGGTGTTATTCTTGGTTAAAGTTTTCATGAAAAAAATATCAACAGGCAACACAGCAAGTGGTTTCACAAGTTCCTTTAACAACTGATGATGAATTTAAGGCTGCAGTATTTGCAGCGAAAAGAGCTTTTCGATTGTGGAGGAACACATCAGTCACACTGCGTCAACGTATTATGTTTAAGTTCCAAGAACTTATTCGAAGAGATATTGTAAGAATGCAGGCAACTCTCACAGTTTCCTATCTTAGATTAATGCTGTAAGGGTTATTTAAAGCATCTATAATTATCTAGGATAAGCTTGCCTTCAATATTACAGCTGAGCATGGAAAGACATTAAAGGATGCATACAATGAAGTGCAACGTGGACTTGGTGAGCACTTCTATTGGTGTTGTTCTGTTGAACTAATTTTGAATTGATGTTAGTCTATTCAATATAAAGCTAGACTTGAATATTACCATTGTTGGTGGAACTAAATACTCTGCAATATTGAGAAGGTTCTTGAAGAAACATTTTCTTTTTCACTTCAAGTTTGGTCAGTGGTCTTTTCTGAGGAAGAGGGTTCTATTTAGCCTTGTGATAGACTGATAGTAAATTATTAATTGTTTATGCTTGTCCTCTTAATAAGTTTTCATGTTCTTTTCCGTAGAGATGGTGGATCATGTTTGTGGAATAGCTAGAATACAGATGGGAGACTTCTTTCCAAATATATCAAATGGAGTTGATTCTTATAGCATTAGAGAGCCTCTTGGAATTTGTGCTGGAATTTGTTCTTTCAACTTTCCATCAATGATTCCATTGTGGGTAAGCCTGTCAGATAATCAGATTGCATTAGTATTTCTTTTGTTTGATTACTTATTTTCAGGAAACTTTCCTGGTTTCTTCAATAAGCTTATGAAAATCTGTAGTATAGTTTTGGTTCAGGAGAAGTGGCAAATTTCCTCCTTTTTTCCTAGTTGTGGGAATATTTGGTTTTGGTCTCTCTTCCTGTGTGTGTGTGTGTGCATGGGTTATTACTGAGATTTATTCAGCTTTTCTGCTCTTAATTGCCTATATTGTTTATTGTGATTCTGTTTTACTCTTTTTACAATTTTATGCAGATGTTTCCTTTTGCAATTTCATGTGGCAATACATTTATTCTGAAGCCTTCAGAGAAATCTCCAGGTAATATGTTTTGCTTCCAGAAGCTTTAAGTAGGTGGGTTTTAATACTACATATTTACTTTCATTTACAAGTGGAGTATCTAGTTTGTATGTCTGCTTTGCAGTGTATTCTAGAAGAGAATTTGGCAATTTGCCTTTAGTATGATATTGCTTTCTATGTGTTTATTGTCTTTTCTTGTCATGCTCTATATTCTGTTTGTCCATATCAGGGGCTTGCATGATACTTGCTGAATTAGCACTGGAAGCTGGTTTGCCTAATGGCGTCTTAAATATTGTTCATGGCACTAATGTAAGCCCTAATTTCACAATTTGAGAAGAAATTTGGTTCATAAGGTCCTCATTTTATCTTGAGTATATACAGTTGAGTTTAACTGTTTAACATGGGTAATCCTTGATATTGATAGCATGCCCTTAACTTTACGTGAATCTTTCTCCCTCATGGCAATTTGTTTGCTGTCTAATATGACAACCTGCAATTGGAACTAGCTTTCTTCAACTAGTTAATTATTTCCTTTATCTTTCTTGGCAGGATATTGTAAATTCCATCTGTGGTGATGATGATATTAAAGTTGTGTCTATTTTTGGTTCTGATGCGGTAAGTTTCCATGATGCTCTTTCTTAATCATTCCCTACTTTATATTTGGTTGTCATCCTGGCAGTCACTGACTTCAATATGCACAAGGATAATTTGGGTAAATTGAAGGTCATATGCTTGAATGTTCAATATGGAGATCTTATTGGAAGGAAAAAAGCTTTAAAAAAATGTGTGCAACCTTCATGGATCAACAGGCTATGGTCTTTTGATCAATGGAGATATGTTGTAATTGTACTTTAACATGTCTTTACTATCACTACCCACCAAGTCTGTCCTTAAATGGAATGCTGCGGGGGAATCACTTTAATTTGCTTTCTGGTTTTAAATGTCATTTTCGCATGTTCTGTGTGGACAAATTAAACTCATGGCTTTTGACATGAAAATAGGCAATAATGTAGTCAATTCATGGGGTGACATGCATTCATTTGCAGGTTAAAACTTAAAAGTCGAGGTTTTATGAAATGCAAAAAATTAGATCAGAAACTGTCGTGCCAAATTGGAAATCTTTGCATGGGGTGACATGCATTCATTTGCAGGTTAAAACTTAAAAGTCAAGGTTTTATGAAATGCAAAAAATTAGATCAGAAACTGTCCTGCCAAATTGGAAATCTTTGCATTTAGTTAGCCTCAGGTTTAGCTATGCACAAGCAAGTTCCTTATCAGTAGGAAATCAATTTGGGAGATACAAAGTCTGTCTTACCTTCCTTTCTAAATGGAAATCACGATAACTTAAAATGTCCTGATTACTGCTTTTATTTTAATATAATGGTGGGAGAACAGTTCCCTCCCCATCCTAGCACACGTTGCACAACTATTGCTGAGAAGAACTCCAAATTGTCCTCACCCATGTTTGATGACAAATGAGCTTCAATTATGTTATATATATTGAGTTGTTTGCTGCATGATAGAGTTCAAGTTAGTGGTTCTGTCACTTCTTGTTTACTGATGTGATACTTTTATAGTTAACCATACATGATTAGTTTTGCAATAATACACACTTGCATGCTTTTTAGACACAAATTTTTATTATTTATTTGGTTATACTAGCAATTTGTATACTTGTTTTATGTTTTATATTTTTTATTTTTTTATCATGTCCTAATGCATGTACTTCTTTTCCCCTTAGTCTGGGATGCATGCCCATGGAAGATGCCCTTCCAAGGGTAAATATGTTCAGGTGATTGAAGCTCTTTTGAATTGGTATTTCTGATTACTGTAGTTGCTTACCTGACAAGTTGATTGCACCCGTCAGGCCAATATTGGAGCCAAGAATTATGCAATTGTCATGCCTGATGCAAACATGGATGCCACTTTGAATGCTTTAGTTGAAGCTGGTTTTGGTGCTGCAGGACAAAGGTGTATGACAATCAACACTGTTGTCTTTGTCGGAGACTCGAGTTCCTGGTATGCCTTTACTTCATTCCTCTAGTGCTTGTAATTTTTTTCTTTTACTTCTGACATTAAACAGGTAGTATGATTATTGCAGTGCTTTCCCAGAATAATGCTATGTCAATATGTGATACATATCAGATGCATTAGTATGACTATGGTCTGTTATAATCTATGTCAGGGAAGATAAACTAGTAGAGCGGGCAAAAGTACTCAAAGTAAATGCTGGAACTGAACCTGGTGCGAACCTTGGTCCAGTAATTAGTAATCAGGTGATTGTATATTTTAGGCTAGCTGAAAAGGTTGCCCATAAATTATATGACTGCCAATCTAGTGAAGTGATAAATTATCTTTAATTATTACTTTCTTTGAGTTTCTTCCACTTTGAAATCCCCATTTTGTACTGGTTCCATGCTCTAGAAGACTCCACTTTGATTCAATTAATATCTTATTTGAGCAATCTGGTGTTCCTAGGCTAAGGAATGGATTTCCAGGACAATCCAGGCTGGTATTGATAGCGGAGCCAGATTAGTACTTGATGGAAGAGAGATTGCGGTATGTAGAGGATTCTTTTTATCTTCACCATTTTCATTTTCATGTTATCAGTGTATATGTCTTTTGTTTTCATTTACTCCCTCATTTAAACATGACCAGTTGACAAACAGGTTTCCAAATATGAAATGGGCAACTTCATGGGTCCTACAATTTTGGCTGACATCAAAGTTGACATGGAATTTCACAAGGTATCTTCATTGTTTTGTCAATAATTGTTGATACTGCTATTTTTAGTAGGTAAACGGAAAATAAGATGAAAACAAGGTGCACAACATTGAATATTTGACAATAATTGATCTTGGCGTGTACAGGAGGAAATACTTGGTCCAGTTCTTTTTTGTATGCAGGTTGGTCAACTGTTAATTGTTTAGTACAACCATGTGCAGTAATTAATACAGAACATAGTCAACATACGCATTGTCCTTTTAATATTTTAATAACCAATAGTTCCCTCTTGTCCTTATCGATCATGTCACAGGCCGGTAGCTTAGATGAAGCCATATGCATTGTCAACTGCAGCAAGTACATTTTTGTATACCTTATTCTAAATTCTCAGTCTCTTTACTTTTTCTAGTTTACTCTTTTTGAGTCATTCTTCTTAAGCAGACTCTGCATTGGAGCCTCTATATTTACTAGTTCTGGTGCAGCTGCAAGGAAATTCCGGACTGAGATTGAATCTCGCCAGGTAAAACACCCATTTGAGTGTGTCAAATATTCAATAATATGTTTTGACGTCTAGAAGTACATCTTCCGGATTGACTACTTCATTGTGATTTCTATATCTCGTGTATCCAACATGTTTATTATGACTTATTGCGGTGATATATTTTCCTTTGTGCAATAATTATGGGGAACTTGATTAAACATTTCTCATATGGACACAATTGCACTCAGGTGGGCATAAATGCTGTTCTTCCTGCACCATTGCCTTTCTTCTTGCTCACCGATTCCAGGGCTTCTTTTACTGGGGATCTCAGTGTGAATGGTAAACACTAAACACACTTCTGTACATTGTCTCTATCAAAATCCATCGTTTTCTTTCTTTGTGATTTGCGGTTTGTGTCACTTATACAGGTAAGGACATACTGAATTTCTACACCCAAACAAAAACAGTGACCCAGCAATGGAAGGATTTCCCCACTAGTGAAGGCACATTCATGGCATCCACATCAAACGATCCCCTGGCTCGTGACAGGGACTTGTCCAATAGCAATGGAGTATCATTGGCGCTACAGTCTAAGGATTTCCAGTGCAGCGACGTAGAATCTCTGGGTGAGCATTCGCGGGATGTCACGAATAGCAGTGGAATATCACCAGCAATGGCAGTGTCAGAAGGATCATCACACTAGGCTTTGAATTTCTGAACATGATTGTTCTTACTCTCTTAGTCTTACCGAGCCCCCACCATGCTTACCCAGAAAAAAGCGAAACTCCTCGCCCCGAGGGCCCACCATACTGTGATTGTGGTTTGCAGCAGACAAGCATTATTCTTCAAAGTGAAGTATACAATGTTATATCCCATCTTTTCAACTTCAACAGGAAAATGAACCTGCTGGAAAGAGAAGATGAACATAAAGTCCCATTCTTTCATTTCTTTGGTGGCTTGCAAATTATGTGCTCCTTTTTTACCTTTTTGGTTGAAGCTGCGTGTACCCCACTTCCCTGTGCTTGGGACAATGCTTTAACGATTTCATGCGTGTTCCCCACTTTCCAAATGTCAATTAAAAATCATTTTTTTTTTTTCTTTTAAACTAGATTTGGCTACTCGGTCTTGTGTGCTTAACACCGACGCAAATAAATATACTTATCTGATACTGACTCATCTCAGACATGTAATGTTTTTTAATAAATAATTTTAAAATATTAACAAAATGTTGTTATACAGCAATGCTTATACTGTATATTATGATTCACATAGCAAGATGAATTATTATATATGTTCATTTTTAGTAATTTATTAAAAATAAATTTGTATCAGATAAATTCAGGATGTGATATAATTTTTTTTGTGGAAATGTGGAAGTTTGATTCTTGTTATGAATATTTGGAGGCTTAATTTGAGATGGATTATTTTTGTGTACAAGTGTATAGTGTTTAGGGCTGTTAACGAACCGAACATAAACGAACGAAGGTTGTTCGTGTTCGTTTGTTAAGAATTTTGGGGTGTTCATGTTCGTGTTCGTTTGTTAAGGTTTTTGAAAATCCTGTTCGTGTTCGTTTGTTAAGCGTTCATTAGTGTTTGTTAACGTTCGCGAATACGTTCACGAACGTGTTCGTTTACGTTAACGAATATGTTCGCGAACGTGTTTGTCAACGTTCGCGAACACATTCACAAACGTACATGTTCGTTAACGTTCACAAACATGTTCGTTAACAAACACGTTGACGAACATGTTGGTGTCCGTTCATGAGCACGCTGTGAACCTTTAATAAACAAACACCTGCACATGTTCATGATCACAATTCGTTCGTGAACAGGAAATAATCTACGTTCATGTTCGCGAACGTTATTAAACAAACACTAAACGAGCTTGTTCACAAACATTATTAAACGAACACAAACGAGCTTGTTCACGATCTCTTAGCAAACGAGCACACAATTGTTCAAGCTCTATTCGTTTATTAACCGAGCTCTAATTTTTGTTTGTTAATGGTTCGTTTACCTTAACAAACGAACATAAACGAACGTTTACCGAACACGAACACGAGTAGTTTGTCGAAAACTCTGTTCGCTAACACCCCTAATAGTGTTAAATTTTAAATTTATAGGATACGTAGCCGAAAAAATGAAAAATCTAAGTTATAAAAACAAACAAACAAAAGGAACGGGCCACCGTATGAAATTGTGCTTGTCGTTAGTACAAAGCCCGAGTGCTGACTCAGTAACCAGTCAGCCAGCGAGGGAGATGAGTTACGCAATCTGCTGGCACTGAACAATCCCTGCCTTTTTCTGAGGTAATCAAGCCATCAAATTTTTGTCCAAAAAAAAAAAAATGTCACTCCAAAAAATTTCACAAGCAATTACGGTGCAACTCCACATTACAATTGTCTGGGCAGTCTAATCCACAATCAAACAACTGAGTAACAATTTCTTGATTTCTTTCAGGCGTGGAAATTATATTATTTTTAACTCCTTAGACGCCGACCATCTGGCTCGTCGATAAAACTGTCATAACGGGCCGTACGATATTCTCTAAGCGGCGTGACCCATGCAATTCTGATAAAATGTCACGTGGAAATCCCACGCTTCTGAGTTCTGACCGATTTGCAAATTGCAAGGGCTATAAATTAGAATGGTAAGTTGAGAGGCTTTAGGATCTAATTTAGGCGATTTATTTTCTTTCTTTCTTTAATGAGAAAACGATATTCTTTATTATCTACTATAAAATTCTACCTATTATAATTTCTTTTTAAATGACACTTGGGCATTGCTAATTTCGTGGTGTAAGTCAAACAAGCCATTCAGCCAAGCAGCCAGCAGCCCGCAAAATTTATTTTCTCCATTTTGACAATAGGACAAGCTATCGCGGCTCTTTTATTATAAAAATTAATTAACCCATGGTTCCAATACAGTCAATCCTTCTCCCAAAATATTAAATTCCTAACTTGAAGGACTCCACATTTGATCCAAAGATAAGATCAAATGTCGATGCACACAAGAGATCTGCTCACTTTGAGCATATATGCCAGTGGAAAATTGAAATAGGATGATTTTATATATATATATATATATATATATATATATATATATATATATATATATATATATAATCTAAAAACATAATAAGTGTGAATGAAAGTTATACCCCTCATTTATGTCCGTTAAATTTTTTTGTACATTATGCTATACAAGTTGTACAATTTTGGACAAACATACCCCTACCATTATAACTTTCGTTATCTTTTTCAGTATTGTTACTATGCACATGCATCCACCATATATTTTCTTATCTCTTTCAATAATAATAATATATACACATTATATATTTGAGTTATATGTTAATTATTACCGAAAATATAAATATCAAATTTATAAAAATAATTTACATTATTATTATTATTATTTAGAATAATTTAAATATCTAAAATTTAAAATTTAAAATTTTAATATAATGTATTAATATTGGACACCTATTTTTTACGCATCGCGCATAAAAAAATATTAGTATATATATATATATATATATATATATATATATATATATATATATATATATATATATATATATATAGAAGATAGAAGATTATATATAGATATAGAGATATAGATGGCATTTTCTTATTAAATAAGACCCTCCCAAGCTACATTAACTAGTAGTATTGGGAAATGGGAACTATGGAAAGTCACATAATCAAGGGCAAATAAGTGAATTAGAGGAAAAACCGAAAAGTTCGAATCGCTAATTCGCTACTAATCTTCTATGGGGACAAATACGTAAAATCATTCTCATATTCTGGCATTTTACTCCGCCGCGCTTATATATACCAGGGGGTGGCTTCTCTATTGTTTCATCTCCGACATCTCATACCTCCAAAGCTCAACCGCGAACACCATCCCTGTTTCCTCCTTCCCTCTCCCTCTCTCTCTATAACTCAGATTGATATATATAGAGAGAGCTATATATATCCACACAAATCAGATCAGGTAAATATATAGAGAGAGGGGATAATAATGGAATTGGGAAAAAAGTTCGCTGTTCTCTTGTGCGCAGAGGACTCCGAATACGTGAAGAAGAAATACGGGGGTTACTTTGGGGTTTTCGTGAAAATGCTGGGCGAGGAAGGCGAAATCTGGAGGGTATTCCACGTGGCGAAGGGGGAGTTCCCGACGGACGCTGAGATCGGAGAGTTTGACGGCTACGTCATCACCGGCAGCTGCAATGACGCTCACGGCAATGACATCTGGATCTGCAAGCTCCTCAATCTTCTCAACAAGCTGGATGCCATGAAGAAGAAGATTTTAGGCATTTGCTTCGGCCATCAGGTATTCCTCTATTATTTTTGTTAATAACAATTTTTAAAACTTGCTTCCATCTAATTTTTATTGATTTTTATAGAGTATTTTTTAAAATTATCACGATGATGATAGTAGATGCGTAACATCATTAATCGCTGATTAGTTTTGACACATCATCACTCCATAATAGATTTTTTTTTTTCTGACAATTGACCCGAAAGTGATAGGTGAGTGAATCATGATTCTCGTATGAACGAGTTATTTGGATTCTTCTGAGTATAGTGATTTTGCCCATTTTGCCCATCTTAAACTTTGAAATAGCCGTGATCATTCGACTTTCAAATTGTTACTGTTTGGTTAAATTTTAATTGCGAATGATAACAATTTAAAAGTCAAAAAACTACGTCACAAAATTACTATATTCGGAGGACCCATATGAACTCTCGTATGAAGATATTATGGGTTTAATTTTTTATCAACAAACTCCAACTTGTGACATCGATTTGTGCGATTTCTCTCTGGTCTAATTTGTAAATTATTAGACAAAGTGGATTTACCCTGGTAAATTTCTCTTGTAATGTTTTATGGAGTAATAAATAATATACTAAGAACTCAACTAATAAATTTCTTATGGACTTAATACTAGTTCAAATATTATAGATATTTAGAAAGTCTATGTAGTCTAATTTATTTGTGAGTCACATTACATTAAATAATATGGCATGTGCTAACACATTTTTAATACAAAAAAAAAATAACATTATTTCTTATTTATTTATATATACTTGATTTTATTCAAATGTTAGACATTTGTACCATTTAAATGTTAGGTATACTTACAAAGGTTTTTGTGTAGTCCTAATTTATTTATGAGTCATGTTACATTAAATAACATCATGCTTTGAGTGCGATTTTAATTTGAGAAAATAGCATATTTCTTTTATTTATTTATACTTGATTTGATGCATTCTAATATGTTCGCTTTCATTTTAAATGGATATGATGTGAAATTTTTGTGGGATCAAAAGAATGTTATACAGATAAGTGTATATATATTTATTAATATAGTATCTAGGTACAAAATACACATGGTGTTCATACTTTATATAATACATCATAAACTCGATTGACATGTGTAATCTTGATGGGATGTGCATGGCATAATTTGTATATCTTTCTATTGATTCATATAAGTTGTACATAAATGATGTGCAAACCCAATTAATATGATGTGTATGGCACTGATATAGCCTAACTAGTTTCTACTGTTTTTTTTTTTAAATAAAATTTTTTAATATGAAGCATTGGTCGTTTTATAATTTGGCACGTTCTCACTTTCTCTTTAAATTAAACTTTTCTGCTTTGCTACTTTGCTAGTACGTGGGCCGTGGCTTTTAGGCTTTTCCAGGGAGTCTGATTAGACACCAATAGTTATTGCGGACCGTGGTCCACATGATGTGGACCACGATTCAAAAACGATGTCATTTCGCTTATTTTTTTCACGTGATTCAGTGTAATATACATTTTTATCATTCATAATGTACATTATTTTAAAATATAATGTACATTATTCTCATTCATAAAGTACATTATCTCACTCCAAAAATTTTATTATTCTAACACAATGTATATATTATTTTAATACATAAAAGTACATTATTCTAATACATAATATACATTATTCTAACACATAATATACATTATTCTAACACAAGGTATATTATTCTAATTCATAATGTATATTATTTCTAACTCATAAAGTTCAATTACGTGATTTTTGACTGTATTCGTGGTCCAAACAATACTTTGCTAATTAGACACCTACTTGGCTACTTCTATATAAATTGTTATTAAGAAATTAACTCTATTTCATTATAATTATATACGGAGTATTTTATATTTATATTTATTTATATAAACTAAGATGTCAACGAACAAAATTAAGTATAAAGCCGTACGGGCCTTAAATCTTGCTTGAAACTGTCTTGGTAATACTTTGTAATAAAAATATAGTAATATTTTTTTTAAAAAAAAGTCAACAAATATATTCAATACTAAGGTAACATAGTATATTTGTCTTCAGTTCAACAACTTGATGTGTGGGCACACCAATATGGGCGACCAAAATTTTATTATTCAGGAACTATTTAATAATTTTGTTTATTACACTTAAAATTTAGTATACATTCTTGAAAGAAGATGTCCCGTTGAGGGATAATTTTCCTTCAGAAATATTCGTAATCGTTATTTGAATGTACATTTTAAATAATGTCTAATTGTCAAGTTGTCTGACTCAAATTGAGAAAGTCAACATATAGCTTTCATAGAGATTTGAACTTGACTTTATAGCTCTGGCTAGGACCAGTTTTTGAAATTTTGTGGCCCCGTTCTTATAAATAAATGAGGTCCTACCAAAAGTATAAGTGCAATCTTTAAAACCAATACCGTAAAATATATGATTCTTTTTTTTTTTTCAGTTACAAAATGGTTTGCCATGTTCAATTAATTAGGTCCTAATTATTAAGAGAGAGAAGTGATTTAGAAAAAAAAATTAATTAGTTTTAAGATTAATTTTTAGATATTTTTTAATTTCTTAAATAGCTAGGTCAAAAATAAATATTTGGTTTTTTAAAAATTGAGACTTTGTGTCGTTGCTTATCTTACACGCCCTAAAATTTGTCCATATAGCTCCCCATAACTTCTTTTGATTTATAAAAAAGTTCACAATACCTACACAAAGGTATTTCATTAGGTGAAGTCCATCTTGTGATCTTATCTAAGAATAATAATGAGGTAAACTAAGAAAGTTTATAGATATCCCTATCAAAAAGCCAAACTTAAAATCATTCTCAGTTTGTCACTTTAATTTGGTCCCCTCCACGTGCTGAAATATTCACACTGCAAATTTGTCTACAGCCCACGTAATTCAAGAAAGTGACTTCAAATTGGTCTCTGTTTTTTTTTTTTGGAATACACCTAGAAAGCAAAGCTCAACAACTTTAACAAGTGTCCTCGGCATCTGTTTCCAGATGCATAATATTTTCTTTAAAACTCTCAACAATATTTCATCACTCACCAAAACTAAATAATTCCCACATTTATTTCCTTTGTTACGTATCATATGTGTCAACTACTATTGTATAAATTTATTGCGATCTGACTGGAAAGATGAGAGTCACTCTTCTTATCTTCTCTCTCACTATGTAGTATGTGTATGTCTATCATCACTTTCTTGAATATGTAATCTTAAGTTAGGATGTCTATCCCCAATTAAGTTGATAAGAATTCAAGTTTGATTCCATATAGGAGCTGTCTATTGGTGTCATTAATAGTCTACTTAAAATTGGCTTACACCTTATAATTTTTTGCCGATTATGGTCACAAGGCAGACTTCACATTCAGCACACTTCCAAATATCGACTTCAAATCTTACACATTCCTAAATAGTCTCTTTTTTTATATGGATGAAAAGGTGCCAAGATTTGCTTCCCTAACCAAAAATTGAAGATGTCTCATGTGAAATGTGTCAACTGGCTTTTCAGTTTTCTTTTATCAGCTTATTATGTATCTTATACAAAAAGGGTGTGTTGATGTGATCAGATACTGGGACGATCGTTAGGAGGGAAGACAGGCCGAGCAACATCCGGGTGGGACATCGGTGTGACGGACGTTCATATATCACCGTCCAAGCTTTTCAGCTCTTTAAACCTGCCTACTTCCCTTCATGTTATTGAGTGCCACCGAGACGAGGTAATATGTTCCACAGAAACAGTTTCTCTTGTTTATGTATATATTCCGAATCTATAATTTTGTCTGAATAAAAATGACTGGACTGGATATGAGGAGCAGATTATAGAACTCCCAGCTAAGGCAGAGATCATGGCATGGTCGAACAAGACCGGAATTGAAATGTTTAGATATGGAGATCACATCATGGGCATTCAAGGTCACCCCGAGTACACCAAGGATATACTCGTGCATCTCATTGATCGCCTTAGCCAACGTAATCTCATTCAGGATGACGTCGCCATTTCTGCAAAGGCGAAGCTGGGTGCATATGAGCCAGACAGGGAGGCGTGGAGGAAGCTGTGCACTGGCTTTCTCAAGGGTAGATTGTGATGGGAAGCCTGGAATTTCCTTGGGGTCTTTGATGGGAGTGTAAATAGAAGTAGAAGAAGCCATTGATGAGAAGGTATTGAAACCCTCGGCTTCGGATGGATATTCCATAACACGGTCTTGTTTATTTCGTTCAATGCTGTTGAACAAATGACAAACTGGCCTGTACTTGAATAATGGAGTTTTGGCACTTGAATTAAATTATTTAGAATTTTCTATGTTCTCCGTGTTCTTTATCTAGTTACTCTAGTTCTTTTGATGTCACAACATTCAAGAAAATAATCATTTTTGTAACGAGATAAATTCAAAGGCACTAACATTCTAATTGGTAAAGGACTCCATAATTGATCAACTATCACTAAGAATTGAGTTGATTTTTGTAACAAGGAATTGAAAATTCAAAGCCACTAACATTCTAAGTGGTAAAGGACTCCATAATTGATCTACTACCACTAACAGGGCGTTTGGTTGGAGGGATTTTAAATTCCCTTCCCACTTAATTCCCACCTAATTCCAAAGATCATTAAATTCCGTAGTTTGATTGGAGGGAATTGCAATTCCATGGAATTGTAATACCCCAATTTTCATGGAATTAAAATCCTATGTCCCCCCTGGTATTTTAATTCCTGGGAAAAAAAAGATAGTGATGAGTCAAAATTACCCCTTTTTTTTTTAATTTAAAATTAATGTCTAACAACAATAATTGACATTTTTGACTACTTATTCCCTTTCAATTCCCATGTATACCAAACATTGGAATTAAATTCCCAGTAATTCTATTCTTGTCAACCAAACACTGGAATTTAAATTTCCATTTATTCCCAGTAATTCAACTCCCATGGAATTACAATTCCTTTCCCACATAATTTCCCCCCTCCAACCAAACGCCCTGTAAGAATTGAGTTGATCAAACTAAAAAGACCAATAAATCGCTCATGTTAAAAGTTAAACTTAAAAGAGATATGGTTACTTATAGGGATTATTCTCCAAGCATTGTACCTATACGTTAAACTTAAAAGAGATATGGTTACTTATAGGGATTATTCTCCAAGCATTGTACCTATACGTTGATCAGTACTAACCCCATGGGCTTAGTCCAACCGCACCGACCACTTCCGGTCTTCATGGAATTACTTCCCGGCCATCATTACCGTCCAAGATCCAGTAAAGGATGCTCTAATTCAGGGAATGTCATCATCTTTGTATCTGGGCTACCAAGGTCGGGCCGATCATCTCAATCTCATGGTCCAATCACTTCAGGAATCTTTGGGCCGCCACTTTCACCCTGCATGGCCGCATGCCTCTACGCGACGGTCCTCGATAGGCTATAAATACTATAAATACCGTATTCATTGATGTTAAGGGGGACTTTTGGATGTTTACATACATGACAGCTACCGAGCTCGAGAACCTCTAACCCACTGTCACATTAATTGGCTCTCTATCAGTTAAATCAAGGGCGCTTTATCAGTTAAACCAACGGAACCGACCTGGATCCGAGTTGTGTACAATACGCTTTCGTCCCATCAATTACCTTAGAAGTCATAGTTGATCGGTTCAATAAAAAGAGGTTATTAGGATTCTAATGAGAAATCAAATTCTAAATTTTGTAATTATTAAGTTAATTGTTTTACCAATTTGGTTATAATTACCCTGTAAAAAATAATGATCTTAATACTAGGTAGAGAAGGACAAATGGAAGCCAATAATAGCATCTATCATACATCAAGACTATTAGGAAACAAATGGCACAAGATAATGTGACTATAGTTTGTCCAAAAACCATGATGTTCAATTCAATCAACCAAAATTACAAAAGTTTATTGGAAGCAAAACTACATTAACCACAAGTAAGGTAAATGCATGTGTGCCCATTCATCATTGAGAACCACAGAAGGCCTTCAACAATCATAATGTGAAGTCTTAAGCATTCAGAGCAGAGTTCCTTCGGCATTCAGATAGCATATCCATGTAGAATTGGCACTTGGTAATGTCGCTCCCATAGCTATTCAGACACTGCAATAAGTTGACAAATTGCATGTTAAGAACCACTTCCAGAATCAATGTGTCATAATAAGAACTTTACTCCTAAGAGTTGGGAAATCCAACACATGAAGGTAAATAAAGAGTTGACATACATCTTGGAAGGCCTTAGTTTGCAGACTGCAAGCATCTGAGCCACTCAAGCTGTTGGGTGGGGATGCTTGAGCTGGAATAGTCTCGTGTTGAATGGTTCGAGGACCCATGACAGCATCTACTGCCCGGTGTGCCACAGCACTTCCAGTGCCAAAAGCCATGCCTGTGACAATGATGGAGAATACAGCAATTATGGCCCAATTCCTCCATAGAAAGAAAAAAAAATGCTTCTTATATCACAGGAAATATCTACTCACCTTGAGCTATGGTTGATCCAATGCCCAGTCCCCCACTACTGGTCTGGAGAGGAGCTGGAGGAGGAGCATGGTTTACTGCAACAACATACGATAGACAACAAAAGAAGATCAAAAGGGGACCATAGAAAGGTTAATCAGTAAATAACTTTGCAAGTGCAAAAGGATACCTGGAGCAGGAGCTGGAGCTGGAGAACGTCGAGGTGCTGCACGTGGTGCAGATCTTCCTGCATAGCGATATAATAATAACAATAATCAAGCAGTTGCAGAGGAAGGGAAGAAGTAGCAGGAAGTTAAAAACATGTTAGAAAGACAAATGTATTAGACACCTAAAACAAATCAACAAAAAGGACTAATGAGGCAAATGTAAGACTAAAAATAAAACTTAACAAAGACAGAGAACAAGGTCTGAAAAAGTATGACAAGATGAGGAGATCAAACATTTTAAAAAGAAAAACACATTAGATGCCAGGACTATGATTTAGAAGGCACAAATTAAAGAAATCGAATTAAGTTTCACAACATTGAAATATGATTCAAACTCAGCTACTGCCTATCCTAATAACTCCACCCAGTGCACAAATCAAATATTTCACATAAGGCCATATAATCAATAAGCTAAATATGGTTCAGACAAACTTTTTACCAGCTCGCCTTTAGGTAAACAAAAGAGCCCAAATAAACCAGAGAAAGAAAAAACTAATAACAAGTACTGCATAAAGCATTGGTTTTTCAACTTTTAATAGGTTATTACGTAGTACAAATTTATTTTTCTTCTTCTTCTTCTTCAATGTCTATAAATCAAGGCTCGAACACTGAAATCCACTGCCACTAATGCATTTATGATTAAATAATCATCGCTCCCATTCATCCAAAAGAAAATCCCTTTCTCTTATCCAGAACCATCAGCAACCATAACAGAATAATTCAACTATGTACACGTAATATATGCCTAAGAAATTAGCACGATTGCATGTTGATCCAATCAACGTAAAGATAAAACTGAGGATAATCTGAGAAACTCACCGCCAGAGCTTCGGCGAGGCATGTCGTGGGGAAACCTAAAAAGAGAGAGAAAATTGACGAGAGAGACGGTTGATAAACGGTTGCGTAATATGGGATCCTTTCACGGAACGCCGGAGACGATGCGCGCATTTATATATATACGCTGAATGGAGATATTTGGTCAAGTCAGACGAGGTTTAGATTGCGAGTGTTACGTGGCAATATCTCGACCGCTGCACGAGTTCCTCTAGTCTCCGACCACTCGATATGAAGCCCACGAAACCGACGCTGGGGCAGAGCGTTCCCGATTCGCGGATTAGCAGAGAATATGCGCGCGTTATCTGGAGACTTCGTTCTTGACGTCTTGTTCTACTGTTTTAATTAATAAATTTCACTTTTTGATCCCTCCTTATTTTATATGTATCAAATTTGATCTTTGACTATTAATATTTTCAAAGAGTTAATACCCAAAATAGTCCTTCGACTATGTCGTAATTACTAATTTGGTCCTCGACTATCATTCTTACTCAATTAAGTCCTCAACTATACAATTTTTACCCAATTTAGTCCTTTGTCAATTTGACTGTTTGTTGACTGTCAAAAGTGAAAATAAAGTTGTAATTTTACAAGTTTTATACTTCCTCCTCATTTAGCAGCGCCAAACCATGTAGCAATAAGCTCCGGTTGGGTTCTAAACCTGTCAGTATCGAAATAGTGGTTATGCATCGGATAGCCCATGAATTTGATTTCCAACGATTTTTTGACGATCGAAATCTGATCGGAGTGTATTGCTGCATGGTTTGGCACTGCTAAATGGAGAGGAAGGAGAAATCTTGTAAAATTATAATTTTATCCCGACTTTTGACAGTCAACAAATAGTCAAATTAATACAGAGGAATAAATTGGGTAAGAATTGTATAGTTGAGGACTTAATTGAGTAAAAGTTACATAGTTGAGGACTTAATTGGGTAAGAATGGTAGTTGAGGACCAAATTGGTAATTATGGCATAGTCGAGGGACCATTTTGGGTATTAACTCATTTTCAAATTAAATTATTTAAGTGCATGATTATATCATTTGTATTATATTTGATTCTTGATTATTAATATTTTTAAATTAAGTGTAATACTATATAATTTGTATCACATTTGATCATGTTGTCTAATTTTTTACCAAGCTTTTTGTTAACTATTGCCGAAATTTTGATGAGAAAAATAAGAATTTTTTGTACTTTTACAAATGAGATACAAATTACATAATCATGCACCTAATTTGAAAATATTAATAGTCAATGATCAAATTTGATACATATATAAATTAAAAGTGAAATTTATTCTGTTTTAATTTTTAAACAATGTTATTTTCTCAAATATTTACTAATTAATTTTGTTACATGTAATATAAATAAACATTAACTGAAATGACTGCATCAACCCAAAATAATCAATAGTAGATCAAACTCACAAAAATCCTCGTCTTGAGGGGTATACTTTTCAAACAAAGACATATCTTATTTAAAGAATTAAAGTGACGATTATTGAGTAGTTGATTCTCAAGTTAGGAAGTCTCTCGTTTTAACTATGCACTAAGTAAGAAGTTGGGAGTAAAAATAAGGAGTACATGTATTTTCCAGCAAAACTCCTAACTCAACGATTAGTTGATGGAAGCAAAAAGCAAAGTTGCATTTGTTCCTCCAAAGCCAAACGAGTTCGATAGAGCAACCTTAGCATCTATCTGCTTCGACGCTGTCAATGGCGTGAAATCACCAGTAAATATGGGATCTGGTTTTTTAAGGTTTAGCGTCAAAGGCGCCATTCCCTGCAAAAAAAAAAAAAAAAAAAAAAAAATCCCAACAATCAATGGCCTGCTAGATAGTTGTAAGAGCAGAAAAGATCAAACAGTTTAAAGATAGACTTTGTTAGTAAAAGCATCCTATATAATTCACTTCAAATGCAACAAAAGCCCGTGCCAAATCCGGATTACTGGATTAGTATCACATTCGTAGGAATATCAGGTGTTGTACGCCCAAAAAAATAAAAAAAAATAAAAAAATGCAGCAAATGTAACGTACATGGCGTAGTGCTAGTATAGCAAAAATAGCTTCTACAGCTCCAGCTGCCCCGAGTAGATGGCCAATCGCACCCTGGTGTTTTGGCACAAAGTAAGAAACAACCCGAATGGTGAATACAGAATACCGGAGTATATCTCAACTTTTATGTGATGAATATCGATGAAAACTAAAATTTCTGTTAGCAGCTTAATGAATATTTCAAGGTTAGGTCAAGATGTATATAGTAGCTGGAGTAAATGATTGTGAGCACTCGACTCTGAGCTTACCTTTGTCGAGGAGAAGGCCAGAGCACCAGACATTGCATGATCCGAAAATACATGTTTTATTGCAGTAGCTTCCACAGCATCACCTGAGAAAGGGGGTACGTTGACTAACAAGTTATTTGAAATGTTAATGTATTTCTAGTGAAATTGTTTCAATTGTAAAAATCGATTATAATTTGTGATATCTAACTACTACTACCCAAAGGTGTAGACGTTGCGTGTGCGTTTATGTAACCCACTTGATTAGGATGGAGACCAGACTGCAAAAGGAATAACAAACTATAGCATGTTAGTTAAAGAATAAGATAAATCCATGTGTATGCAACAACGCCTTTGGGAAGGTTGCTCCTAAGCGGGACCTGATTGAGATTCAGCTGGATTAGTCCCATCCCGTAGGAAGGCGGCCAAGGCGGGATGCAGATACTAGTGCAATATACCCCAAAAAAAAAATCACCACCACACCATCATAAAGAAAAATGTGGGTGGAATCGGGTGGCGTGGAGATTCAAACCCATGACCTTTGGCATGGCTCTGATACCAAATTAAGCATGTGCTCCATCTCAACTAAAAGCCTAAGCTGATAGTTGGATTGCACATTTATGTTTATGTTATATTATATGCTCAACAACAATAAGAGGGATATGAACACACTGATAATTGACTATGCCATGTCAGCAGTAAATCTCATTGCCGCACTATCTCACCTGCTTTAGAGCACGTGTCATGGCCAGAATAGCACCTCTTCCACTAAGATGTGGTTGAGTAATGTGATATGCATCGCCTGAACAAGTTAGTAAGGTTGCGTCAGAAAGCTGAAACCAAATTGGGAAATGGCAAACAGAGTAATCCAGCATATGCATATGTGATTGCATACACAAAATACAAACCTGAGGTTCCATAGCCACGAACCTCAGCATATATCTTAGCCCCTCGTGTTTTTGCATGCTCCAATTCCTTGGGAAATAAAACCGAACGTGTGAGATATAAAAAATAAAAAAGAGGAATGCACCAATTGCGATATTACAAACTAAAAAATAAAAATAGTCATATCTGATCAAAATGCAGGTGAGCCAATGAGTGAAAACTAACCTCCAATACTAAAATACCAGAACCTTCACCAATGCTGCGATTCAACAATACAGAAGAGATATTAGAGAGAACGAGATAATTCAGATCCAATCAATATAAGAAAGCCTCTGTAAGTTGAATTATCACTTACACAAATCCATCACGATCGCAATCAAATGGCCTTGAAGCTTCTTGTGGTGCAGCATTATACTTGGTAGTCAATGCTCTTGACCTGCATTAGAAATACCACTTCGTTTAAAAGCAAAACATATCAAAAGGCACATTCACAAGAGAATTTATCCAGGATTCTAAGCATGTATGTAGAATGGAATCATTTGCAGCCATGCTTGAACTTTGAAGAATGATTTTTCTTTTCAAGTTAAGAATCTGCAACCTGATTCTATAATGGCAAGATATTACAGTAAGCTACTTTCAGACCCCTGGCCTTAATGATATAAATAGCTGGCTCCAAAATTGAGATCAGGAAGTGTCACACTAAAATTCAAAGAGATAAATGTTGAGCATTATGCCATTACCTACAAAACCCCGCAATAGATAAAGCATCAATGCTGGCTTCAGTCCCTCCAGCAACCATGACATCCGCATCACCAAATTGGATCATCCTAGTAGCATCCCCAACTGAATGTGCTCCCGTGGCACAAGCTGTCACTGCAGCATGGTTTGGTCCCTAAATTCAAATACAAGACTAGAATATACAACTATCTTTAAAAGATTTTATTCAACATTAATATAAAAAATGCAACTAATGTGGTTGACATACCTGAAATCCATACTTCATGCTTACATGACCCGAAGCCATGTTGATCAGTATCCGTGGGATGAAAAATGGACTAATCCGACGTGAGTTCTACAACCACAAAGTGAATGGTTATCTGTTATAATACTGAAATTCCTACATGCTCATTGGTTATATTCAAGTCCATGCCTGAGGATATGACTGAAATATGACTATAAACAACTTAAATAAGCATGTTTATGATAAGTGCTTTTCAAACAAGCTCCATAAATAAGTTTATAATAGTTTAAATGGGATTGGTATTTCAATTGGCTCCTGGAGAACTGTTGTTCAGCTTATTCTGATAACATTAAGCTAAAAACAGCTTTTCAAAATCCATAAGCTGTTTTTATCAGTCTATCCAAACACGGCACAAACTGGCTCCAAGTATTATAGCAGTAGATAAGCTCAATACACTAAAAATAAGTTCATCCAAACTGGGCATACATATATGAACTAACTTATAATAAGTAAGCAAGATTTGCCATTAACTAACCTTCTCGCTGATCATTCTGGATGCATCCAAAATATCAACAATGCTTCCAGTTCCAGCACCTATGGAGACTCCCTGATAGATTTCTGCTTAGATGCCAACACAAAGCAGGCGAAAATCACATTTTGATATCAAAGCAAAGAAAAATACATACTGTTCGCTCCTTCTCATCCAAGGTGGTCGGTATCCAATTGGCATCCTTGAGGGCTTCATCAGCAGCACATAATGCGTACCCTATAAACCTAGCAA
>NW_017619352.1:0-9384 GCF_001879475.1 Ipomoea nil
TTAGATCTATGCTCCTGCATAACCAGACCAAGAATATCATCGCCTATTTATATTACTATGACCTGCTATCCCTCATTCAATCTTGATTACAAATCCCTTCTTCTAAATAAGGGAAGGCATGCTTAAGTCTTATTCAAACGTAACTGTTGCACCTATCTAAATCTGATTTATGAGTTAAGACTTTAAGCAAGGGAAGCATTGTGCTAAAGATTGGCTAAATATGAAATGAACAAACCGCAGAACATTACTCCAGAACAGTACCTTGGAATTGAGCCACAGCTCCTCTTGGAATTCCCCCGGGCTAGTTCCACAAGGCACAATTGCCGCAACTTTTGATGTCAATTGATCAAAAGCTCGCAACTGAACTTCTTCATCAAATCCACTCATCTTCAAATCATCAAGAGTTATTGCTCTTACACCACATTCCCCGGCTATTAGCCGCTCCCATGTAGTTTTGACTCCACAACCAAGTGGTGTCACCATGCCAACACCTGAAAATGAAAGCCAACTTTTTATTTTTATTTAAAAATAATAAAAATCAATCCTTTATCACCATCCACCTTCACTTTCCAATTTGAGTAACTATGAAAAGTTGAAGATCACAATTTTATGCAAAAATGTTATCGTTGTGACCCCTGCTCCTGCACTCAACAAATGTTACACTATTCACTGATAATGGAACGGCAACAGAAACCCCATTATTGCAACTGTTATACCAGAATTCAGTTTTTGTGTGCTCAATTCAGAATGCCCCTAGCTCTAGCTCTAGCTCATTTGAGAAACATTTGGCACACATCAAAATCAGAACTAGGAGGACAGATGGTTAATATAGTTATTACCGGTGACAACAACTCTTCGGGGAGGGAAAAATGGCGGCGGGTCAAAAGCATCGGAGGAGCAGTAGCGGCGAAGTTGAAGGCGGGAAGGGACGAATCTGAACCAGTTTCCTCTTGTCATTGCTGCAGATCAGGGCGCAGGGAAGAATGCAACTTACCCACCCGAGTACATGAAGATTTGTTTTTAAGTTTTGAACAGAAATACCCTAAAGTTTGTCGATTCCTTGAATCATGTTCAATTGTTTTCAAAATTGTTCGATGTGGTCTTGTTTGTTGTGAAGTAGGCGCTGCAATTTCCTAAATAATAAACAAAGTTCAAATTGAGAGCTCCATACTTGAGTGAACTCAATTGAGGCATTTGCTCCATCATGGAGATTTTAACTAATGACCTCTTAGGTGAAGTTAGTTTTAAACTTTTAATACCAAATAAAAAATATTTGATTCATATCAACTAAAATTTAAAATTGATAATTGCATTGTACATTTATATTTATATATTACGAAGTATTATATTACGCGTCTTGTGAACACATTTGATATTGTTAAAGCAATCGCTTCATTCGCTTGGATGTTCTCCTAACTCGATTCAAAAATATATCAGAGAGAACTGGTGATATGCTCAACTAGGATGTAAACGAATTGAATCGAATTAAATATCTTACTATTTGATTGGATAACATGGTAAAATAGCACATCGCACATCTAGAGCTAGTCAATAGCCTAGACGAGTCTCTCCTTCCCGTAAATTTAAAAAAAAAAATTAAATATATTGATATTCGATTCGAATTTAACTATATTGAGAACTATTCGTATTCGTTAAATATTCGAAAATTCTACTACATTATACGAATATATTATATTTGACTCTGATACTGCTAATTCTACGTAAGCAATATAAATAACACAAGACCAAGTAAAGCAAGTAATTCTTTATTGATCAAGGTAGAGTTCCTAAGTACAATCTACTTGGTTGCACTGAGTACCGACTGACTGCGGTCGGGAGTCTCTAGTTACAACCTATCGATCGTCCAAAAGTCCTCTACACTGTAGCTACTGTGGGCATTTATAGCCGCTGTGCCGGAGACAAGATCCCAGCTGCTCGGCATGTCTTCCACGTAGCCACCACGTGTCCCCCTCCCGGGTGCCCTGCCTGTCGTCGTAGAAAGCCGCCACGTGTCTTTAGCCAGCTCTCTCGCCTAAGGACCACCGCTCGGGTTCATAGCATCGCTCGGGCAACTCCCGGTCGGACCCCGACCGGGTTCTCCTCAAGGAGCCCGACCTGTTACCTGCAAAGACATAGACAAAAGGACAAAGGCATCTCGGTCGTGGTGAAGCTGGGTCGGTCGGGATATTCCCTACCAAGAGCCCCCCAGCCCGGGCCTTTTTGATCAGTCGGGAAAAAACGGGACGGGATGAAGAAGCCCAACCGTCAGCCACCAAGCCGACCCGCCAGCTGTCATTCCATTCTACGCCACGTGTCGGCCTCTGCCGGCCTTGGCGATCCCATCCGTCGTCTCGGATTCAGCGCGGGTCGTGTCAGGCAAGTTGGCCCATTTCCCGCCTAAATGTCCTCCTATAAATAGGCCCTTGAGGCCCTCATTTGAACTTTCCTCACTCTTTCGCATCGGTCGGTACCCTCAGAGAGTCCCGAGCAGAGCAGCTTAGCAAGGCAGTCGAGCAAGCAAACTTTAGCTTTCAAGCTTCAAACTTCAATCTTCCTTCAATCGGTAAGCTCTCAACCCTCCTCTTTACTTTAGGCACTCATTTATAGGTAGAACTGCTAGGGCAACTAACTGTCCCGGACGTCTCAAGTCCTTACTAACTCCGACCGACCTTTAGGTAGATCAATATGACGGACTCCGACAGTCAGAACGCCTCGATTGCTGATTACGACGAGGAGGTCGAGCGCATCAGCGACGAGGAGGTGGACATAATGTCCTACACCCCGGACGCTAGTCCCCGAGCGACGCCAGCCCCGAGCAAGCCGCCGAGCGAGACAATGCATCGAGCTCCTCAGGATCGTCAAGCTCGAGTTCGAGCGGATCGGGGAGCTCCAGCGAGGAAGAAGAAGAGAGAGCCACGTCAAGCGGGCGGGGTTCTCCAACCGAGGGCGTTAGGGAAACGCCTACCCGGGTGGTTGGGGACCACCCGGAAGCTGCTCCTCGAGGGGGCGATCGAGAAAATACCCCCGAGCAGACCGAAGAAGACCCGGCCGGGCCGGCTAGACCAGCCGTCGAGCTCGAGTTCCTGAACAGCGAGAGCGTCGAGCAAGAAATGAGCCTGCTGTCCAAAGGCGAGGCGGCTCGGATTGCTGAAATACTCAGGGGTCGGGCAGAATTCGACACGAGCCGGCAGCTGGGAAATGTAATTGACAGGCATCGGGGCAAGTGGATCGGGATGCACTATGACTCCCTGACAGCCCCGATCGCCATTCCCTTCACCCCCCTCCTAAATGCCTTCTTGGCCTACTACCGAGTCGTCCCGGCCCAGATCTGCCCGAACGCACATCGGATCTTGGCCTGCTTCCCACAGATATGCGCTCGGCACGGGGCCGAGTGCACGATGGAGTTATTTAACTTCATCTACCAGATCAAGGTTCTCCCGGGCCGCTACGGGGGTGGGTTCCTGATGCTGCAGTCCCGAACGGATATGTGCTCGATCAGAGGCTTGCCCGGGAACAACAAGGGGTGGAAAAACAGGATTTTCTCCCTCAAATACGAGCCCTGGATCTTCCCGGTCGATCGCGTCTGGAGCACACATTTCCGGAAACAAGTGGTGCCGGCCGAGACGCAGGCGCTGAGGGACGCGGTCAGCCGGATCTCGAGCGAGGTGCACGAATACACAATCTACCGGACGGCTGAAAGTCTCGCAGCTGCCATGCTCCCGCCCCCCACGTACGAGCTGCCGGAGAAGTATCTGCCCGTTCCGATGGGCGTGACGGTCGCCAAGCCGTCCAAACGAAAGAAAAAAGGTTTGGCACGAGCTACTTTTCCCGACCGGACCTATTACCTCGATCTAACTAACTTTCTTGTTTTGCAGCTATGGCCGAGTTCGGCGATGAAGACACCGCCCTTCCCCCACCCGTCAAGATCTCGCTCGGCGGGAAAAAGAAGGCCAAGACCAAGGCGGCCGGGGAGAAGGAGATCCCATCTGCCCGACCTCTGAGCGCCTCGACCGTGACGACGGGCGAGGGCTTCATCGTGGAGCAGCCGGACGTCCTGGTCACTCGGGTGGAGGTCGCCCGGGGCAAGGAGAAGGTCGCCGACCAGGGCGCGACCGAGGTGGGCGGCCTGAAGCGCCGCCGTGAGCAGCACAGCCCGACCCCTTCGGCCGGGCGGGAGAGGGAGCCGGCATCCGTGCTGGCACGGATCGGCAATGCCGCGCCAGCCCGAGCGGATTTGGGGAAGATGACCCCGACCCAGGTGGCTGAACGGATTGGCCACGATCTGGCCGAGGTGAGTCCCGACTTATAACCTTTCTTTGCCCAAATATCGTTGATCGGGCTGATCTTGACTATCTTCTTTGTGTTGCAGATCTCCCGGGCGACCCAACTTCTTCAGGGTCAAGCTTTGCTGGCCGAGGAGGCCGATCACCACAAGAAGACGGCTGCTCGCCGTCTAAAGGAGATCAAGGAACTCCAGGCTGAGCTGGAGAAAACGCAGAAGGCCCTGAAGAAGGGTGACGAGGAGCGGGTGCTGGCCGAGAAGGTCGCCAGCCGGGCAATTGGGGAGGCCCGGGAGCTGAAGGCGCAGCTCGAGAACCCGAGCGATCTGGTGCGGGCGGCCTTCAAGAACAAGGAGCTGGGCACGGCCTTCCTAACCGCAGCCCGAGGAGACGAGGTCGGGAACGAGTTGATCGTCTCGTTCGGGAAATGGGCCTTCACGGCCGGGAAGCAGAAAATGCTCGAGCGCACCCGCAAGCGGTTGGAGGAGGCCCTCGACGCCGATGATCTCCAACTGGTCTTGTCGGCCTTGCCCCCGGACGTGGCAGATCCCGGTCCCTCCCCCTTTACCCCGACCCCGAAAGCCAAGGTACCCGAGCCTGGGGCTTCGTCGGCGGCTGCCCCGAGCGGGAAAGAGGCGACCGCCGGCGCTCAGGAGGCGAAGAAGTAGATTTAGGCTTCTTTCCTTCTTCTTTGTAATGCTGACTAATCGGGAGCCCGGTCCCGCATTGTACCGGGCATCTTTTGTTAATTAATAAAATTCATTTTTGCTCCATCTTATGTCGCTCGTTTTTTATTTTCTTGCTTCTCCATTTGCACACATTGATCATAATCACTCGACCACCTGGCCTTTAGACCCGGTCTCGCGATACTCGATCCACTCAACGCCCGACCTTACGGCCTTATGGCCTGGTCGTGCGTTCGATGTTTCGACTTCAAACTGGCCAACCGATCGGGTTGACCCGACCTCCGGGCCTTTGCCGAAAAAATTTCAAGCCTCTACGGTCGGAGCATAACCGAGCGACGGGCCGAGAACAGGCAAGCCTCTACGGTCGGAATGTAACCGAGCGACGGGCCTTGTATACTTCCTTATCCCAGCCCCCACACTATGGTGCGCTCGAGGCACGAGTGGGTGCGATAGTGGACAGAAGTTGGACGGATCGGGGAATAATGGTGGGAGCTCCTGACCTCCCCGATCGGTGGCGTGACTTGAGTGTCCGCCTATGTGGAGCGCGCTTTGACCGGTCGACAGACTTCGCCTGATCGATTGAATGTTGAAACTGATCCGCTTATGACGAGGGGGAAAGAAAATAACCAATCGTGCCGCCGCATACAAACGGTCGAGCAATCATTGATCGTATATACATTAAACTTTCCCGCTCGCAGGCGGTTGAACTAATTTTACAATCATAAAATTTACATAGAAACGACGACCGGGACTAACTCGCAGGTCCAGCCCCCACTTCGTCTAAAAATACAAAAAATAGGCTAATGCCTAAAAAGAACGAGGTGCTCGGAATTCCAAGTCCCCTCTATTAACCGACCCGTCGTTGTCTCTAGTCGGTATGTCCCCGGCCGGATGACAGCGTTGATGATGTACGGCCCTTCCCAATTCTGAGCTAGCTTTCCCCCTTCTAAAGGTTGACTGGCCTCCCTTCGTCGCAAGACGTAATCTCCGACTTGAAAATACCGAGGGTTGACCCGGACGTCCTTCGAGCTCTTGACGCGCTTCTGGTACTCGGCCATACGCCGAGCGGCTAGCTCTCTTTTTTCTTCGACCGCATCGAGGTCCACAGCCATGGCATGTTCATTGTCCTCCGCGTTGTAGGTTCTCTCTCGATCGGTCGGGATCCACGCCTCGATCGGGAGCCGGGCTTCAGCTCCGTAAACCAGGGCGAAAGGGGTCTCCGAAGTAGCTTCCCTCGGGGTCGTCCGATAAGTCCATAAGACATATGGCAACTCATCGGCCCAACTACGACCGGCCGAGTGTAACTTCTTTTTCAGACCTTCCAAAATCGTCCGGTTAGCATTCTCCACTTGCCCATTTCCCTGCGGGTAAGCGACAGATGACCGGACATGAGTTGTCCCGATCGTGGCCAAGAAATTCTGAAAATATTGGCTCACAAATTGGCGACCGTTATCGCTGATGAGATGCACGGGCACGCCAAAACGGGAAACGACATTTCTCCAAAGGAACCGAGCACACTGCTGAGATGTGATCGTGGCTAAGGGCTCGGCTTCTATCCACTTGGAGAAGTAATCCACGGCGACGATCACGAACCTTCTCCGACCGGACAGCTGGGGAAAGGGGCCCAAGATGTCTACCCCCCACCTAGCGAAAGGAATTGCGGTCGTGACCGGCTGGTAGAACGTTGCCGGGCGTCCAGGCATCCGGGCGTATAGTTGGCACGTCTCACATTCCCGAGTTAACTTTTCACAGTCTAGCTGGAGGGACGGCCAATAGTACCCGATCACCATGATACGACGAGCCAGGGATCGACCTCCCTGATGCGAGGAGCAGATCCCCGAGTGAAGTTCCTTCATCACTAAATCCGCTTCAAACGCGGTCAGGCATCGCATGAGAGGACCTCCATACGATCGTCGATATAGACGACCGTTCGAGACCTGGAACCTCGGGGCTCTCAACTTGGCCTTTCGAGCACGCTGCGGGTCGTCTGGGAGTCGACCGTGCTCGAGGTATTCCTTCAGATCAGTGATCCAGCTATCTTCCACCGGTTGGATTGGGATTGATCGGCAGGCGATGGATACTGTGTTTGGGGATCACCAATGATCCGGGCTATCTTCGACATGTGTTCCGGGGCAGTCTTGGGCCAATTTGGACAAGATATCCGCATCGGCGTTATCCAATCGGGGTATATGTCGGACGGTGTACCCCCGGAACTGTGCAAGCTTCTCCATGGCGAGGTCTCGGTATAGTTGTAGACGTTCTCCGTTGACCTCATAATCTCCGAGAACTTGCCCGACCACGAGCGCAGAATCGGTTTGGGCTCGGATGTATTCAGCCCCCAAGTCCCGAGCGCATCGCAAGCCATTCACAAATGCTTCGTACTCGGCTTCGTTGTTGGTCGGGTGGAACTGATACATCAGAGCGAAATACACCTTGAAACCTTCTGGGCTCGTGACCACTACTCCTCCGCCCGCTCCTTTTTTGCTACTTGACCCGTCAGTAGCTAGCGACCACCACTCGGCCTCGGGATCCTCAACCTCGGGGGGTCGGGTATCCCGGGCGGTGCACTCGACCAAGAAATCTGCCAGAGCCTGACCTTTGATTGCTGGTCTCGGTCGGTATTCGATCGCGTACTGGGTCAGCATTAACGCCCATTTGACTAGGCGGCCGGATGAAGAGGCGGTGCGAAGGACTGGTCCGATCGGCTGATCGGTCAACACGCGAATCGCTCGACCCTGGAAGTAGGGAGCCAACTTCTTCGCGGCGGTATAGAGGGCGTAGACGACCTTCTCTAACCGGGAGTACCGGAGCTCGGGACCATGTAGCGCGTGGCTTACATAGTACACCGGTCGCTGGACCCCTTCCGGGTCGGTTCGGCACAATACTGCGCTTACTGCACGATCGGAGACGGCGAGGTACACGTCTAGCTCTTCTCCGAGCTCAGGCTTTGAGAGCACAATAGGTGACATGAGGTACTCCTTCAGCTCATCGAAAGCTGCTCGGCACTCTTCGTCCCAGACGAACCCATTAACTTTTCGCAATACCTTGAAGAAAGGTAAAGCGCGCTCGGCTAACTTGGAGAGGAACCGGCTGAGGGCTGCCAACCGACCAGTCAATTGCTGGACTTCCCGAACGGTAGAAGGTGGTTGCATGTCCAGAATCGCTTTAACTTTGGCCGGGTTGGGCTCAATTCCTCTCTTGGTCATCATGTAGCCGAGGAACTTGCCGGTCTGAACCGCGAATGTACACTTGGTCGGGTTCAGCCGTAACTGGTACTTCCTCATGATCTGGAAGCACTCCCGGAGGTCCCGAGTGTGGTCGGACCGGTCCCGACTCTTGACCAGCATATCATCAATATAAGCCTCCATCGTTCGGCCTAATAGATCGGCGAAGAGCATATTGACCATTCTCTGATAGGTCGCTCCAGCATTCCAGAGACCGAACGGCATCACTCGGTAACAATACAGCCCGTCCGGGGTCACGAAGGCTGTCTTGCTTTCGTCTTCATGGTGCATCATAATCTGGTGATACCCCTTAAAGGCATCCATGAAGCTCATCAACTCGGCCCCGGCCGTCTCGTCGACCATTTGATGAATGCTCGGTAGAGGATAAGGGTCGAGCGGACAGGCCTTGTTGAGGTCCGTGAAGTCTATGCACATCCTCCAAGCTGGGGGCTTTGGAACTAGAACAATGTTTGCCACCCACTCGGGATAGATAACCGGGCGGATCGCCGCCATTTTCTTGACCTCCTCTCTAACAAACTCGCGGCGATCGGAAGATAGGTGTCGTGTCTTCTGTACGACCGGCCTCGCTGCGGGATCGACGGCTAGCTTATGGCAAATGACCGATCGATCGATCCCGGGCATGTCTTCGGGTCCCCACGCAAAAATATCAGCATACTCCCTGAGTATGCTCAGAACCTCCGCTCGGAGCTCGGGGGTGAGGGCCCGACCAATCTTAATCTTCCTATCCGGGCGGTCCTCGGACAGGGGAACTTCTTCTATCTCCTCGGAAGGTTCGGGTTGTTCCTTCCGTTCTTTAGCCTCCTCCTTGGCTATAGTGTTCACCCGGGAAGACGGACCGGAATCGCGTCTGTTGACCGCTCGGGTGTAGCACTTCCGGGCGGACTGGACATCGCCACGGACCACACCGACCCTATTTGGGGTGGGGAATTTCATGCAGAGATGGGGCATGGAAATTATCCCACCGATCTTCATGATGGCGGGTCGGCCTAGGATGATGTTGTGGACACAATGGAGGTTGACCACAACGAACTCAAGCTCTGTCTTGATCGACTTCGGGGGGGTGCCGATCTCGACCGGGAGAGTGATTTTGCCTTCGGGGTAAATGAGGGCCCCGGTAAATCCCGACAGTGGTACACCGACCGGAGTCAGCTCCTTCCTGTCAAGGCCAAGCTT